>NC_062284.1:106705400-107008431 GCF_902655055.1 Lutra lutra
TGTTAGCAAAGTGTGGGGCTTGTGACGACCATCAGGGATTTTTCTGTGCACAGCCTGAGCAGTAATAACTTAGAGCCATTTACATTTCCTGCGTTTGAAGGTTAAGTTCTAAATTCTTGTTCCTGGCTGGTAGGGAAAAAAAAGAGCTGTGGGGCAGAAAGTCTTGCTTTCTAATTAAGTCAGCATTGTTTGATGTAATAAGGGAAGTTGCTTCTTCGTTAATGAATTCACTTCTATAAATGGAGAAGTGCTAAATACTATGGCATTTTTTTTTCTTCACACTTTGGGGGCAATTAGGTTAATTTGTCCTGTAGTGACTTAACCCATGCCTTGTATGGAGTCACCCTGGCTCCTTTCCTGCACTAGGTCTGTGATGTGCCAGTATGAAGCACTTCTTTAAGAGCCTTCTTTCTCCTTCGGCCAGCTCCTTGGACAACCCTGTGCTGCATTCATGAGTCATCTACATTTTAATTATATTTGCTTCCTATTCCAAAATCCTTTCCAAGAGTATCTCAAGGCAATTAAATTGTCAGTCACTTTGCTATTCTTTACGTGCTTAACACCTAACAAAGCTTTCTAATGCTCCTGGAAGGACAGAGGTGGTGTCTTTCTAGGGTTAAGGGTAAAAGGCAGTAATAACTCCTGAGTTAGTGAGCCTGCAGAACTCCTGTGTATGTAACGAACAAGGAGGTCTGGTGAGACCAAAAACCCTATGCTGAATTTTCTGTTTTTCTCACCTTATTTGTTGCTACCGCCTTCTACTGTGGCTCTGGCTGGTCTCTCTGCTAACTGTATTGGAGATTTCCCAACAGTATACAGCAGAGAGCCTGAGACATTGTCCCTGGGGACTAGAAAGACCTACAGTTCCTCCAAATCCTTTCACTGCCTGGCAGCTCAACTTGAGCTCTCTAGCTTAGGGATTTGTTGAAGGGGATTGATCCACGCTGTTACCGTCCTTTGTCTTCAGCATCCCTACCTCTCTTGGAGCTTGCAGCATGGGACAGCAGCATAACAGGCACTTTACTGGTTGTTTTAAATCCTTATAAGCGGGGTTGCTGGAAGTGCTGTTTATAGATAAGGAGTCTAGGACTTGGAGAAAGGTTACCTTGCCCAAGGTCATCTAATTAGGAACAGGAGAGCTGGAATGTAAACCTATCAGACTGAGCCCAAAGATTCCATTCTAATTTGCCTCTCACACGGTTTTTTAAAACCCTTTGGCAAGTAGAAGAGGCCTGGTAATCCCACCTCCACCTCCCCCGACTTTTCCAAGGTGGGGCAGGCATCTGTTTTCTTTAATGCCTCCAGAGTCTGATGAACAGCCCGAGTCCAGAACTGCAGCACTCAACTGGTCTGCAGAACAAGTTCAGTGACTGCGTAAGCTTCTTGACAAGAATGCTTTGTTCTTTAGAGGACCCCAGAGTGATCTGTTGGCTTTTAAAGAGTGAAAAACAGTATCATAAAAGCACAGCCTAATAGGTTTGAGAAGGACCTGGGCTTCCTTTGGATGGGGTTCTCCGTGCCCTCCCAGGGAGGAAGGATGCAAGGTGAAGTTCAGCGTGCTGAGCAGCTGGCTTGTTGATTTCACACCAGTGAAATGTTTCCAACAGGAGCTTAGTACCAGACAGCTAGACAGGAATGATTTCTGTGCCTACTTTGTATCTCTCAGAACTGGATGTTCCAGTGCACACCTTAGAAGCTTTCATCAGATCCTCTACCAGGAGGCGCTTTGCCCTTTGCCCACTTCCAGGCAAAGGGGATTGAATGAGTGCAGAGAGCACCCAGGGAGGCCACCATAAGCCTGACCTGTGTATGCCAAGGGGCATACTAGATGGTTGGCCTAGCAGCTCTCTTTAGAAAGTAGGGATGTCTCCTTTATCTGTGAAAAGCTGCAAATCAAGCCTTCTTCCTAAATGTGAAGCTTGAAAACTTTAGACTTCATATATTTTATTTTGAAAAGTCGTATTAGAATATCATGTTCATCTGCATACCCTCAGTTTTCTTGGTATAACAAACACAATTTTTTTTTCAAATCTAATTGTATCACATACAGAAAAGAGTGTGTTGCCTCTGTTTTAAAAGGAAGGTAATGGTCCTTACACTGGGAAAGGAAATTCTAATTCAGTTTTCTCGACTTTTCATAAATCTCCCAGTTCTCCTAGCAAAAGACTTACTGTAGTCTGTTTTTATGCAGATGTTCCATCCTCTCCAACATTGTTAAAATAATAATTACGTGCATCTTTCTTTGGTATTAGTGAACCATAATAAGAAATGTGTGTCTTCAATTTGGGTATAGTTTTGTGTGATTAAACTTAGGAACAAGCGGTGATGTTCATAAACAGCTTGATTCTGAGCTGCAGATTCAAAGTGATTGCTTCAGAGTCTAAACGAGTTCAGCTGTGTCATAGGAGATTAAACATACTTGGCTGGATTCGGGCTGAATTTTCCAGGGAATGGGTCTCACAGAGCCGTGAAGAAATTTATTGGCCATTTCTGCACACAGCTTCCTCCCGTGCCGTCCCCTGGTCACAGCTGTCCAGGCACATCACAAGCAAGAGGACAGTGTCCGCAGAAGCAGTAACACGTTTGAAAACGAGACTTTACTGATTTTTATTTCAGTTGCCTTAAACGATACTGATATATTTCTTTGGAGCTTTAACCCTCCTAATTGTGAAGTCAAATTTAGGTTTTAGTTCCCATTTAGTTACTTAATACTGATACTATTAACTTGAAAAAATGAAGTCAAGTCACGCTCTGATGATCTGCAGTCCTGAAAGAAAGGGAGTGACCAGATCATGGAGACACAGGGATAAGAGCCAAACCTCCCTTCCCCGCTGCCCCACAAAACCCCAGTCTGTTTCCCAGCCATGCATTCTATCAGAAGTGGTAGCAGGAAGGGAGACTGAGACTAGAATAGCACATGTTCAGAACAGGATGATGGCAAGGGACCAGCAGCCCTGAGGCCATTAAGACTGGAGGATACTTTTAGTACAACTAGGTGATCATGGGCTCAAAGGAATGGAATAGACTTTCTCACAAAGATAAACCTTACTAGCACTCGTGACTGTAATGTCAACTGAGATCTTCCTGAGAGCCTTGCCCTACGGAGTGCGGCCTGTAGACCTGTAGCATCGGCACTGCATGGGAACTAGTCAGAAGTGCAGTGTCTTGGGCTTCCCTGCAGACAGACCAAATCAGAGGCCTCGTTTTAGCAAGAGCCCCAGGACATCCATGTCCGCATTAAAGTTTGGGAAGCTCTGCTCAACAGATCCCAGGTAGTGAGGGTGTAAGCCTCCCACCCGCTCCCTCAAGCACACACTCCACAGCCTCATTTCCAAGTGATGTTGAATCATTTTTAGAACTTAAGTATTTACTCTGAAACAATTGTTCATCTTAGTATCGGGTCTGATTTGATTGTTCCTATTAAATGATTTGGCATAACAAAAAGTGTAGAAGATTCTACTTTTCGGCTTGAGGATTACACAGACTGCCGTGGTTTGATAGTGTCATATTGTCACTAACTTGAGTTGCCAGAATGCTGTATTTAACTGCAGATCCAACCTTCTTTCTATCAAATATAAATAGTAGTGTTTTCATCAGAGTGCAGTTATAGTTATATAACTATAGTTGAACAAGTTAATCTCTACCGAAGATTTCTAAACATTTCTTAAAGCTTTATCTAAATTTTGAAAGAACATTCAGTAGAGGTAACTATTCAGTAGAGGTAAGAATTCTTAGTACTTTTGCTCTATATTTTGGTTTTATAGTAATCCTAGTAATAGATTTATTAGTTGTTTATTTGTATTAAAAGTGATAGTAGCATGTAATCTGTGGACTTGTCTTGCTTGTATCCTAATTAAATCATAGAATTTGAAGAGGTAACTTCAGTTTTCTTTGCATAGAGAAAATCTCTCCTGGCTTTAGAGAAGGAAGAGGAAGAAGAGAGAAGTAAAACTATAGAAAGTTTGAAGACCGCACTAAGGACAAAGCCAATGAGGTAATTCTTTCCTGGATAGCATGTATTCTCTCTCTCTCTCTCTCTTTTTCTTCTTCTGCCCTTTCTTTCTCCCTTCTTTCCTACCCTTCTTTTTTCTTTTTTCTGCAGTAGCCAAACTTTCAAGGAGGTCTTAAAAACCTTCGGTTGAATCATGGGTGAAATATTTTAATCATGGAACATTCAATACATGATTTTCTTCAATTAAAAGATATGCAGACAGCTGTTAAGATGACATAAATTTAAAAAGACAGAGACTTGGGGCGCCTGGGTGGCTCAGTGGGTTAAAGCCTCTGCCTTCGGCTCAGGTCATGATCCCAGGGTTCTGGGATCGAGCCCCGCATCGGGCTCTCTGCTCAGCAGGGAGCCTGCTTCCTCCTCTCTCTCTGCCTGCCTCTCTGCCTGCTTGTGATCTCTGTCTGTCAAATAAATAAATAAAATCTTAAAAAAAAAAAAAAGACAGAGACTAGCAAGTGTTGGTGCAGATGTGAAGAAATCACAGCCCTTGTACATTGCTGGTGGGAATGTAAAATGGTGCAGCCACTTCAGAAAACAGTTGGACAGTTTCTCAGAATTAAACATAGTGTTGCCCTATCACCTGTCAATTCTACTCCTCGATATATAGCTGAGGGAACAGGAATGTTCATGTTAACAGTATTCATAATGACCAAAAAGTAGAAACAACCCAAATTCTATCAGCTGATGAATGGGTAAATAGAAGGTGATCTATCCATACAATGAATTATTATTCAGCTCTAGAAAGGAGTAGACTATTGATACATGCTACAACATGGACGAGCCTTGAAGTTATTTATGCAGAGTGAAAGAAGCCAGATGAAAAAGGAAAGCATATGACATGATTCCATTTCTGTGAAACGTCCAGAAGACACCAATCCATACAGAAAGAAAGACCAAACCATTCAGAGAGAAAAATTACTGGTTTCTTAGGGTTGGGGAGAAGGGGAGATGCTCCTTCGGGGATGACTAGAGTGTTCTGAAATCAGATGATGTCAGTGGTTGCGCAGCTCTGTGAATATCACTGAATTGTACATTTGAAAGTATGAATTTTATGGCATGTGAGTTATGTCTCAATGAAACTATTACTTAAAAATATGAGCAGTCAGCCTCCACTTGTGTATCTCTCACATCTTCATTTTCCATTAGTCTTTAAGGTTTGGTGGAATGTTGGATTCCTTATAGGTACATTTCATTAACATGCGAGCTGTGAATGAAGCCACTTGATTTAACCAGCTGGGCTATATCTGCGTTGTGTCACTGCATGAGATGGCTGGAAAATAAAGATCTCCTTTTCTTTATTTGACTATAAAATGCTAACTAAGAAAAATATATTGATTTATCAAAAATCCTATGCAGTTGTATGACAAAGGTTTTGTACCAATCCTAACTACATCAGTATTTTCCTCTGTGTGTGTGTTTGCATTCTCAGATGTTAATAGGTATCCAAAACTAAGTAAGTTTGGAAATTTCTGGAGTAGTCATATAAACAAGTTATGTTATTTTGGAAGTTTTCAGAGTTTCACGTGTATATGTGCATCGTGAATTTTTCTCATCAGCTTACAGTAAATAAATGCCATGGGTATCAATTAATGTGCCGTAACAAAGGCTCACTTTTGTTTTATTTTAGCAGTTTATTTATTTAGTTTTTTAAGTAGGCTCCAGGCTCATCATGGGGCTTAAACTCATGACACTAAAATCAAGAGTCACATGCTCTGTGGACTGAGCCAGCCAGCTGCCCTTTATTTGTTTTTATATAGGCATTCCCGTAGCATGTCCTACAAAAGAAGGGTTTTGCTACAAAATGTTAGTAATATAGATTATCATTTGACAAGCAAATATCCTGGAGCTTAAGGATGTTCTTTGACTTTCATTGATATGGGTCATTGGTTAACATAAAGGTGTTTAGGAAGTTATAATAACACAGGACTTTTTTTGTTTTTTAAGATTTTGTTTATTCACTTGACAGACAGAGATCACAAGTAGGCAGAGAGGCAGGCAGAGAGAGAGAGAGGAGAAAGCAGGCTCCCCGCTGAGCGGATAGCCCAATGCGGGGCTCGATCCCAGGTCCCTGGGATCATGACCTGAGCCAAAGGCAGAGGCTTTAACCTCCTGAGCCACCCAAGCGCCCCTTAACACAGGACTTTAAGACCACATATTCTGAGTGTCTTCTTGTTCTTGATTTACTGTGGCTCTATGATCCATTCATTGGTTTTGTTTCTTGTATCGGTTGAGATCTGTTTATCTCAAACAGAGATTATTTCACATATCTGGTAGAGCTGACCATTGGGTTTGTGCTGAGGAAGGGGTCAGGAATTCAGAAGACTTTATTCATGAGGTCTTTGATACTGCAGGAACTACATCTTCCTTTCTCCTGTCCGGGCAAAACTTTTCCAGTAAGGGCTATTAGAAAATCACAAAGAGACCTAAGTCTGATCCATTTTAACCTTCTTCTCCTGCCAGGTTTGTAACCAGATTTATCGACTTGGATGGCCTGTCATGTATTCTCAACTTTCTAAAGACCATGGACTACGAGACCTCAGAGTCTCGAATACATACCTCTCTCATTGGATGTATAAAGGCGCTAATGAACAACTCTCAAGGTCGGGCTCATGTCCTGGCCCACTCTGAGAGTATTAATGTGATTGCTCAGAGTCTGAGCACAGAGAACATTAAAACAAAGGTGGCCGTGCTGGAAATCTTGGGCGCCGTGTGCCTGGTTCCTGGGGGCCACAAGAAGGTTCTGCAGGCCATGCTGCACTACCAGAAGTACGCCAGCGAAAGAACCCGCTTTCAGGTGGGCACGCTCACTCTTCACTTTGTCATCCACCCCGACTGACGGGTGCTTTCCTGGCCCTGAAGGGGATCATCACTTAAGATTCCCCTCTGTGGTGATGACTCAAGTGTTTCCTTCCTCTTGGGTTTTAGTACCAGAGTAGAATATGCTTTCAGTCATTGATCAACCTGGGATTTTAGACTTACTGAATTTGAAAATGTGGCCCTGCTTCCTACAACACATCTTTTGAATCCACTAAATGCAGTGTTCCCTGAAATTTCACAGGTTACCATTCCTGATTTAGTATCAGTATAAACAGTGAGATTATGTCACCGTATTTATACTCAAATATAAAAAGCAAGCTAAGTCAAAAGCAGTCTTTTGTACTTTGCGTGCATGTATAAATGGACATAGGAGATGTAGGAATTTTGAAAGTAGTGTTTTGAACATATTTTAAGAAAAATAAAAGGTGGCTTTTCTATAGATCGATGTGATTCTGAGTAAACACAAGATTTAAAACATTTACTTCTGAGTATAAAAATCAATAAAATGAGTGTAAGATTAGTAATGATTCCATCCTTTGTTTTTATGTTTGTATTCTTGGTAGACATTAATTAATGACTTGGATAAAAGCACAGGGCGGTATCGAGATGAAGTGAGTCTCAAGACTGCCATCATGTCCTTCATCAATGCAGTGCTGAGCCAAGGTGCAGGAGTGGTAAGAACCTTCCATACTACTCTTGAAAGCATGTGTTATTAAAGAATAATCTTCTTAAAAAGGTTTTTGTGAGTCCAAAAAGCATAAATATGTGTTTTATCACCCTTTCACTTTCAGGAAAGTTTGGACTTTAGACTTCATCTGCGCTATGAATTTCTGATGTTAGGAATTCAACCTGTAATAGATAAATTAAGGGAACATGAAAATTCAACATTAGATAGGTAAGTCAGATTGGTATCATCTGAGATAGCTCATGCTTTTTTCCTTGTACGTAGTGCCTGTGACTTGCATGTGGCCTTTCTGTAACATAAGGACTTGGCTCCCAAATATTAGTTCAGTGAATGGTGCTTTTGTGTTAAGACTTTGTCAGTGAAAGAAGTAAGACATTGTATAGAGAACTTAATGCGGGATGTGGCATCAGACTGAATCTACGTCCTCGTCCTACCTCCTAACTTGCTATGTATTCTGGTCAAGGTGGTCAATTTTTCTGAATCTTACTGGTTGGTTCCCCCCACCAAGAAATAGTGATAATAATGATGACCACTATCTTTTGTGGGCTGTTATGAAGATTGGCTATAAGACATGGAATCTCTTGGCACCATGAGAGGCATTCTGTGAATGTGAATTTTCATTCTCTTGTTTGTAATCATTTCACTATTTCTAAGCTATCCCACTAGCTAGCTCTCAGACCTTTCCTTCTACTTCCTTCCTTCTACTTCTTCATTCATGCACTCTGAACATGCTCTTCTCCTTGGTAGTCTATGACCATGTCAAAATACTTTTGCCTCAGGGCCTTTGCACTTGCTATTTTCTCAGCATTAAAAGATCTTACCACGGATGTCTAAATTGCTTATTCCCTTCTTCCCTTCAGAGAGAGCTTTATCAGCAGTGTGTGTACACAACTCACATCACCTCCCATCATTCTCTTTTCCCTTTACCCTGATGTACTTATCTTCATAGAACTTATCCTCAGTGTCTAAAATACATAGTAGGGGTTCAGTAAATACTTGAATGAATAAGTGAATGGCATGAGTATTTCTTTGATGGTCTTAATTCATCAGTCAGGCAAGTGCAGATATATGGACTTATTTTTCTTTCTTTCTTTTTCTTTCTTTCTTTCTTTCTTTCTTTCTTTCTTTCTTTCTTTCTTTGTAAGATTTTATTTATTTATTTGACAGAGAGAGAGAGACAGAGATCACAAGTAGGCAGGCAGAGAGAGACGGGGAAGCAGGCTCCCCACTGAGCAGGGAGCCTGATGTGGGGCTCGATCCCAGGACCCTGAGATCATGATCTAAGCCAGAGGCAGAGGCTTAACCCACTGAGCCACCCAGGCGCCCCCAGACTTATTTTTCCATAAGGGAGTCTGTGAGCAGAATCTGGACTTGTTTTTGGATTTGATAAATATTTATTGTCTACTATATACCAGCCATTCTAGGTTTTTAGGTTTGTCTCTTATTGTGATCTCATTTCAGTCAGAGTATGTCTTTTTCCTTTTAACAGTTAAGTAAAGGCATCCAAATTTTGTTGTCTTATTTCTTTTAGAGAAATCTATGAATATTCAGGAAAGGCCTTCGTATTAACGTCCTAATTCCTGCTTGTGTTTGTAGGATATTCTACTTTTAATAGCTTCTCTTTTTTGGATTTCAGACATTTAGATTTTTTTGAAATGCTCCGAAATGAAGATGAACTAGAATTTGCCAAAAGATTTGAACTGGTAGGTATGCTCACAATTATTCTGATTTAATTCATCAGCTCCTAGAATTTCCCTATTGTGTGTTGAGTGGACAAGGACTGGGTATAACCTGCTGCCCACATGGCAGGATTAGCTGGTTGCCTTGGATTTGCTTACCTTGCTTTGCAGATATTGAGGATATCGGCTATTTGACTTAGATTTCTTTTTCATATGGAATAGGTTCACATAGACACAAAAAGTGCGACTCAGATGTTTGAACTGACCAGGAAGAGGCTGACCCATAGCGAAGCTTACCCTCACTTCATGTCCATCCTGCACCACTGCCTCCAAATGCCTTGTGAGTGTGTTTGCGACTTACATGTGTGTTTTCCGAGTGTTTGGACATCATCCAAAGGGCCCTGTCTTCTGAGCAGTACTGATTAGGTCAGGTGCACACCAGGGATTCCATACCTTGGTTTTGTGACAGTCCAGAGTGTCTCCACACAGCTCCAGTGGTGAGCTGTGTCTTGTGACATTCCAAAACTGAAGGGAATTATAACCTAGTTTGATTTTAAAAATAAATATATGCCTCACAACACATTTTGAAAAGGCTAGAAAGTGCCTCTCAATCACATAAGTGATTACTGCATGTCGGAATTCCAGAAACTTTGGGAAGTGCTGGTGCAGATGTAAACATCTCTGATTCTGTGGCCCTGGCGGGTGACCACTATTGAAAAATATTCATCCTAATTTAGAAACAACTTGAAGTATTTTTCTACCATTCTTTTCTTTTTTAGATAAGAGAAGTGGCAACACCGTTCAGTACTGGCTACTACTAGATAGAATTATACAGCAAATAGTTATTCAAAATGACAAAGGACAGGACCCCGACACCACACCTTTGGAAAACTTTAACATTAAGAATGTCGTGCGAATGTAAGTTTCTTATTTTGCGGTCTGTGAGATAATAGTCACCATGTAAGACATTTATTTTTTTCCCTACTTTAAAATAGCAGCTGGGGGAACTGAAATGTTCTAGACGTCAAACATGAGTATATATATCTATATCCGTATATATAGATATATATATGTAATATATCTGAGTAACATCCGGGTTTAAATGGGTTTCAAGCATACTGAGGGCTTTCTGTGCAGTGAACTATTTTTGTACCTAGAGAGCATGTATTTTGGCAGTGGGCCTTTGATGTTTTTTTGTAATGAATACTCCTTTAACTATTATACAGGTTGGTTAATGAAAATGAAGTTAAACAGTGGAAAGAACAAGCAGAAAAGATGAGAAAAGGTAAATAATGAGGCCCCGACAAGAGAAGAGGCCGTGTTACTGGTTAATTGGGCAGCTCTGCCCTCTGTATATTTTAGAAATTTGCGTTAATACTTCTTCCTGACTTTAGTGCATCAAGCAGTCTTTCCTTTTTCCATATCTTAGGGGCATTTTTGCCCTGTTTTCTCTTGAATCGAGCTATTTTAGTTGTCATGCTGATTGCCAAGTATTTTATCCTTTTATTATAATTATGTAAATTTTTTTGGAAGAGCTTGTAGCATTTGGTGTTTGGTATTCATTGATTCAAATTTTCTCAGCTACTGCTCCTTCCAGCCCTCCCTGCCCCGCCCCATAACTGTTCGTTAAGTCACACTAGGTTTTAAGAAATGTAATAAAGAACAGCAGGAATGACCCAGAATTTTAAAAGGGAAACCCAGGCCACTTGGTTTCAGCAGCCCCATTCGCCATGTGACCTTAATTTGGTACCAGTTATAAAAAGAAAAATCATGTAGAAAACCACTGACCGTTGTAGATATATACATTATGAGACTTTCACAGACCAGCTCTTGGTGAGTATTTGAATATGTCTTTGGTATTAACACTCAGCATCAAATGCCAGGAGGGTTGTTTGTGCCTATTGCTGTGCCAGCGCAGAGAAGGGACATAAGTTGCCCTACTTCCTTCAGAATACAACAACTGAAGTTGGCCCTTTTGTAAAAACAGTCCTGTTCCTGGCCTCTGCTCTTTCACTATGCTGGTTAACTGACTTCCTTTTCCTGGTCCAAGTTATTTAGCCACAGCCAGCAAAACACAATAGCGCTCACCCCGATATTTAGTGTGTTGAAAAGAGGGTCCAAGAGATGCCAAAGCATTTCCTTTTCCCTCATCACATTTGTCCTTTTCCATTGAGCAGAAAAGCAGAGCCACCACTGCTAGCAGGAAATACCATGTGTGAAGTACATTTATATTACAGGTTCCTCACGTAAGGAACATTGCTCTCACATAAGCAAGGTTGCCACATACATTTTTTATTAATAGATTCCAGAAACTGTTATAGAAAGAAGAGAAACACTGACTAAGAGGTTGGGGTGAAGAGAGATTATACCAAAGAGAAGATGATCGGTGGGGGGACCTCTAGGGGTGCCCTCTAGAGCATGGGGATTCAAGGGTGCAAGCTGAGGAGAGTATGTAGGACCGAAGCTTTGGAGTCATTCATTTGTTCCGTGGATGCTTGTCTAATGCCTGTATGTATCAGGCACTGCGCTGGGCTCTGGGTGCGTGCGCAGGCAGTGATGTCCTCTTCTCCACTCTTCTTCCTCTGTGAGATGTAGATTACACCCAGCTCACAGAGCTGTTACAAAGATTAAATGACAAAGCAAATAAAGAGGCTCTAATGTAATGCCTGGCACATACGGTTGCACAGTAAACAATAGGGACTGCGGTAGGATTCTCCCCGCTTAGGTGGTACAAGAGATAATGGCCCAGGTCAGTGAGGTCACAGGGAGAGTGTAAAAAAGGAGGTACTATAGATAAAATTAATTCTTTTCTGAAAGCTTCAGGTAGCAAGGATATATTAAAGAGGGCATACTTTGATGAATCGGAGGGTGGAGGCTGTGAGGAGACGGGAAGTTCTCTGGACCTGGAAGGTGGAAATAACTTGGTGTCCTTTGTGGAAAGAAGCCTTTTGGCAGCAGCTTCCCAGACATGGTATTATATCCAAGTCATCTGATGGGCACTTGAAAACCAATTCCTAAGCCCTGTCCCCCCAACCATAGAACAGACTCCCAAAACATTAAAATCTCTCAGGTGGTTCTGACGCACAGCTGGATTTGTCAAAGCTTCATGATCAGTGATCAGAGGCAAGTCTTACAATTGTGGAAGAGGAATGAAGTGGAGGTAGAAGAGGAGACTGGGGTGCAGTGAGGTCATTTTTAGACACATCTCGGAGGAAGTCAGGGGCGCACTCCGCAGAGTGGCAGAAGCGGACTGGTGGTTATCTTGACTCCAAGGCTTTCTAGTGGCTTGACCTCTTCTCTGTGAACTGAGTTGGGAGGACTCAGAAAGTAAGAGACAGAGAAAGCAAGAATTTAAATGTGTTACCAGATTCATAAATAGAGACCAATTCTGTGTAGCTCTCCCCCAGTGGATTATATCTCTAGTGGGATTACTAAATAAAAGGAGTAGGAATCGGGGCCAAGTATTTGAAATAAAAATCTGCAGCCTAAACTTCATTAGGCTTTTTTCCCAAAGCCCTTCACTCCTTTGAGGGTTGGAGTCAGCAGGCATATTGGCAATGTAAATAAGCATTAGGCTAAATTGGATGCCTTATTCCATTAGAGCAGGATTGGAAGTCAGTAAAACTACAGCGGACACCTAATAGTTCTCTCCCCAGATAATGGTGATTCTCACACTCTGCCCTTCAGGTTTTTAATGCTGAGATGATAACATTCGCTTTCACAAGTTTTAAGAATTATTTGTCAGGGGCGCCTGGGTGGCTCAGTGGGTTAAGCCGCTGCCTTCGGCTCGGGTCATGATCTCAGGGTCCTGGGATCAAGTCCCGCATCGGGCTCTCTGCTCAGCGGGGAGCCTGCTTCCCTCCCTCTCTCTCTGCCTGCCTCTCTGTCTACTTGTGATCTCTGTCAAATAAATAAAATCTTTAAAAAAAAAAAAAAGAATTATTTGTCAGAAGCATGAAATACTTCAAGTCCAAGTAGCCTTCTGAGAGGAGAACGGGAGAAGGGACTCTGTGTTGGGACAGACATGGTCTGACATCAGCATGTCCTCACAGAGCAAGATCTTCCCTTTCAGCCCTGTGCTCATTGTACATGAGCCAGCAACCTGGCTAATAAACAGTGGCTTCTCTGGTTCTCATTTCTAATTTGTGAAAAGAGGCCCTTTTAATATTCGTTTTCCCTAGAGTGATTAAAGGGCCATTTTTATGACAGGATCCTGAAGTAAGTACCAACCAGGCCCCATTCTCCTCTGCAAATAGGTGCTCACACTTTAGGGTCTCTTCTGTAGCTAATAATGTTTGTCTAAGGACCCCTCCAAGTACTAACACCACTGAGCCTGTGAGCTGCTCCCTTTGATGGAGAAGAGGAATAATATTTACCTAATAAAGAGCCTCAACAATCATCCGCAGCCAATTTTCTGTTTAGAGAAAGCGCTTCCACTTTGAAGAGTCCCCTGTTTTCATGTCCCGTTATTTTCTGGTGCAGAGCACAATGAATTACAACAGAAATTGGAAAAGAAGGAGCGCGAGTGTGATGCCAAGACCCAAGAGAAGGAAGAGATGATGCAGACCTTAAATAAAATGAAAGAGAAACTTGAAAAGGAGACTAGCGAGCATAAGCAAGTCAAGCAGCAGGTGGCGGATCTCACAGCACAGCTCCATGAGCTCAGCAGGGTGAGTGCGGTGAGGGCCGGGCGGTGGGCCGAGGCCGCACTTACCCTGGAGACCCTCACCTTAGGCAGACAGCTTCTGCCTGGAGGATAAATCCCGGTGATTTATCACCGGGGTCGGAAGACTTGCTGCCTCCGCTATCCCGTGGGTTAGGCAGCAGAGGCGACGTGAGGGTGTGCGTTTCTAATACAGGTCCTCTCATCAGAGCAGAGGGACTCACACTGACTTCTTGAAATGAAAACTGATTTTTTGAAAACCATACCATGATGCTACAAAAAGCGAGATGTATGTGAATGAGCGCTTTACAAATTAGCCCTGAGGTTCCAGATACAAAGGGCTGACTCAGTTGTCCCTGAAGAGCCTAACGCCCATTTGATTTACTGCCCCTGCAAACCCATCTTCTCAGAAGTGTGGATTTCTCTATAACATACATTTTAGGCAAAGTTTCAGACTCTCAGAATCACCTGATGAATTTACTTCTTCCGCTGACCTTTTGTCTTTTTTTTTTTTTTTTTACCTTTTCAGAGAGCCGTCTGTGCTTCAATCCCAGGCGGACCCTCACCTGGAGCCCCAGGGGGGCCCTTTCCTTCCTCTGTACCAGGGTCCCTCGTTCCGCCCCCACCACCTCCACCCCTGCCAGGTGTAATGCTTCCACCTCCGCCCCCTCCCCTTCCTCCAGGCGGCCCTCCCCCTCCCCCGGGGCCACCTCCCTTAGGAGGGATCCTGCCACCTCCTGGTGCTCCACTGGGGCTGGCACTCAAGAAGAAAAACATTCCGCAGCCCACAAATGCCCTGAAATCCTTCAACTGGTCTAAGCTGCCTGAGGTAAGCCCTCTGTTCTAATTTTCCCTCTAAGGGATAGCATTAGCAGCTCACCGTGTCGTGTCCGCAAAGGGAACAGTCCTGGCTGTTAACTGATTTCATTTTCTAGTATGGACTTGGGTTCTCGCTAGCTCAGATATTTACATGATAAAACTGGACTAAATGGCATGTTGTCTGAAGCCAGCCCACTTTGAGCATCTGGTAAAATGAGAAATTGGGGATAGTAGCATTTTGAAAAAAAAAAAAAAATAACCGTGTCTATTCTTTTTGTGTATTAACTATAACTCTAGCACTTATTAACATGTTTGCAGAATAAACTAGAAGGAACAGTATGGACTGAAATTGATGATACAAAAGTCTTCAAAATTCTAGATCTTGAAGACCTGGAAAGAACATTCTCTGCCTACCAAAGACAGCAGGTAACAACACGTGCTCTCCAAGATGCTAAAAGAATAAAAAAAAATCATCCTTGTGCCTGGTCCCTGGGCCATCCATCTGTCACCCCATGATGTGATAGGCATCTTAGTTCTAGGCTGTTGGGTCTACCCTGGTATGTTCCTGCCAAGCAGCGTGGTGTGTGTGTGTCCACATATGTGTCTAGGTGCCCGTCAGTTGTGTGTGTGAACATGTTGAAACTCATACCCTGGTGTGTGTTCAAGACCTTATCTCCTTTGGTGGAGGCAGTTCTTAAGACTTGTTATTATTATCACTTGTACTTAGTCCAGAAGGGTCACCAGGAGAAAATAGTACTAGGAGAGCTACCTAACTTGTATTGTCCCCTCACGAGGTGTGTTTCTCAAGCCATTTTAGTATATCTGGCTTTTAAATATATGTATCAAGTGGTTATTATCAGAAGTGGACTGCTCTGAAGTAGGTGGAACTTTTAGAAGTGCAGAAGTTTGTAAATAACTCTAACTTGGCAGCTAGCTAGAACCTTGGAGAAGAATTCTGACTGTATGTCATGAACCAGATAGACTCAGAAGTGGGGCTGGGAAGGCGGAGCTAGTTGGTAGATGGTACTGATAGAGAGGACCAGAGAAGCTTCTGAAACATGAGCAAAGCATTTGTGATACTAGTGAGAATACTAGTGGTATGTGGTGCTTGCTGGCTGGCTGTGTTGATGTGACCAGGTAGCAAGCATGATGCCGTAAGCCCCAGTCCCATCTGGTGGTACCTCTTACTCCTAGAGATGGCATCTTAGTAGATCCTCCTAACAGAAGACCAGAAGAGGTCACAGCAAGGTGGCTGGGTACAAAGAATTTCAGAAGAACAAGGAACAAGTGGAGTAGGGTCCCAGTCAGACACCTGGGAAGGGCTACATTGTGTCCTGGAGCATGAGCAGGAAGATTCTTCAGGGTGACCAAAGAGATTCTGCGGAGAGCAGAACAGGTCTTGCTAGGAACGCACGGATGACAGGCATCTGCATAGGGGCTTTCCTTGGGCTTTGCTGGGAGGTCTTTAATGCCTGCAGGAATCATGCCCAGGCAGGGTGGGGGGCATCCTCAGACAAGCTGTGCACTTCCTAGTCTGCTTAGGCAGGGCCTGGTTCCCAAGGAAAAGTGTCTCAGAACAGAATAAGCAAGCATCAGGAGAAGATGGGCTGAGGCTGGGGAGAAGAAAAGCTGACACATTTTTATTTCAAAACCTTTGATGCATCTGAACTTGAAAAGGTAGTGTATGCCTTTTAGTCAGACTATTTCACCAAGAGGGAAAGCTTCTCTGTAGTGCATTTTATGCTATGCCAGTAGAGTATAAAAATGCAGATGGTTGTCTATTATGGTAGCATGACCCTAAAACAGGAGCCCTCAGCTGGGACCTCCCTCCCTCCCCCATAAGTATGAAGCAGTTGTACACACAAAATAAAGGAAAACAAAGAAAAAAAACGATAAGACATGCCCAGTAGCTTTCAAAGGACAACCAAAGGGTATGTTTTCGGGCCCTCGAATGGCAGGTGCTTGGATCAGGCTTGTTCCTGATTGGCTGAGATGGGCCTCCTCTCTCTGGCTCTCTCTGCTGACCCAGGAAGGTGTTCTCTGGGTGACATTTTAGCAAATTTCCTGTTAGATTCAAATGATCTTCTGACCTCATTGCACATCCAATTGATTTCCCACTTCAGTTTTAGTCAGTATTACTGGCCCATTCTGGATGCCTAAGATGAAGGTTTGGGAATTCAGAAAAGTAAATTAAAGGAAGGGAAAACAGCAGTTATTCCAAATGCTGCTGTTCAAGTCTGAGCATGTAGGCTGCACTTATTATGAGAGCAGGTGGTTAGAAGACCCAAGTTTGCAAGACTCGTCATTAACAGGCTTTCAACAGAAGGTGCAGAAGGATGCCGCCAAAGTGCTCTGGGACAAATACATGGACAGTTCTCAAGAGCTCTGGGAGATGGGGTTGTAGAAAGCCTAGCAGTTGGGTAATTGTCTCCTAGCAACCAGTTGCTGTTTAAGTAATCAGTAGTCATTCCTGTCAGTATAGACCAGAACATTTCAGTTGTACTTAACACTAAGTAGACTGGTAAGTAGAATCATTTGTGACATTTTCAATAGCACTTCCTGGAAAAAAAATTTCAACACACTTGGCTCAGCTTAATTGAAGTCTGTTTCCCCTCTTGGTGCAAGAATTTGAGATGAGATTTTTAAACCATAGATATATTTCCCAAATGAAGGTAATTCAAGCCATTTTATTGAGTTTATTACATGTTGAGAGACCAAAAAAAAAAAAAAAAATCTAACAATGCAGACATTCTAGTAGAAATATGTAGGACAGAGTAAAGGAAATGGGGTATCTGTCATTGTGTGTTCCCTAGTCTCCTATCTAATGGCAATGTCTAAGACCCGTGCATTTTCATTTTAATCTTGGCAGTGCACTATGTAATTATCATCACACTTGAACTGCTCTCTTTTCCACTCCCAAGTGAATACTGGGAGCCTATTTTTTTCTATGGTATCTCCTCTTTCTTCTCTCCAGTTATAAAACCCTGGTCAGATTGCCTGAACTTCAGCCAGTTGCTTGAGCAAGTCAGTTTCTCAGGCAGAAGAACACTTGAATGCCATTACTTGCATGCCTGTAACAAGAACACTACATAGAGTAAGATTTTGAACAAAATCTCAAATATGAGATTAGTATAATTTAGGTGAACACTGATTTTTGATATTTAGGAGAGATTTTATATATGTACACATACACAAAAAATGCCCAATTGATCTGAGAAATATTTTATCATTAAAATCAAAATGTATTTATAATGTCTGCTTTGTATATGAAATACTTCAAAGGTTACAGATGTATCAAACTGTTACACAGGTGTACGAAGCAACTTGCCACATAAAAGCAAAGTGGAGGACAATCTGCAAACAACCATAATATAGACTAAAAAATGACAATATTAAGTATCTATTACATTTTTGGTTCTGAATACGAAATACATAGTCCCAGTCTCATCAACCCCAAAATTTAATTCTTGAGGCACTCTTATACTTACTTTTTTATTTAACCCTCATGCCAGCTCTATGAGGTATTATTCCTATCTCACCAATAAGTAGAAATAGGGCTTAGTTTATATTCAGTGTCTGAACAGGTGGCACAGCCAGGTTACAAAGTGGCGTAAATTCTCAGTTTCACTTGGTTCTTACGCAGTGCTCTTGTTGGTAATGAAAGTCAGGCTTTGTAAAGGATTGTCTGTAATTGCAGTTTTAAGAATAAGACCATTTCTATTCAGGATTTTTTTTTTTTTCACTGTGGATAGCAAAGGTGTGCAGAGCTGATTACGTAGGCTTATGTGCCCCATGAAATGGAATAGCAGGCAGTTATTCCCCTGCTTACATTCCAGAAGTTCATTTGAAAATCAATTTCTTGAACCTCAGAACCTTATTTTCTCATTGAAACTGTATTATGCGTGATTTCCAGGCCAAACACAAAAGACTTATTTTAATACACAATGTGCATTGCATAGTCGTACTGTTTCAGATAGAGTTAAACAATATTCATTTTGGTTTTGTGGGAAATTTTCCTGTTGAGATGTTATAAATTCATTCTCCCTCTCTGTGGAGTTGGGTAGAGGAAAGTGAATGTCCCATTTACCTAAAGGGAGTCATATCTTTGTAGAGATAAATTAATAGCTCGTATCTCCATTCCTTCTCAGTTCTTTGCCTGAGGACACTCCTTTAGCAGCATGTAGTATAACAATGAAAGCCTCTCTGCTCTGATTTAGGGAAAAAAGGATAACTGTTATCCCAAGCTCCTGAATCTGACCTCTCCTGCTAATATGTAATATACAAGTCATTCTTGGGCTCCCATTTGGAACATTCAATGCTATCTTCTCATTTTTTTAAATATAAATGATCAAAGAATTTTTCTTTCTTTTTACATTTTCATTATTCTGTAGATCTAGAATTTACATTGAAAAATTATGAATTAGGATATTTATTTCAATAATCTTGGCCCTTAGCCACAGCACATATAGAAAGAACATTATGAATGATGGTTTTTCTTAAACCCAAGTAAAAGGTAGAGACTCTGTAATTGACTCCATGGTAAGAGTTAATTAAAGGCAAGGTTTTGTACAAATAGTATATATTTCTATGAATAGTTTGCATTTTTCTAGAGAGGGGTCCCTAGCTTTTATCAGATTTACAAAGGGACCTCAACCTCAAAAAGATTAAGAACCATTCAGGTAAGGATTATTATTATCTGTGAAGTGTTGAAGCATCCTGCCATTGCAGAACTTTATCTTTAAGAATCTGTCAGCATTGGTTCCTGAAAATGCAAGTCCCAGCTTTCTGTTTCCCAAAGGCCTACACCAAAAATCATCTGAAAAAATCAGACATCCTATTAGGTAGAACCAAATATAGGTGATTTTATGGTGTTTGGCCCAAGCCAATTAGGGAATAATTTAGAAGTTTCAAGAAGAATGGTAACTTACTTGAAAGAGGCCTGGAAACATCATTATTTTTAACATACCGTATCTAATAAGCTTTGTGATTTTATTTAAAATGTGTTGGTTAAAGGACCCCTAAAGAAGGTAAATCTTAAGGCTAACAATTAACTAAACTCTCCCATGGCCTTCCTCATCCTCACCTCTGGAAAGATAAGATACCTTACTTAGCTATTAACTGTTACCCTTACTCCTGCTGCTGGTGATAAATGGGAAATCCGGACCAGCTGTTCTTCAACTCTGTGGAAAAAGAGAGCAATAGGAGAAAAAAATGGGCTTGATCATCAGCCTGAAAGATAATTGTATAATAGCTTCCAAGTAGCAAGCTCATACATGTGTGTCGGGTACTGTACAAAATGCTTTCCACGAATCATCATGTTTAATCATCACAATAATAATCCAGTTGTTAATTCATTTTGCAGATAGTAAGACTGAGCTGCAAGCCTCATACCCAGTCAGTGATAGTTGCCTAATTCCATAGCGCACTACAGTGAAGGTCAGAAGTCTTAACTTTCTGGTGGTGGGAACTTATGGAGAGTAGTTGCTAGAGAACTTCATAGAAGTTTTTTCTTTGAAGGCCAGACAGTAAGAGCTGGATCTAAATTCAACTTGTCTCTTTAAGAGAGAAAAAGTAGGATAAGATGACCTCATGGAATTCACGTTACCATAGTTTTTTCTGCCCTTGGAAGGAGACAGTGCTTTCACAGGGCAAGTGTCCTAAGGAGTTTCAGAGTAGAAAACCTGGTTGTTAAAACCAGGACAAAAGAAAAGTGTGGCATCGGGGAGGCAAGGTTTCTTGTGGTTATCAACTTATTTTTAAATGCCATTCTAGAAAAGCAATCCATCCTTGTATGGGTGGAGCAGAAGAGGGACACGTTGTGCTTCCCACTGGAAGAATGATGTGGAACGGCTCATCTTAGCTATGCTGCCAGGGCCAGTGCAGCCTTGAGGAATCTGCTGAACAACTGCTGGTTGTGCAAGCCATTGGCCTGAGAGCTGGCGTGTGTTTTGTACACCAAAGCTTCACTCATTCCAGCACAGCAGAAACATGTAAAGAAAACTGGCACTTTCTCTTAACGTGTCAGTTGCTTCTCCCTCTTTCTCTTCTTCGCTCCAAGTCTTGTCTGGAGTATTTAAGGAAGAGGCTGCTGACTTTGTGTGCTTGAACAGCCCTGAGGCAGCTGGGACAGGGCCACCAAGGGCCTGCACACAACATGATCATGTATTGCCTCTTAATTGCACATTCTGTCTTTTTCCTCATACCTACCCACAGTGCCACCAGGCACTGTTTGGACTCGGGGATCCTGAGGATTAACATTATTGACCTATATTGTTGAATTTGTCTTTTGTATTTTAATCCTTCCTTATGGCACAAGAAGACAGGAGATTATTTCAACACCCCCGCCACCCCTGCCCACCCAAAAAGCATATTTTGCTGGTAGGACATTACCACGGGAGTAGTTTCCTCAAGTTGATGGAATTGATTGATATTTTTCTGCTTCAAGTGAAAATCATCGTGTTGAATAAATGGAGCCCATTTCTCCTTCAAAGAGAATTTGTTCCTTTCTCAACTTGGGTCTTTCTGGGGTGTCTAAGTCCTTCCTTCTCTGAATTTGATTTGCCCGCATTGAAAATGGTGTACTGCGCATGTCGTTTTTCTCTCCCCAGAATGCTTAGTTAGCACTCTTCATCGTATCTTCAGTCAGACTCTCCCATCTTCATCAACTCTCATGGCTGGTCCTTGGGGCATAAATCCTCTCTTACCCTGTGTCACTGATTTCCTTGACTGCTTTCTTCCACTTGTTGCTGTGATTTCTGAACTGCATATGTCTGATTTGCCTTTTCCATGCCTCTGCCATGGCTGTAGGATTTCTTTGTGAACAGTAACTCCAAGCAGGTAAGTAAGCAACTACCCAAACTTTGCTTACTATAACTTCTTGGCTCAACATAAGCTCAAAATGTCTTAGTTATCCAATTTTTTTTTTTTCCCAGATAGCGTAACTCAGGGCTTATGTAATTCTGCGTTGGGTTTCAACTCTTAACTGATACGTAGAGGTCTGCCTGAAAATCTCAGCATGACAGAAGACAGTTGACGTTTGATCACATGGTGCCTCTTACTATAAATCTCATATTGTCTTTGTTTTCCCAAACTATTACACAGTTCCAGAGCTCATTGGTTTTCTTACATTTTAAAAATGCCGTGATCCATTTTTAAAATTGATTCCGACCTCTAGTAAAATTAAAACTTGCTATTTATCAAGTTAGTCTGGATTTTCACCTTGATGCCCAGTTTACATAAATAGTATTTCATATATAATTGTTTTTTGCCTCTTCCACCATAAATTAGGACGGGCCATCATTGCTTACAGCTTTTTGTACAGCAGTGGAGTACGCAAAGTAGTGTTTTGTTGTTAATTCAAGTAATTGCACTCATGCCTTGAACTGCCCCCTGTCTGTTATCTGTCAGACTCCTGGGTGATGAAAGGTACCATCTGGGCTTGGGAGCTTCCTGTTGCACATGAGGACGTTTGGCAGGATTTATTGTTCAGCTTTTTGAGTGCTCAGGATGCAAATGGTTCTGGAGTGAATGGGCCCTGCAAACGGCCAGGACTAGCAATGGCAAGCCTCCGCCGAGCTTGATTCATAGTGACAGTTCTTCTGTCTGCTATCCATAGGGATTTGGGGGACAAAAGGAGGGCACCGCTCACTGATAATTTATGCACGCTTAACATCTTCAACTTAGAGATGCACTTTGTTCTTCCAAAAATGCTTTTTCAAATGTGGGTGGTCAACTTTTCTTACTACTTCCCTTTGTCAACTCGATTTTAGCCCTTCGTTTCAGTTCCACCACCTCCCTGTACTCCCTCCCTCACCATCTCAGCTTCGCCTGTGTGTGTGTGTGCGCGCGTGTGTGTGTATGTGTGTGCGTAAACAGAAAATATAAAGGAAAATGTGTGTCTGAAGTCGGAATGTCCCTGTTTGACTTTGATGGATTTCTTTCATGCTCTTTATAGAAAGAAGCAGATGCCATTGATGACACACTGAGTTCCAAACTTAAAGTCAAAGAGCTTTCAGTGATTGATGGTCGGAGAGCTCAGAATTGCAACATCCTTCTCTCGAGGTATTGTTGATATTGAATAAACATTTCTGGTAGGACCAACTTTCCTCTCCCATGGCTCCCATCCACATGTTTGTACTTGTTCTTTTAATCGGACTCTGCTGAGATTCAGTTCTTTGGATTCTCTTCTGTCTAAGGAGAGGAGAACTCATGGCCCCTACTTCCCTGTGTGGAATATATCAGAGCTGGATGCTTCTTCCTTTCTTAGAGTTTAATTTCCACAGACTCCTGAAGTTAAAGAGTGGAACATCCCAAATCAATGTTTTGTTTTGTTTATTTTTCCAGAGAGCCTGTAAAATGGACTTTACCTTTATTTATATTTCCTGGCTTTAGAGATATTTTAGCTGTTGAGTAACACTGTCCCAGAATCAGCAGCAACGGTGAAAGCTCTTTGTTTCATTTTGCTTTTCTAAATCACCTTTTTATACTTCAAGTTTATGATTTTCATGTCCTTTCTGAACATTTTTATGACTAAAGAGATGTAAATCTCAAACCCGAGTGAAATGCTAATTTATCCATTCCAGCCGTGTTGAGAATCTTTCACATAATTAGTGAACCATCACGGCCTGGGAACTTGAGAAGAAGAAAGGAAACTTGGGAGGCTGGAATCTGCCCATAGCTTCAGGCACTATATCTGGTTGTCCTGGGCATTTCAAGTAGCTTTTCTGTATCTAATTTCTTCTTTTCTCTAGAAGGAACTTTTCTGTCAGGCAAAGATACCTAACACTTAAGAGGTAAATGAATATCCTAAATTTGGGGGCATTAAATATAAGCCCCCCTGGTCACATTCTGAAAGAATGTTATATAGGTATTAAAGCTGGTTTAAGGTGGCTTCATTTTCATAGAGAGTAAAGAGGGAAAGTGGCAGCCTTTATTTTTTATTTATTCAGAAAGTGCAAGCAGGGGGAGGGGCAGAGGCAGAGGGAAAGAATCTCAAGCAGACTCTGCACTGAGTGCCAAGTCCAATGTGGGGCTCGATCTCATGACCCTGAGATCATGACCCAAGCTGCAATCAAGAGTCAGGCATTTCACTGGCTGAGCCACCCAGGCGCCCCGACGGTCTTTATTTTTAGATGGTCTTACAGTGAATTTCTTTTAACATAAAACACTGCTGCTTGGTTTACAGCATGGAGCTTGATTATTAGCCAGATATATATTACTTTAGGGAGCAAATGTTTCTTTTCATAGAAGAGAAACTGAAGCTTAATGAGGTCCCTGAATTTTAATACAACCAGGAAGGTAACGTGAACCATCCTCTTAGCGTTTCATTTCTGCCTCTGGCTGGAAGCTATGTAAATGGCCAGGCCCTGTACTTAGCCCCATTTTTTTCTCCCTGAACACATGCTCAGGAAGATACCAAGGAAATAAACTGAAGGTCTACTTACTTTTCTTCTATAGTATATACAATTCGCTTTGCTGTCATTTCCTTTTACAAGTCACATTCTTAGTAGTGACGTTAAATGAAAATTGGAGGGAAGTTTTTTTTTCCCCTAAAGCCTAGAATTTCTGCCTCTTTTTGTGCTTTTGCAGTCTAGAGGGACACTTTTAAACAGCTTGACAAAGGGAGCTATCACTCTGAATTTTTATAGTACTTAAGTGCTCATCACAGTAAAATCTGTGACCTAGTTCCTCATAGACAGATTATTCTCAGCACGAGATGTCAGTGAGGATAATAACACTGACACCAGTTACAGAGAAGGTTACAGCTCTTTCTGGCAAATTTCCCATCTCATTATTGAAGGAATTATTTCTTATTTGTGCTGTGCAGTTTCCTTGTTACCTCAGAAGTGTCAGAGCCTAAGATGACTTAGAACTTGAGTGTATCTAAACTCTCTCTGGAAGATAATTTTTGAGAAATTGCCTTGTATCTGTAAAAGTAGCTATTAAAATCCAATTTAACGAATGAGTGTTATTACAATGAGCATAATTAAAAAGCAGATTGTACATAACAAGGTAATTTTGAGTCCCAGCTGACCTTACAGTAATTAGACCTTATGGATCAGGTTCTAAAACCTCTTTCCCACTGAGGATTCAGCCCTACAAGCTTTTCTGCTCCATGATCAATAGTTTTACTCCTGTCAGGAAAGCATAGGACTGACCTGTAGTGTGCTGTGTGGTAAAGGTAATAGAAATGAAGCAGATTTAGTTTTAATTTGGGTTGTGTTTAGTTGTTTAGCAGGTCAGCAGTTCACCTTACTTTCATCCCCCACGCCCCCCTCATTGGCAGTGCGTTACTACACACGAAAGGAGCTAGGGGCTAGAAGGAAGGAAGAAACCTATGAAAGTGTGTGTGATGCTTTTTTCTTGGAGTTATCACTTTGACGCATTTGTTTGCCTGGCACTATGCAGGGTGCAACAGAACAGACCATGACTTTGAAAGCTCATGGCTCACTGGAGAAGGGAAATGACACCAGCAAGGTAGCTTGTGAACAGCTCAGGCCTAGGCTAATGGGACCAGAAGGAGCCAGATGCTCAGCCAAGTGGGAAGGACACTGATGGGGCTCACCAGAGGGAGGGGACCTCACAGAGCGATAACAGTTACACTGCAGGGGTACGGGGGGCAGTTCTGAAGAGGCACTCTGCGGAAGCCAAGGCACCCGAGGGGTCGGCGCATAGCTAAGAAGGAGAGCCCTGCATGGTGGTATCATCAGTCATAAGAAATGAGACTGGGCAAGAGAGCCCAGGATCCATGCCTGGTGCCTTCCTGAGGGTGTCAGTCAGCCAGGGGCAAGCCATACCCTCCTCGTCTATAAAATGGAGATGAGGAGGGGACTTGTAGTGGGCTCTCTCAGTGTGGGAGTTTTAGACCCAGTGCATGTGAAGCAGCTGCAGGGACCCCTCCCCTCCAACCCTTTGGTCATTGCCCAGTCCATGGCCTGTGTTCATGCCCACGCGACCGGGAATCAGTGCAGTTGTTTATTTTAACAAGGTCTGAAGTCTGCTCTCTGGGGTTTGCAGGAGAGGTTGGAAGGGGTGGAGAGCTGGCCACGAGAGCAGCCTTCAGATAGCAGGCTCTTCCTTAGGTCCAGGTGAGACCTGATGAGGGACAGAATTGAGAGAGCCTTAACCCTCGGTAGGACCTGGACACCAGTGTCGTGTTTGGGGACAATGAATAGGAGTGTCTCCAAGAGGTGTCAAGATTTCCTTCTTTTCCACACTTACCATCTTTCTTCTTTTCTACTTTTTTCATTGCCTGAGCCTGGAGACCCTCTCTGTTTCCTACCTTGCTGACGAGGAATTTAATTCCCAGCAACATAGTGCTCTCCCCAGAAGCTACCACACTATAAGCCTATGCTGTATTCCGTGGGGCATATTTCAATGAGCACATACGTCTTCAGTGTTCGGTTATCCTTAAAAGCTCATCCTTACCTTCACACTGAAGAAGTTAGTGGACCCTTTGGTCAGGGCATCTGCCACAGTCCTGCCTGGAGTGGAGAAAGGAGTCAGAAGGAAGCCCTTCCTGCCCCACAAGCCAAGCAGGGGAGGGACGCGTAGGCCCTGTACGTGGGACTCGCCGCCTTCGTGGCCAGGACTACCTGCAGCTCCTGGAAAGAGACTGCCTGGAAGGTGACTTTGAAACAGAAGCTCCAGGCCATGAGGGTCCCCGCTTGCCACAGACTTGCGAGTGCAATGAACGTGATGTTCCTCAAACTAAGAACCCCCTCCTCAGGCTGCAGGCAGAGGGAGCACCAACTTAGCAGGTTTATCCAGGTGACATGGGGCAATAAAATTCACTCTGCTTTATTCCCTAAAACCGATCTCTCCCTCCCTCCCCCCAAAAAGAAAGGAACTTGGAAGCTGGTTTATATTGCAAAATGAACCCACCTTAAATACACTTTTATGAAGTGTTCTGCTATCCTTTTTTTTTCCAGATGCTCACTTAAAATGGCGGCCGGGGTGCAGTAAACCACAAAAAGCTACTTTAAAGTGGGGGGATTTGTCTTAAATCCACTGAAGCAGAGCTAAGGCTGACCTAGCCGTCCATCCCTAACTCATGTTCATTATGCCTGGATGTTCCAGTTCTCTTGGCAAATTTTTGAAATACTTGAGGGGCGCAAGGTAGACTTAACTACTGTTTTTAAGTGGCCGGTTTGTTTCCTGCCTTGTAAAGAAAGTTGAGGTGGATGTCTCAGAAGTTGCCACCCTCCAGCACACCAGAACACTGGCAAGCTTTAAAAGCAATTAAAACGTTAGAATTGGTAGGGTCCTTAAATTACAGAGCTTAGCAGCAACTCACTCTGTGGATGTCAGATGATACGGACAACCCGGCAACCTGCAACCTACAGATGGGTCCCAGAGGGCGGGGTCCCCTTCTCCTCTTTCCCTGAGGGCGCAGTCTCTTTGTCTGCTCCAGCAGGCCGCGTGTGAGGCAGTATGTTGACAGGTAGATTTTCTTAAGTACTATCCATTAAAGTCTCAAGTCTCTTTGTGAGACACATAAAGAGAAACCAAAATTGTTATGAATTAGAGCTAGTGTTTAGTCCAGACAGCCTCTGGGAGTTGAGAAGCATAAATATATACAATTTCAAAAGCAAGAAGTTCTGCACTCCATATGGGGAGCTAATGAATGCAAATCTGATACTTCAAGTATTGTTCTCACTCTGATTTTCAACTCCTTTTCTTTTAAATGCAAAACAGAAGGGCTCCGCGGAACCACACCATAAAGTAGTTTCTTCAGCTCAGTGTGAAAAGCACACAGAACTAATTTACTTTTTTCTTCTAAGTGGGGCTTTTCTCGGGATGGCTATAGGCGGTTCCACAGCCAGTTGGTTTTTATTAGTGGCCGTTTCAGCCTTCCTTAATGTTCCTCTTCCCTGGCCGTGCCTGGCTAAACTGTGCTGTTTGCTCCTAACGGACTCAAAGCCTTTAGTGTCCTAGAATTGAGGGCTACCCAGAGCCTGAACAGTGAAGCCAGGATAGTTTTTATCCTATGTTTTACCCACACCAGCTCAGCTAAATGGTTCCAGTGAAGTTCGGGGGTTTTCCATCGTGATGTTCTGGTGAAAATGTTTGTGGGGTGATGATTGTCGCAAGAAAGAGTAAAACAACCTGAGGAGGTCCTAGCAGGTCCAGGGAATTATGATGGCACCATACCTGAGACGAGGTGATAGAATGGGTCTCCTTTTAGAATACAGGCAGTTTCAGGGCGCCTGGGAGACTCAGTCAGTTAAATGTCCAAGTCTTGATCTCAGGGTCATAAGTTCTAGCCCCGTATCAATCAGCACACATACTCTTTTTCTCCCTCTCTTTAAAAAAAAAAAAAAAAAAGCAGTTTCACATATTGCCTAGACGCTGTGTATTTGGATTTGACAACAGGAGGTAAAAGAGGATGCTACTAGTACAATAAGATGCATGGATTTGTTCCTTCCCTTTCCTACTTACTGGCACATGAAACAGCATTCAGTGTACGTAGCAAGATGGCTGGTTTTCACAAGATTATGTCAAATCTAGCGAAAAGGACAAGCCAGAGCTGTCCAGAATGGGGTGTGTGTGGACCAGCTCTACCCCAGGGTCCTTTCCTCCTTCCGTGAGCTTTGTGGCCACCCCTGCACTCAGGCTGCCCTCTCATTTATCTGTGAGAGCACGAGTATTGCAGCTTATCGTTTGATGCACCCAAACACTATAACCACCTTGAAAATAAGAACGCTGTCTTGGAATTCTTGTTTAATACTCCTGGGCCTAATGGATGTTGTGTACAGAGAGGAAACTGATAGAAGTAATGGGTTGTGAGAGTGCTTTGGGTAGTGTTCGTGATAACTCTACTAAGCGCGGTGTAATGATCACGTAACTGCATGTGAATGTTTAGGTTAGGAAAGTACTGCTGCTGCTTGTCCCCTTTGGAGAAAAGTCCATTGGAGTGTAATACCTATAGTTAGTTTAGTGAGCCTTATCCATGGTCAGGCAGAGAGATCAGTGCTTTATGTGCATTTTCTGATGCAGTTTGATGAGAAAACGAAGGCTTAAAAAACACCTCATCCAAGGTCACATTGGCCCAGCACTGTCTGCCAGGACTGGGGCCCAGCCTGATGCCAAAGCCCCTTCCTTCAGATGCTCCCTGTGAAGGCTATATATCTTGCCCTGTATTTGTGTGTTTATATCTTTATCTCTAGGCCTAATGTGATTTTTCTTGAAGATCATAGACGAGAACAGACCAAATAATGTTAATATGTCACTTTAGTGGTAGTTTAATAAGGAAGTAAGTTTTTTTTTTCTTTAAGTAAGTCTGAAGCTGATGCTTACAGTAGAACAAAAGAATGACTCTGTTGTTCTAGCTAATCGTCTGATGAGGACCTTTCTCCCTAGTGAACACTATTGGTTGTGTCTGATAGAAACACATTTTTGCAAGTGCATTTTAATTTCATGACTCTTTTTTATAGTCCACACCTTTTTGTGCTGACATAATCAAGATGTAAACCCTTAACTTAATTAGTAAATCATATACGTTTATGATAAACAGAAACAGATTTCTGGTTTTACTTAAATTCTTCCCTAAAAGATATTAACTAGATAAGCAGATTCGTAAAAGGAATTTAGGGTTAGGAATCAAGAGTTTCCTCTTTGTGATAGATACTGCCACTTTCCGTATGTTTGACCTTGGGCAATTCACTTAGACATTTTGCACCTCAGTTTCAACCTCCATTTAAAAAAAAAAAAAAATGACCATCACAGTTATTTTAAACCTCCAACAAAATAATATATGTGAAAACTCCTCCACCATGAAGTGCCGTTTGCATTTTACTCTGAGTATTAACTATTCAGCTTTTTAATAATAACAGATTTCAACCCTTTTAAAATCGATTTTTAATCTGAAAACAAACTTTAAACAATCCTGATGAATTATCAAATTCAGAATTTAGTTTTTTGGGGTGCTAGGTGGCTCAGTCAGTTAAGCATCTGACTCTCAATTTTGGCTCCGGTCATGATCCCAAGGTTGTGAGGTCGGACTCTGTGCTGGGTGTGGAGCCTGCTGGAAGTTCTCTCTCCTTCTCCCCCTATGCCTCTGCTTGCCTGCACACTCTCTCACTCTAAAATAAAATAAATAAATCTTAAAAATCTTAAAAAAAAAAAAAAAGGAATTTAGTTTTCCTTTCTCATCTACAATACATGGCTACTATATGTAAAGCAAATGGTGGGTATAGATGTCTTACCTTTTCCTCATCCTCCAACCCCTTACTTAAGGAAACTAAACAATAGAACAATAGAAACTAAACAATAAAACAGATATGTTCTCTGTGTCAGCAGAACATTACAAAGTCCTGAAAGAATGTTAAAACGGTTTCAAAATACTATTTTTAGGTGCAATATTTTCAGGAAATAAGCTTTCACTAAGAGATTTTGAGAAAAACGGTTCGTGAAAATCAGCAGCTGGAGTAGCAGAATGAATTATCTTGCATTAAGTTTTAATACTCAAGCCAATATTGTTAACAACAAAATAAAATATTCTTTATCCAGGTTGAAATTGTCCAATGATGAAATCAAACGGGCAATTCTAACAATGGACGAGCAGGAAGATCTGCCCAAGGACATGTTGGAACAGGTGAGCTGCCAGACAGACATATCTCAGAGCACAGGTGACAACTGGCTTCTAGCAGGGAGTGCGATATTGAGAAAATCTGGTTGTTGCTGGTGGATAATTTCCTCATCTCTGAACCAACGTTGAATGTGGCTCTCTTAAGAGACTTTATTCTCTCATTGCTCCTCAAAATGTTGGGTGAAAAGGAAGGTCACAAGTTTGTCAGATGCCTGGGACCCACAAGGCCAGATTCTGTTCCTCATGCTGCAGTTTATACACCTTCATAGGTCATACAAATCTGTCAACTCTAGGGAAGTCTGTTGGACAGGCTTATGGAGAATCTCACCAGCACCATGAGATCACAGGCTACTATATAAACTGATTCATTACTGAATCCTTAATAAAGTTTGTGTCTTGTCCTTGATGCACCATTCCTGCACCCCAGTAGTTACCGTTAAACCCCTTAGCTCTGTCATCTGCATCGAAGTAATTCATATTAACTGTGGCTAGCCAAGCTGGATGGAGTGACTTAGCCTCTCTTTGTGCAGTATTCCTTTAACACGTTCTGTGGAGCCATTCCAACTCTGTTATGTGTGTCTCAGCAGCTTTGTGCAGTTGTCCCCCAAATGACCATGTTCTTGAACTAGAAGATGTTTCAGGGATTATTACCTCTGAATCTGGCCCTGAATATTTCCGTGCTTTGTGGATATCATCTCCATGCTCTGAGACTATTCTGTCTGCTTGTCTCATTGTCCTTGGTACGAAATCCTATTTTGCGTGACTTTGGTCTAGAGGTCCATGTTAGTGCCAGGTCCACTGAAGGTTAACTGGACAATCGTGGTGCCGGGCTGAACTTGAGATCTTGGTTGCGGGGATGCTCAGCTCCCAGAAGCAGAGTAAAGGCTGTTTTGCACTGTTAACAGTGATCTTGGAGGGCATGGCTGCTCCAGGGGAGTGTCTGTGTGCTTATGCATTTTCCACAGTGTTCTGGCTGATGTTGGAAAAGGCCTCCAACACAGAGCAGGGAAGACTGAAGTGTGAGGTGTCACCACACCACAGTGCACCTGCTCCACCTGAAGCGTGCAGCTGCATTCATCCTGGGGAAGCCCTCACACTTAGCAATAGAATAAGTTGTCAGACTGTGCTTTTTGATGTTTGACTTAGTTACCAGTAGCCCATGACTGTGAGTCCAAGCCTGTCAGGCTCTTTTGTGTACAAATAGTTTAAACATAATTCCTAAACTGAAAATTAATTGTTTAGAGCATTTTACAGCTTCTCTGCACACTCTTCCCTCTCCGTCTGCAACCAGTCCTAACAAGGGTCTCTGCCCGGAAGTGCGGCCCAGCTTCCCTCTGCCCCCCTCTGGCCCCCAGCTGACCCTGCACTTGGGTTGCCTGCATCAGAAGCTGCTCACACAGAGGGAGGAACTATGCAGAAAGCTGCTTTGGTCCTTAGGTCTTCAGACCCTATTGACAAAGTCGTATGTTTAAAATTCCACAAGATCTGTTTACTGTGAAATTGCATGCAGCAAAATTCCTCCTTGAGGGAAGGGATTTCAAGATCTTGCCAAAAGGGCTTGTGCAAATAGAATGTACTTCAAATAAATACATAAGAAAATCAATCTACTGAAGCAGAATCTGGCCAAGTGGGATACTTTTGACCTGGTCTACCTTGATAATTCTGTGGGTCTTACTCTCTGGTCACCTACCATACTCTTTCTTTTCCTCCTTATTCTCTTCTTCCTCTGCTTCCTCTTCTTTCACACAGCACTTCTCCCAGAGAAACTTTTAACTAGTATCTCTTTACTCCTAGTTATGATTTGCATTTGAATCAGATTCCTTCCCTCCTCTCCTGCTTTTAGCTGCTGAGCTCAGAACTCAGAGGAGATTGATACCCTCCTCTTTCTTGGAACCTATAGTTTTCTCCTCATTCCCAGGTATTTGTCTAAGTCTTCATTCCTCTCCTAAAACCATCCATACACAGTCTGTCACTTGACTCTGCTTTGGGAAGGACTGAACCTTAGCATGTGCCTCTCACAGCATTCTGTACAAAAGAGCTAGTGTTGTCCTGAACAGGGGCCTGTGGCTTAGGGCACACAAACCAGTGTGTGTGTCATGGGGGGAGGAGGAATCCCTAAGACTTGAAATGAAGTTCCTTGCCCAGTAGATAAAAATCCAAACTAAGAGGAAAAAACAAGGCTTTTTCTCTCTCTTGCTTCTCCCTTCTCCTTACCTTATTACCTTCCTCCCTGAACTGAGGAACAGCAAGAAGATACTGGTCTTGTCCACTGGTACCATTTGAACACAGGAACATAAATGCCTAGAACCAGTCAGGCTACCAGACCAGTGAACCCACTGGCATCCACATCCATGACATCCCATCAGGAAAGAGGGGTGGCTCTGGCCTCTGCTCTGGCCCAGCCCTTCCTTCTGCTCAGGAACCCAGCTGGATCAGAGTATCCTGCCTGCCCCCCATCATACACCTTTTCCTCTTCATTCTTTTTTTTTTTTTTTTTTTGAAGATTTTATTTATTTATTTGACAGAGAGAAATCACAAGTAAGCAGAGAGGCAGGCAGAGAGAGAGGAGGAAGCAGGCTCCCTGCTGAGCAGAAAGCCCGATGTGGGGCTCGAACCCAGGACCTGGGATCATGACCTGAGCCGAAGGCAGTGGCTTAACCCACTGAGCCACCCAGGCGCCCCTCCTCTTCATTCTTAACTTGTTCAAGTCTCAGCCTTTCACAAAACACCTTTTCATACTACACATGCCCATCTAGCTACTGTCCTCTCTCTCTTTTGATACAAGCAGAGTTATTGAAAGCTTGTCCACACTTACCTCCTGTTCACTCTTCCTCACCTCCCTAAAGCTGTTCTCACTAAGGACTCACCACCTCCCTGTTGCCAAAGCTAGGGGGCACTTTGCAGTCCTTATCTTCCTTGATTTGCTGCTGGTATGTGACACCGATGGCCACTTGCTCCATGGTGAAATGTGTTTCTTTGGCATTTCATTGTCTCCTCTAAAGGTTACTCCTCTTGTCCTCATTCCTCAGACACTGGCATCTCTCCAGCCCTGCTTTGTTTCCCTTGACGGTTCCCCTAGTTACCTCACTCATATCCTTGCATGTTATAGTCAGTATCAATGCTCTGTCTTCCAAACAGCTCTATATAGCATGTCAGACCCATTTGTCCACATACCAACTAGGAATCTCTACTTGGTTCTCTTGCCAGTATTTCAAACACTAAACACTCTCTCCCCACCCACTCTCCTCCATTTCTTCCTGGGTTTCTTCCTATTACACTCTGTATACATTGTATACAATATATACATTGTTGCCTAAGCTAGAAGCCTGGATGCATCCTTTTGACCCTCTACCACAACCCATCATCCATCAACAAGTCAGGCCAGTTCTATTCAACCCCCTAAATAGCTCTAGAATCTACCTACGACCCAATCCAGGTCACCATCCTCTCTCACCTGGATTACTGTACCAACAGTCTAATCACAACCCCCTAATACTTTTGATCCTTTCTAATTCTTTCTCCATTCTGTGAGCGTAGTGGTCTTTTAAAAATGTAAATTCGTCCCCCTACTTAATATTTTAAGTCCTATCCCAGAGCCCGCAAAATAAAGACTGAAATTCTTTCAAGGTCCTTGCTACTCCCTGACCTTGACCACTGCTGCCCTACCCCCCTGCCATTCCAGCTGTTCTACTGGCATAAATGCTGTGCCACCCTTTCCAGACTCTGGCACATAATGTGCACTCTGCCTGGAATATATTTCCATTCACCTGTAGTTCTAATTCTCTTTCCCTGCCGGTGGCACAGACTGCCTTTTCTGAGGTCCCATCATTAAATCCAACAAACTTTGGAAACCTACTAAATGAATCATCCGAATGCCAGCTTCAAATTATAGGGAGGATCTTGGGGTCTAGAGGGTCAGTATCAGTAAAAAATGTATATATATCCAAGGGCATCTGATCCAGAAAATAGCACATTTGGACAGGGCTGCGGGTATATATACACATATTTGTGATTTGAAATAAGATACAGAATACTTTTTCAACTTTAAATATTGCTGTTTCTCCCACATTCCACGCTCATTTCTTCTGCCAAAATAAAAAATAGAATCAAAAACCAAATCCTACCATGTTCTTCTCATCCATCATGACATGGAGCAAAAAATGAGATGGAAATACATAAGCCAGAGAAATAAACAAATTGAATGGAAAATACACATAGAATTACTCATCCCAGCATGATGTAATAGAAAAAAAGCATTGAGCTGGGAGTCAAGAGACCTCCTAAGTTCTATTTCTGATGATTACATGAACTTTCTCTGTAATTCTGGGTAAGTGGCTTTGTCTCTCTGGACCTCCGTTGCATCACCTTCTAATGAGAGTGTTGAATCTCCCAAGTCCCTCTAAGGGTCTATGCAAAATGGATCCTGGTAAAGAGCTTCCACAATCTGATTTGAGAGACAATATAGAGTAGAAAGTTGCCAGGAATGAATCTTACATCAATTTAACTACTTGTAAGTAAAAAAGAAAAGATTTTTTCTCCAGTTTCATTGAAATATCATTGACCTACATATTGACCTATAAATTTAAAGCATACAGCATAGTAGTTTGACTTACAGATGTGAAATGATAAGGCAATAGGTTTCATTAGCAGCATCCGTCACGTCCTGTAGATACAATAAAAAAGGAAAAGAAGTTCTTCCTCGTGATGACAATTCTTAGAATCGACCTCCTTAACAAATGTCCTGTACATTATACAGCAGCGTTAACTCTAGTCCTCACACTGTGTTTTACCTCCCTAGAACTTACGTTGTAACTAGAAGTTGGTACCTTTGACCAACTAACTGCAAAGATTTAGTCATTTGTATTGTATCTTAACAATGACCTGTAGCAGAGTTTATAAATTAAACAAAAGATACAGTCTCATTTGGGGGCAGATTAACTGAAAGAGTGAAATTTTACTGCAAGAATTTAGTTATAAACCTCAGTTTTAATATTTGCATGTGCTTCTTAGCTCTTGAAATTTGTTCCCGAAAAAAGTGACATTGACCTGTTGGAGGAACATAAGCATGAACTGGATCGGATGGCCAAGGCTGATAGATTCCTTTTCGAAATGAGCCGGTGAGTTTGAAAACGCCTAAGACATGAACATGCCCTTTACCTCTCTCAGGAAGATAAACTTTTGATTCTGGTTGAATTAATTGGGCCAGTAACCTGGCTTCACTAAAAGCCTTTTTAAATTACAAAATCTTCTTAAGTCAGAACTATGTGGAATTTGTTTTGTTTATGGGAGTTCTTGCCTATGGGTGAGCCAGGGCTATTTTTCTTCATAATTACCTTTGGTTCTGGACCTAAACAAGTCATAACTTTTCCTGGTTCCAGTCAGTGTCTCCCTCCACCCCCCACCCCCGCACTTTGACTGCTATGGGATTATATCTCCCTTCTCTCTGTAGCCCAGCATCTCAGAAAATGGGCAGACCCAGCAGTGTCGACCTGGAGCCCACATGAATGAACAACTAGGGTCTGGATGTCAAATCATGACACATGCAGACATCTCTAATCAGTCATGGCACACTTCCCACAGAGTCTTGGCAAGCATTCTCAACCCTTCTCCAGAAAACCCAGAGGCAGCCACTGCTTCATAATTTTGTTTGGCATGTGAGCTTGAGTCTGTTTGCCATCCCAGGCCTGAAAAAATTGATTCTGCATTAGAAAAGGACCAGTGGTGCCGAGACTCTCCTTCGACCCCAGGGCAGAGCTCTTCCCCTAAGTACCAAAGGCCTATGAGTGTAGCCAAGGTGAACATGGCTCTCACTCTACATTTCTGCCATATCTAGACTTATTTTTGTTGTTCCATCTCACCTTGCTGTGGGGAAGAATACCGCTATAGGACAAAGGATGGTTTTGGAATTTTGACTGGTGTGCCCAGCAAGCCTGTGTGTGGATAAATAGATGGTCACCCACATTGGCTGCCATTTTGTAATTGTCTAGACCTGTGCATGCATCACCCCCCTTGATCCTTCTATCAGCGCCACCAGGAGGGCTGTTGGGTAGGGAGGTATTCTCTTCCATCTAATGGAGGAATTTAGTTACCTGTTGAAGGTCACCTACCAAGAGGAGAACCTAGGCTGCAAATGCAGGTCTGTTTGATTGGATGGGGCTACTGGGCTGAAGTTTCCCACAGAGAGCAGCTAAGGCAGTGATTTGAGTTCAGAAGGTCTTGGCAAGAGTGCCTGCGCTCCCCCTCTCAGCAGCAGCAACTTATCTTAGTGGTGACCAGAGGCCAGTTTGCATCCTCTTATCGCTGGTCACTAGTTGCTATCTTGGAAGGCAGAGCCTGCCAGCCCTGAGGAGAGCAGAAAGGGAGCTAGCTGTAAAGAAGGGATCATTTGGGGACATGAGTGGGAAGAGGATGATATGAGGAGAGGTTGATGGACACGAGTTTTACTCTGTAGCTTTGCTGGAGGCAAACTTTGTGGAAAGTTAAGCATGGGAGAAACATAAGAAACAGCCCCTCACTTGCCCAGAACAGGGGGTAGGCTTTACATTTTCATTCCTTTTTTTTTTTTTTTTTTAATTTTATTTATTTATTCGACAGAGAGAGAGAGAGATCACAAGTAGGCAGAGAGGCAGGCAGGGAGAGGAGGAAGCAGGCTCACTGCTGAGCAGAGAGCCCGATGCGGGGCTCGATCCCAGGACCCTGAGATCATGACCTGAGCCGAAGGCAGAGGCTTAACCCACTGAGCCACCCAGGTGCCCCCATTTTCATTCCTTTTTATCTCCTCTGTTCACAAGAGTTCCTGGGACTCTGAGGAAGGGGAGGGGACAACTTTCCTTTTCTTTCAGCAGTTGCCTGATCTGTTTAGAGCTAAGGACCCTACGGCCATTGCCCAAATACTCCGGCGGTCAGAGGGAAGTGGGCTCTCCAGACAAAGTGGCCTCATTTCCTGTGCTCCTGTCCATACGAGGAACAAGGAATTGTGTGTGCGTGTGTGTGTGTGTATGTGTGTGTGTGTTGGGGGGTGTGTACTCTAAGGTACCTCCGCCTCCATATCCACTGAGTGAACATAGACGTCATAAGTAAATAAATGTTCATCAGTCCGTGCTTGCTCTTATAGAATTAACCACTATCAGCAAAGACTCCAATCGCTGTACTTCAAAAAGAAGTTTGCAGAGCGTGTGGCAGAAGTGAAACCTAAAGTAGAAGGTAAAGTCAGGCCTCCAGATTGAAAATGATGTTCATCATAAGTGCCTGTTTGCAAGTACAGTCCAAGTGCAGATAGTAAACAGGATCCCTTGGGTGATTTTTTTTTTTTTTTCCTTAAAATCTTCTGGACTTGTGGTGGCTAATTACATAAGGTCCATACCTAGCCCTCTGACCTAGCCTGGCTTCTGGAGAAGTGGGCTTTTAACTTCCTGGGTGTTGGTAAGACACATATTTGACCACCACTAGCCAGGAGTCTGTAACTAGCTTTATCACAGTGGTGCTATACTGGTATTTTTAAGGGAACATTTCAGGCTGTTAAATTTTTAAGTGTTTGAAACATGGGCAGCTGCAGAGCACAGCCACAGAATGCGGGCTGGACTCAGGACCCTGCTCAAGCCCCAGTCCCTGGTCATACCCGCAAGCTGCTACATGAAACACATTTGGCCAGGGCGGGGGGGTTTGTCACTGGAATTGCTCAGTAATCCTGTTGATCTGAGTCGTACCAGGCAAGAAAGTGTTTGCAGCGGAATGTGGGAAATGCAGTCCCTTTCTATGTATTCTTAACTGCATACAGTCAGTGAATCAGCCAGGAAAAAGACTAGGAAAGCAGAGGATTGTGCAGCTACCGTGGGTCTGTTGAACAACATCACTGGCTCTCCCCTCGCTCTCTGCTGCTAGTTGAGGTGTTTTGTAAGTGCTCCCTGGTCGTCCAGCGACCCAGGCTTACCTCTTCAGTATCTGCTGTCGGGTGTGTGGGTTAGGATGGGTGTCACTGAGGTGTCTCGCTGGTGGTAGTTGTGGTTACGTGTGCTTTATTTTGAAGCAATCCGTTCTGGCTCAGAAGAGTTGTTCAGGAGCAGTGCCTTGAAGCAGCTGCTAGAAGTGGTTTTGGCATTTGGAAATTACATGAATAAAGGCCAAAGAGGCAATGCATACGGATTCAAGATATCCAGCCTAAACAAGATTGCTGACACAAAATCCAGTATTGACAAGTAAGTACGGATTCTTCCAACATTTGGAGGCCCCTGGAGCTGAAGTCAGGACCCCTCCTGGCCTCCTGAGTCTCCCTAATGCTGCAGCCTCTGGTGTGCTTGACTCTCGCGCATGCTCCTTCCCTCTACAGCATCGACTTCTCTCTTCTCTCCTAATTACAAATAACCCAGAATTCCCATCGGGCTTATTATCCTTCATCCATTTTCAGTCCCCAGGCAGATAGCATCTAGTCTAAGTTTTGGGGTTTTTTGGATAAACTTTGTATTATAGTGTAATACACTAAAGACAAGGTCGTCAGTCAGAAATGCACCTCCGGATGAGTTTTCACACACTGAACCTCTGTATGACTAGTGCCCAGATCCAGAAACAGACTGTGACCCGCATGCTAATGGTCTCCTCGTGACCCTTCCCAGGCATGACCCCCTCCACAGAGAACTGCATTCCAGGGAAAAGAAAAAAACTGAAAGCTGATGATAGAATGTGAAGTTTGTTAGGGTTTTAGGTATGCCTTCCATCCTTTATACATTGACGCTAGCAGCTATAAAAAATTATGAGGTATAAATGCAGTTTGGCTGTTGGTATTAAGCTGCTCCTTTCAAGACTCCTCTAAATGTTTCCTAGAGAGTGTTTTAGGTGAATGGATTCTTGTTAGAAACACCGAGGTGAAAAGTGCTCTGCTGTCATTAACAGGTAGGCTCATTAGGCATAAAACACTAGTTTCCCAGGGAGCTCTGTTCCGCCAAGGCTCTTCCTGACTTCAGAGCAATTTGCACAATTGTTTCTAAGGTGAACTTCCCTGCGTCCAAATTCTTCTTAGAAATATGGGCTGTTCACCCTAATTATTCCCGACTAGTAAGGCTCTTTACTCTGTGTTTTCTGTGAGATTAGTGACGCAGAGCATTATGGCCACCCTGAATCGATCCTATAAGAAATAAGCAATATGTTGAGTTGTAGGGCTAAACCTTAATTTTGCATTCTGTAGAGATAGATTAACAAAGGGCAGCTGTGCAATCACCACCTTATTTTTAACGTAAGCCCTTGATCCTTCCAGAGCACTTTTGTATTGATAGTGCGGAGTACACAGGCCAAAGGGCTGTAGCACCTGTTGTCAGATAAAGAAACTGAGGCAGTGTCAAGTGGCTCCTTTAGCTTGCCTAAGATCGCAAGCAAGGTATTTGCCTCACGGGTATTTGACACCTGTTCTCTTATCCTCAGCTCTACTCCGGCAACACATGGACCTTATTTGGAAGGTGTAGTAGATAGCTGCAACGTCTTACTTGCATATGAAGGGCAGTCACCTTTTTAAGGGTGTTCTCTTCAACTCGGCTTGCAAGTTAAAGAGGAAGGAGACCCTCACTACCAGTTAGTCCTCTCTCTCTCCCTCTCTCCCTCTTTGCCCCTCCCTCTCCCCCTCCCCTTCCCTTTCTCCCTCTCTCCCCCTCCCTCCCCTCTCTCTATCCCCCCCACCTTTCCCCCCTACCCCTTCCCTTTCTCCCTCTCCTCCCTCCTCCTTCTCTGCCTTCTCTCTCTCTCCCTCTCTCTCCCCCTCCCTTTCTACATTCTCTGTCTCTCTCTCTTTCCCTTGATACCCTCTGCCCCCTCATTACTGATAACCTGGCACTTACTCTGAGATTATCTGCTTGTTGAAGTTACCGTAGAATTTAATATGCAGGCCTTTTCAAAATAATAAATTAAAAACATTTCTGATCTCTTTTTCCTCTTCTTCCTGTGAATGTTTTGTCCCTGGAAATAGTACCCCGGTGTCTTGTAAACCCATAGTGCCTAGCAGAGTGCCTTGTTTATAAGCAGTCACTCAGGAACTACTCAGTTGACGCTAATCAAACTGCGCAAGGGTGGGACAGTTAGCCATGAAGGGTGCATTCACTCTGCTTCCCTTGTTTCCCGTCATACTGATGAGTAATCACGTGTGTGGCTGTTGGCTGGTTTTTCATTCTTCAAGAATTTATATTCAATCCAACAAGGTATTATTTGGATAGCAAACAAATGTGAATGTTCTGATCTAGCATGAAGTCTTTCTACACTAAGAAAAGTATATGTGGTTACTTGGATTTAGTTTCTCTAAATAACAAAGCATCTCTGTGAAAGAGTGAAGAAAATGGCTCTACCTTTTCTTGTAATGGCCACTGGGGTTTGGCTCCCTTGGGTGGACACCGAGATTCTGTGAGCAGCAAAATTGAAATGGAAGGCTAACAGCTTGATATCTACAAAGTAAACGGCCAGAATCACTAGCCACTACTTTACTTTGCTGCGCTATTGTTTTCTAATTACTTATTGAGAGCAAGAAAAATGAAGGAAAAGTTTTTCTCACACGTGGGCCAGTTGACTCAGAGGAATGGGATCGCACTGACTTCTGTGAAGATGCAGGGACAACCAGAAATGAAAACCATTTCGTTATTATGGGAAAGAAAATTATTTGCCAAGTCTGCTTCATTCGAGGTGGGGATGGGTGAGGCTGTTGTGATTTAGCATCATAAATTAGCAGCCTGCCTAAAAATTATGACCGTGTCTTTAAAGAAATACATTTATGTCCTCTTGATTATGGTAACTTTCAGTAGACCAGCGGTTCGTGATCCTGGCTCTTAGAATTCCTGGGGAGTTTTTAAAAATACCCGTGCCTGGCCCCACCCCCATCTCAGGCCCCGGCATCTGGGACCAGGTGACTGTAATGTGCGTTGGAGTCGGGGACAACGGGACCAGACCACCACAGCTTGGCCTAACAGGCAGTGTTATCAGGCATCCACTGTTTCAATCCAGGTCAGTCAGGGTTCAGGTCTGTCACCACCAAAGAGGGAGCTGGGTTGTAGAGGTAGGAGCTGAAGTGTTGCTAACATTAGGAAATGGATTCTTGGCTGCAAAGATGTCATTGCCGTGACGGCACAGTCCTGGTCCACGTCCAGACCCAGCCCTAAAGCAGGTGACCTTCTAGCTTTCTGACCACCCTTTGCTACACCAGCAAAATACATGAGTCCGAGGGGACAAAAGCTAGCAAAATAAATGAATCAGGGGAGAAAAGTTATCATAGAGTTGAAAAAGCTTAAATGAGAATTATCAATAAATTCTTATCAGTGAGTCACTGCTCTGTACTTTTATATTTAAAAAGTAGCTGTACTTTTTAGTAAATTAAGCACCCCTCAGTCCCTACCGCCCCACCCCCACCCCGGTTATTGTGAGCCTCTGAGCACACCTTGTCTTTGGTAGGTATGTCCCTATTGACAAGGGTTCCTATTCATTTCCATCATCCACATTTTGAAAGATGCTCTTTATGAGCCAAAGTAGTAAATCTTGTCCCCTTCCTTTTTGAAGATACTGGCTTCCTTTTACATAAAGTTGTGTAAATCTCATGTAGGCTCTCCCCTGTTCCCTTCTCTTGAGGATCCCTGTTAAAAGAATCTCCAAATCCTGAAGTGAACCCAGGAATATGGCATTCTTGCAGGTTCAGCCACTTGCACAGGCAAACCAGGTACGGATATTAAGCATGCCTAATACTTTTCCTTTTTTTAATTGTAGGAACATCACACTTTTGCACTATCTCATAACTATTGTGGAAAATAAATACCCCAAGGTCCTCAATCTGAATGAAGAACTGCGGGACATTCCTCACGCAGCAAAAGTAAAGTGAGTCCTTCCATGGAATTGTCTTAGTTTTTTTTTTTTTTTTAATCACTTGGACTGTGCTTTAGCCATTGAGGCAGTTAGCTGGCATTGCATGAAGAGGCTCCTTCCGTTTGCTTTCCCCTGAATAGCATATGAAGTAAAGCTTGAATCCTATCCAAGTCACTGAAATATGCTACATGGTTTTGAACATATATATACATATATATATATGTATATATATACGTTTTTCTAGCTTCTTTGGACTACTCCTGCATGTAATTTTTAACTTCCAGAAAACCTTATTTTCTGAGTTATTAAGAGGATTATAAAGGAATGTGGTTTCGCTTGTACTTTTAAAAGGTCCTTCTATTCAATACAGGTAGGAACACCCTTAGTTAACGAGGATACATAGCTAAGCAAATAGAACCTAAATGTCAGGGCATTGCTAGTAATTTTCACATGTGCACACACACTCAGAAACCAAGGCAGCCTTTTAATGGAAAGCAGTCTTTATGTAAATGAAGGAACTAAAAATAAAATGGAAAGTTGCCAAACTTTCACCACAGACTTCACACCACTTTTCAGAGACTGAAGAGCAGGCAGTTTTCCTTGTTGTTCTTCCCTCCTCCTTTTGGCCCTTTAAAAATATACATGTGTATTTAAAACTGCATCTTTTTTGCAGTGAATTTGAAAAGAATGATGATGAACAGGCTAGTTTTTTCCCTCTTTTTGTAGAATTTGGTAGAAATATGAGATATGAAATGAAAATGTTAAATGAAACATTGATGAATTTGTTTACATCTGAATTATCTAAGAGGATTGTATTACAATCTCTGAGGTTTTAAAAGCCATCAAATAGAAAGTTTTATAGGAGAAACCCAGAAAACTTTCTCTCTACAAAAAGATAATGAAATCTAGTTAGTATAACTTTAAGAAATATCATTGTGATTGAAATTTAAGCCATCCCCAGGTGCCCGGCTGTCTCAGCACAGTCAGCCACTCTTGATATCAGGGTTGAGTTCGCCCCCCATGATGGGTATAGAGAGTACTTAAAAATAAATCCTTTTTTTTTAAAAAAAAAAGTTTAAGCCATCACCTTGTAATATTCATATGACCACAACTTTAGTGAAAAGCAATGCACTCTAATTACAAAGAGTACAATATGAGCATGAATGCGGATAAGACAGCTTCTTTTATTTGTTCAAGGGGAGCCATGTATGGCAAAAAATTAATTTCCACGTAGAATAATTTGCTTTAAGTGAGATTTTCTTGTGAGATTGAAAAATACATGAAGTATTTTTGTATAGATGGGAGACATTTCTACTCTGCTCTTTTTAATCTATAAAATACACCTGCTGTCCATGGAAAACAGAAACCATAATTCCGTATCTAAATTCCCTAAGCTTAAAATGTCACCTTTCTGTGAGATCGGAGCAGGAAGGGAATTATAAACACTTAAAATAAACTAGTGTGGACTTCCAGGCATGAGATATGTAAACCCATCATCTGTTCAATACGTGTAAGTCACATGTTGGTCACTAAAATGTTACTATTTGCAACAGCATGACTGAGCTGGACAAAGAAATAAGTACCCTGAGAAGTGGCCTGAAAGCAGTAGAGCTGGTGAGTATGTGTTTCTTCTTACTCGCAATCTCTTCACTATCTCTGGTGCTGATGGTGTCCAGCAAGGCGGGATGCCTGGGATAAATGTGGCGTAGATCAAAATATTGATTAAAAAAATAACAAAGTAGGAAAACAAGAGCAGTAAAGAAGCAAAGGTGGGTTGTGTCACGCTAGTGACTCAGCTCCAGGACATCGTAGGGGTCTCGCGGGAGCAGGAACTGGGGAGCTAGACCTAGGGTTACACTGGTTTCCTGCCTGTAAGGCAGGGCTCATTAAAGTGTGTTGTGCTAGATAATCCTCAAGGATCCTCTCTGTGTCCAGGTTCTGTTAATAAGCGATGTTCTTTCTTAGCAGAGCAGTGGAATACCTCTGTTGTCTCGGAGTTGGTCCTCTGGGGAGGATTTATTGAACAGACTTTTGGGTGTACGGTCCATTCTCAAGGCCAGGGGTCATGATGATTCAGAATCCTTGCCCTCCCGGTGTGGCAGTGGCCAAGAGCACTCGTTCTGCTCTTGAGAACACATCCAGATAAGCACAGTGATTACAGAGGTGCCTTGAGGAAGAAGGGTGGATTTAAGTTAGTCCAAAGCTTATGGAATGACTGGCATTTATTAGAGGAAGCTTCTCTTCTGGAGGAGATGAACTTTGAGCTGTGACTTAGAGGGGTGGGGTGAACTCACAGACACAGCAATGAGGTTGTCCCTGGGGCCAGGCCTCCGTGGAAGGAAAGCAGGCCGTGCCACTGGGCTTACTGGTGACCGCGGCACCCGAGCGCCACGTGGGCCCCACCCAGTGTGGCCTTGAGCCAGGAGGCGGGTCAGGACCAGAAGCCTGCTCAAGAGAGTGGTCGGAGATCCAGCCTGGCACTCGACAAAGGACACTGCTCCACGGGCAGCTTGGAAGGGTGCTCCTCTCTTAAGTCTCTTTCAGATCACTTCTCAGCAGTGCTATGAGGACCCTCCTCTTTTTTTATAGTAAAACTGTGCCGTAGAAAGCAGCTAACTTCATTAAAGACATAACTCTAATAAAAGTTATGTCTGATATTTTTCTGCTTGTTTTTAATAAATTAGGGAGCATAGAAGGCGGCTTCTTCTTTTTTTTTTTTTTTCCTTTTTGGGGGTTGGGGAATGCTCTTTCAAAAGTAAAGGAGATGAACTGAATGAAAGAAATCTTTTTCTGCCAACCCCAGTGGACCAAGGCACTGAGTGAGCAAGTGGGATGGTCTTTCTCAGATTACAGAGGCCTGCTGGTTAAGGGTGGTTGGGGATGAGACTTGTTTTATAGCCTTCACTTCGTTCCCATTTCCTCCCACTGGAAGGCTCTCTTGAGACGAGGTCACAGTTACGACAGTCTTAAAGCCTGGTAATGGTTGCTCTGACCTTTGCATCTCAGCTAGTTCAAGCAAGGCATGGGGAGGGGTCCTGGTGGGGAGGAAGTTTTGGGTTTGGGGCCTATTAAAAGTAGTTTTGCTGAATTCTCTCCAGCACTTGGGTCATGGACACTGTAACACTCTTTAACACAGAGACCTTTCCTGCCCCCCAATAGCATACATGTCACAATGTAGCACCAGAAGGAAATACTGGGAGGCAGACCTTGGCCTGTTTAAATATTCATGAGTCCTAATTGTGCTGGACACAAATGGATTATATAGTATGAAGATATCAAAGATGAAATTCTTAATTCAGTCTTTGAATGAAATGAGATTATACATGAATGAAATACTTCAAAATTGCTTTTCTATCTCTGTATCTCACATGTATACTTGCTGACTTTCAAGGCCAAAGTACTGGAATTGTGGCAATTTATTCCAATCAGAGCAGATTCCATATTTTATCTTTCCACTTATTTTGTTGGTTCTCATGGTGACATGGATATTGCCTGCTTTTTACAAGTGAAGAAACTGAGACCCAGGCCACTTGTCACAGATAAGAACCAAATCAGTGATGGAGCAGAATCAGAACCCACATCCTGTGACTTCTACACTCCTGCTCATTAGTGCCTCTGCCAAAGCAGTTACAGAAGAAAATAGATTCAGATCAAGTCAGTTGGTGCCCAGTGTGGTGGTGCTGAGACTGTGGAGTCAAACAGGCCTGAGTTCAAATTCTGGCTCTATCACAGATCAGCTTTGAGCTAATAATTTAATCCCTCTATACCTCAAGTTATGTATCTGTACAAGGAGGATAATAATCCCTCACTCAGAGGGTGGGATTAAGAAAGTGCATCTGGCAATGGTTGAAATTAATTACTAACATTAGATTTGAATAATCTGTGTGTTCATCACCCTGGTCATGGAGAATATGGGTAATTAATAATACACTAATACTCCTACCTGCCTGTTCACGGAAACAAAATAGATGGTAGACAATTAGGGTGCATGTAGTTGACATTCCACTGACCCAGATACCCTCATGTAGAAAGTCATTAGACTTGGCCAGAAGGAAAGAAGGAAAAACCAAGGAACCAGGATTCCCAGAATTCTGAGCACAGAATATCAACAATTAAACTCCCTTGCCTTCAGTCACTCACCTTTGGAATCCAATTTGCTCTCCTTATTTAACTTCTGTTAATTTTATCTAAATGCTCATGTACTTACATCCTAAAGCTAGTAATAAGAAATCACACTGTTAAAGTACTCAGGTGATCGGCTAAATGGCTATTTGCAAATAATGTGGGTGCATGTGGGCTTGGCTCTGGTGTGGTAGACGGAAGAGCCGGGGGAGCTAGGCTGCCACAAGGTGTTTCAGAGTAGGTGTTGATGTGTTTGCCATTCTGACTTGTTAAATTCGAGGTATATGGAAAATGAGGCAAGGTGTGTCTGCATTTGAAGGCTTCCTTGACATTGTCCACTTCCTGTGTTTAAGGAGCTAGAATATCAGAAATCTCAGCCCCCACAGCCCGGGGACAAGTTTGTGTCTGTTGTCAGCCAGTTCATCACAGTAGCCAGCTTCAGCTTCTCTGATGTGGAAGACCTTCTCGCAGAAGCTAAAGACCTGGTAAGTGTCCCCTTGTGTACTGAGTGTTGTTCAATATGCCTGATACCTGCAGATATTCAACATCTTTGTATCTAGGACTGTGATCAATTGAAACACACCCTTTTTGTCTAACTGGCCTGTGTTGCCTTTAGGTTAGCAAGACCTCAGGATATCTGGATGGTGTAAGACCAGTAAATATTTTGCAATTTTTTCATGGTTGATACTGGATTAAAGTACTTAACCTCTGGGAACCAGAAAAGAGTAGATCAGGCATTACCAAGGCCATGGTGTCCCAGTACCTATAAATTATATGCTGTCCTGAGACAGACTTAGGGCAGGAGATTCCCTCTGAAAATATCCAGCAGAACTTATTAAAGGAGATACATTTTAATTCAGAGCCTCATGACAAGAGGCATTTGTTTTTTGTTTTTTTTAAGATTTATTTATTTGACAGATAGAGATCACAAGTAGGCAGAGAGGCAGGCAGAGAGAGAGGAGGAAGCAGGCTCCCTGCTGAGCAGAGAGCCTGATGCGGGACTCGATCCCACGACCCTGGGATCATGACCCGAGCCAAAGGCAGAGGCTTTAACCCACTGAGCCACCCAGGCGCCTGAGGCATATGTTTTAATAATACAGTGCTTTAGGTTATTAGATTCTTGCTATTTCAAAATTTTGATTTTCTCTAAAGGAAAAATTTTCATTGGCTAATAACTAGAACTTCAGCTCCTCCCCACCCCCCATTTCCTCCTCCAAAATGAATACACATTTATATACATATGCATGTACACATCTTTTCTCTTACGCACCCCCCCCATTGTTAATAAGTTATCTTGAACCCCTACCCCGTCCTGTCAAGCTCTTCCACACTGCTCATTTTTCAGTTGCCACAATAGCCTTTTGCTTTAACTTTCTTTTGCTAACTTGAGTAATGGAAGTCATTTCACTGTAGTCGTCTATTTAGTTAATAGATATGGATGTTTGCTTATGTGTAGTGTACATAAACAACTGCTTACGGTTCAGAAAAAGACTGTATTAGGATACCTTAGCTAGTCTCAACTGTAAACTACACCTCCAACACAAGTAAATGGAAAGATACAACAAGTAAATGGAAAGATAATGTATGGTCAGAGGACTGCTGTTAGAAATCCAGCTTCTGCTGTCCCATGATTGATGTCAGCAGCCTCTGTGATAACCCCCGCCCTCACCCGTGTCTTACATATGCCTCACCACTTTGGATGATAGAGATCTATAAAGGAAGACACTCCCCAACCCCACCCTAACCAGGCAGTATAGAATCTACTTCCTTGAGGGCTCAAACATTTTTATAAGAATCAACCCTGCAGTTAATTTGTGGCATAAAAACACTCGCTCATGCACAACCTACTATTTTTTTTTTTTTTTTAATTTTAGTGTGGGAAATTTAGTCTGGGACTAGTTTTCTTCAGACCAAAATATACATGACTTCATCATCACTAGAATTCCTAGATAAAAAGATCATTCAGGATGGCTTGGAGTGCATGAACTTAAATGCTTTAGAGACTCAGTAGGCCATCCAATGCCATTTTGTTCATACCAGAACTTTTAGAAATTAGCTTATAAAGCCATGAAGGCAAGCTAGAGCTTTGTGTGTGGAGTATAAACAGAGTATTTTCCCCTAAAGAACTCTGATTTCTGGGGTGCCTGGGTGGCTCAGTGGGTTAAAGCCTCTGCGTTTGGCACAGGTCATGATCCCAGGGTACTGGGATCGAGCCCCACATCAAGCTCTCTGCTCAGCAGGGAGCCTGCTTCCCTTCCTCTCTCTCTGCCTGCCTCTCTTTCTACTTGTGATCTCTGTCTGTCAAATAAATAAAATCTTAAAAAAAAAAAAAACTGATTTCTTTTTTTTTTTTTTTTAATAAAAATTTTCTGTGTTTATTTGACAGAGACACAGCAAGAGGGAACACAAGCAGGGGGAATGGGAGAGGGAGGAGCCCTATTTCTTATACTAGGGAGCCCGACATGGGGCTTAATCCCAGGACCCTGGCATCATGACCTGAGCTGAAGGCAGACGCTTAACCAGCTGAGCACACAGGCAACCCAGAACTCTGGTTTCTAATAGAATATTTCCAAATAAGTAAAACATTGAGAACAACTCCTCAGTGAAGAGAGAAATGGCAAAAGAACATTTTTATTACAAATTTAAAGATATAACATGACAACTATAAGATGTCATATGCACACACATATAACTTTATAATTGTTTTATCTCAGAATAAATATTGATAGGGAATTGGAAGAAGGAGCCAAAAGGTGCTAAGATAAGTATAGGGGTTGTAATGGACAATATCATGATTGTAGTTAACACTGCTGCATGCTGTGTTTGAAAGTTACTAGGAAAGTAGACCCTTTTGTGTGTATCTGTATGGGGTGATGGATGTTAACCAAACTTGTTGTGGTGATCATTCACAATATACTGAAGTCAAGAATTATGCTGTACACCTTAATTTTATACAGAGCTATATGTCCATATATTTCAGTAAAACTAGGGGGGAAAAAAGAATAAATACTAAAAACATTTCCTATAGGGAGATAGTGTTACCGAAATATCAGAAAAAAATACAATAAAGGCAGATAATGCAAGAAAAATAAAAGCAACTATAAATTCTTGGGTTGGGGGCACTGCACCAATACTTCATAGTCTAAATGAAGAAAATTAGAAAAAAAGAAAAGAAAATTAGAGATCTGGAAAATGTTAAGTAGTTGATTAGGCATAGAGAATGAGAATTCATTTGACTCCGAAGCTGGAAACACCTTCCTTAGTAGCTTAGGAGTAACAGCATTAGATCTTTACAGAGGGAAGAAAATTTCTAACAAACAATATGACTGGCATTGAACATTTTTTTGGATAGTCATGATACTGCTAAGACTCCTAAAGTCACGCAGTCTCGAGTTATGAAGATAACTACCAGGAGAACTAAAACTAGGAGAGTACAGCATAGGAAATATAATCAGGAAAATTGTAATAACATTTGGTGACAGATGGGGATTGCACTTTTCCTGGTGGGCACTGAATACTGTATAGAATTGGTGAAACATTATGTTGTACACCTGAAACTAATATAACACTGTATGTTAATTATACTTCAGTTTAAAGAATTAAAATCTTAAATAAACTGACACATTGACCAACTCAAAGGAGGAAAAAATACTGAGGAGACTGGAAATAACTATTTTGTTATAAGAGACATATATTTGTATTAATTTTTTTATCTCTACCTTAATATTTTGCATTTTAGCTGTTTTGAGAGGATTTGCACCAAAAGGGATTCTCTCTAACAAAGAATTTGGAATAAATTTGTATTCTCAGTCATAAATTCGGTGTTGCATTAATGATTCTGTAGTCCGTGACTGTTTTCTAACTGAGGCCCAGGATATATCACAATGCTAGCGTTACTTAGGATTAGGAAAAGCAGCTAAGAAGCACTGGATCCCATTTGTTTTTGATATTAACCATATGGCACCAATAAATGATATTAAACTGCTTCAAAGAAAAGTTAAAAGTACAAGTTTCCCTACCCCTGCCGAGTTTGCTATTAGTTTTACGTCTTGAGTGCTCTGCCCTGTGATATTTTGCTTTCTCGTTTTTACTACTGTTTAGTTAATAAAAAGTCAGAGTAGGTAATCATTGGTGTTAAGCTGAAATGAGGTGGAAAAGAATAAATAGTTTCAAAAGCCGAGGAGTATTAAATTTTTTACTTCAGCACTGATTGATGGGCCTGTTCAGCAGCCACAGATAAATACAGGCTCATTGAACTCCAGCGAGTTATATTTGAGTCTTTCTGAACGTCACTGCTTCTAGAGAGATTTCTGTTTGATCACAGAATTCCTTTGGAACCCTGACCTTCTTAAGACTCCCCCCCGCTTTTTTTTCTTCCAGTTTACTAAAGCAGTGAAACATTTTGGGGAGGAGGCTGGCAAAATCCAGCCGGATGAGTTCTTTGGCATTTTTGATCAGTTTCTTCAAGCTGTGTCAGAAGCCAAACAAGAGAATGAAAACATGAGAAAGAAGAAGGAGGAGGAGGAACGCCGTGCTCGCATGGAAGCTCAGGTAAGATAATGAGGATCTCAGCCGTTTCCACCTCCTGGAAATCCCAGAGCGGCTGCTGCTTGGTGTGTAGACGGCGCTGTGATGTGCCAGCAGGAAGGAGGGCATCGAAGTACTCTCTAGAATGCTGCTCTGAGTTTGAGTCACTGTAAGTTTCTCTCAGGCAGTCAGGCAGTGTATGTCCAAAGACTGAAAAGATATATTTCTACATCCTCTGATCTGGAGTTTCATTTCCCAGAAATTATTATAAAGAAATAATCCTAAATTTGCCCAAAGAGAACCAACCACAATCTTTATAATAGCCCTCACATGGAAACAACCTGAATGTTTACCAACCAGGCATTAGCTTTAAATGGTGTAATAACTACCTAATGGAATATGCAGTCCTTGGAAGTAATGTTTTCAAAGAATATTTAATGATAAAAGAAAGTTTACAGAATTATTTCTGTGTAAATCTTTTTTTTTTTTTTTTTTTTTTTGGTAAGGTAAGTGTTAATAAGGAAAGTGATCGTGGTGGGGTATACCCCCAGCAGGCTCACAATGGTTAGCTCTTAACAGTAGGATTAAGGATGGTTTTCCCACCTTTGTTTATATGAATTGTGTAAATTTTCTATAATGCACGTATAATTTGGTTTTTAATAATAACTCATGTGTAGCCAGCTCCAGGCATCCACAGGAGATAGAAGCTAAGCCTTTGATGTGAGGAAAGTGGCCTTATGAGTGTTTGCTTTAGTCTCTCTATACTATCAAGTAAATAAAATATTTTCAAAAAAATCAAATATTTGGGCTCTGTTCAGTGATAACTTCCTGGTTCCATGATAGGCATAGGAATTATCCTAGTTGCTCTTGTTTTAACTAGAATATCATGAGGTTTACCTAGATTCTAGATGGTGAGTGTCTAATCTTCATTATTCATTGCTTCTACAATAGACCTCAAGTCCCAGTTCCCCGTCTCTTGTGAGGTCCAAGGGCATTAGCAGCTGTTGGATGCACATGGGTGACTGGAGTATGGCCATATTTCAAGGACTTCATCTCCACTGAAAACAAAACAACACTTTGACACTTTTGTAAAAGGTTGCTTTCTATTTGCAGCTCAAAGAACAACGTGAAAGGGAACGTAAAATGAGGAAAGCAAAAGAGAATAGTGAAGAGGGTGGAGAGTTCGATGACCTGGTTTCAGCTCTACGCTCAGGAGAAGTATTTGACAAAGACCTTTCTAAGCTGAAACGGAATCGCAAGCGTATTACCAACCAGATGACGGACAGCAGCCGAGAGAGACCAGTCACAAAACTTAATTTCTAATTTTCCTTGGATACTTTTTTTAGAAAGCTCATTAGCAGCCCTTTGAAGTGACTAGAACTTTTCATAACACTGCCTTGCAATCCAAACAGAGGCAATTTCTTCTTTCATCTGTGAGTGAATGTGTGAATGTGTGTGTATGTAAATGTATGTGTACATATATATTAAAAAAATGTATATAGAAGTCTGAGTGTTGTCTGGAGACCTATATGTATGGTTAAAAAAAAAATCTATGTTAATGTATGTACTCAGAAACCCTTTGTGTATGCATTTGTATTGAATATGGCTCATTTTCTTCCCCTGAACACCATGGCTGTTCAGAAGCACAATACAATCTCCTGAAAGAGGTGACAGAGACATTCCCTAGAGTAAAAAGGAAAAACAAAAGCAAAAAAAAAAGGCTTGAGAAATATTTTATGGTTTCCAAGCTTGGTATACTTTGAAATTATTTTCATTGGTAAAACTAGTGTTGGAAAAATATAGATTTAAAATGGTTTTTGATAGTTGACAATGTGACACTGGTGTATTGCATCAGTAATTGATAGGACCAGCTTAGAATTTCCGACATTGGTGTGGGGCTGTACTCTGTAAATGTTCATTGAGAACATCTTGCACACAATCTGAATTATGTAGAATGTCAATCAGACTTTTTTTGTATATTTAAAACTTGGGCATCAATTTTTTCCCCTAATTTCATCAAGTTCTCTGCCAAGCGCTCTTGAAGATTTATTTACATTGCTTTTGAAAAGAACACTATATATCTAAATGCAATTCATGCTCTTGTTAAAGAACAAGATTGCCAGAATGTGCTTGTTGTTCTAACAATATAGATATATAAACTTTAAAAATAAAATTTCCCACCCAAGACCTAAAAGGAGGAATTCTCTGACGGGATAAAAATTATTTAAAATTTTTTATGGGGTGCCTTTTTTTTTTCCTTTTTTTTTTTTTTTTCCCTATTTTCTAGGACAAGCTGCATCTTCTGTCAATATGGGTCTGGACTAAAGGACACTTAGTGGATGCACAAAATGTCAACATCGACAGAGATGCCAAGATCTATTTATCTCTAAGTATGTTTGAAGTGGTTTGTTGTTTATATGTTGTCATTTTAAATTGTGTGTCAGTAAAGCTACCTGTAAAATTTCAGTCCAAAAGATGAAGCTCTCAGGGAGAAATGAATAAAAACAATGAACATTAGAAAATAAAATATAGATGCTTACCATTAACCTACCAACTCTTAATATCCTTAAATTATATATAAAGAGGACTGTTACTTTCTTTTTTTTTTTTTGGCTTTGCTTTATTTATTTGTAGTGGGGGAGGGGGCTAAGATTCTCTCTTTTCTTTCTATCATTCGTGTTGTGGTTGGGTTTCCTGTGGAGAGAATAGTTTGTCCTGTTGCACTAGAACATTATTTACTCACTAAATTGAGTTTTTCAGTCAATTAACAAATATTTATTAAACACCTACTATGTGCCAGGCTTAGTAGGCTACAGTGAGAAGCAAGACAAAGTCCCTGCCCCAAGGAGCTTATGTTCTAATGGGGATAAAGGGGTGAACAGAATACCAATATGCACTGTACAGGAATCATGCTATTTAAAAATGATTTGTAGAAACTATAATGCTTAGTGCAGATGGGAAGGTCTCTGCACTATCTGAAAGCTGTGAAATAGTGCTCTAAGGGTGGTCAAGAGCAGTGGTTTTTACATTTTCCCCCCTCATTGCAAACTTAGAGACTTTGTACCCATTTTATGGAAGTGAATGACTAGCAAATAAGGTCATAAACTCACAGCAGAGGTTGTGCCCCCCAGCCCCCAGTAACCAAGGTCTGCAAATCCACCAGGTTAAAGGTGCAGACAGAGACTTTGCTCCAAGAGGCTTGGAGATGAGGAATGGGAGACAATGATGGATGTGTCTATTCCTTAACAAAAGTGCCTCTATCTTCTTTTCTATTTATAATAAGAGAAATTTGGTCTGGCTCAATTTTGGAACTGTATTTTGAAAATGGCTTTGTTTTACAGTTTAAGGAATGGACAAGTGGATGGAGAGTCACATAGAGGAGCAAGCCCATAGCGTGTCCCTCTTGCCCTTTGTAATCATCCTCATTTTGATTCGGCCATCCTGGTAGGCCTCCTTTACCGTTTCCATTTTGGTTTCTTTCCCCAAAAGCTTTGTGCAGGTAATTCCATGTGCCATTGTTGAAAAAAATCTACTTTTTAGATTGGTGCTGGTGTAAGTAGCCACTTTTCTCTCTTGGGTGTGTATTTTAAAGTTTTTTGTTTGTTTTTTTAAATTAATGCCAAAAAGAAAGCATTATAATTTGTAAACTTAATTATATGTCTTGTATCTTATTAGCTTAGTAGTTGGAACCTCTTAGTCTCTAGGTGCAAGACTGTTGTTATAGTACCAAGAAAAAAAATGTTGTATGTGTTATGAGATTGTACATTTTTTTAAAAAAACAATATGCAATAAAGAGATGAATTCATTGGGTGTATGTATATGCTTTCTATGAGTTACTAAAACAGCATTATCAAACTTCTTTGTACTATTAAATTTAAATATTGCCAATTGTTTCCTAAGTCAAGAGCACATACATATTTTTTAGCTTGTATGTACCAGACCTAGAATGGTAGTTTTCTGCTTTGGTAATATTCAATATGTTCACAGACTACTATATGCTACCTCTTTCTGTCACTTTTCTATAACCTCTTTAGTATGACTCCATAGAGTTACGGTTTCTCAGTATAGCTACTGGTGAAATTGTTCAGCTGGCAGTACAGAAAAGAATGTCTTGAGAATGAAAATCTTTTTCATTCTGAAGCATTTCCTTTATTTATTTATTTGTTTTTTGGGAAAGATTTTATTTGTTTGAGAGAGAGAACATGAGAGGGGGGAGGGTCAAAGGGAGAAGCAGACTCCCTGCTGAGCAGGGAGCCCAGTGCGGCAATCTATCCTGGGACTCCAGGATCATGGCCTGAGCCAAAGGCAGTCATTCAACCAAATGAGCCACCCAAGCACTCAGAAGCATTTCCTTTTTTTTTTTTTTTTTTAAGATTTTATTTATTTATTTGACAGAGAAATCACAAGTAGGCAGAGTGGGGAGGGAAGCAGGCCCCTCCTGTTGAGCAGAGAGCCCAACACAGGTCTCAATCCCAGGACCCTGGTCATGTCCTTAACCCAGCCTGGGAGCCACCCAGGTGCCCAGCATTTCCTTTTTTAAAATTAATTTATGATATAGGTCAATATGAGAAGTGTCACCTATACAGAGCAACGGATGTGTATTATATCCTTTGAAAATTGGGGCTTTTTCTTGGCCCCACATTGCCTGGCCATCCTCAGCCCAGTTTGAAGTCAAGCTGAAAACAGATTGTCCTGTGGTGAATAGCAGACTTAAGCACTTCTGATCTTTGGAATGGACTCATGATAGTCTTAAAATTGTCAACCATCTAATATTTCATCTAGTCCATGGATACTGCATGGTATCCAAAGACGACTGCTTTTCTCTTGCACAGGGCATTCCGATGGAAGAGAGCCTTCTGCGTTGTAGGCAGTTTTTTTCATTCCGTCCCACAAACTGAACATACAGTTAACAGTTTGTACATTTGAGTGTGGAGCTGTGTATAAAACCACCCAGACACTCCATTGTTCATGGAGTATTGATAGAAGTAGAGAAAAATATGAAACTTTCAGATCATTATGTTTCCTTTTATGTTTTCATTTTCCCTTAAAAAAATCATTGCTGGGGGAAAATGTGCTTCTGTTAAAGGGATGAAGCTATTTGAACCCTCCAGGGTTTCTGTAATCTAACATGGGCTTATGTGAGGCAAAAGGATAGTCTTAAATAAACTAGTTTAGACACAGTTATTCAAAAGATCAAGTTCTGAGTTTTCTGAATTTTTCTTCTTGTTCCTTTTTTTTTTTTTTTTAATAACATCAGCTGTTTCCTACCAAGTAGTAAACCTAAAATAAGAACTCCCAAGCTTTAATGGCTGCTTGATACCATTCAGTTCCAAATCACTAGCTAGCTTCAAGAACCACTGGACTGTGTGTACATCTGAAGTCAGGGTTCTAGGGCTTTCATTTATAGACCATCACCAAGTTGGGGTTGGTGCTCATTTTCTCAAAAGTGATATGTATACTGGTTTGTCTCTACATCCCTGTGCCCCTATTAATATGAACTCTACTGAAGTACAAAAACCTGCTGAGTCTACCATGAAGAGATGGTTTAAAATCTATAATTTTCTTTATCTTGGAGAAAGTTTGGAAGCCCTGGAGGAAGGAGTTTCCTGTTTATAAGGATTTTCATGTTTTCCATAGCAAAGACCAATCAGGATTATTTTTCACTGGTCTTGGGGGGAAAACCTTGATCTAACCTTTGGCCTTTTCCCTGACATGCTTTTGTCTACTGCAATCAGCTATGTTTCCATGGTGTCAAACAAACAACATGTACATAGGATTGCACACTAGGGGTTTTTGACAAAGGAGATCTTTATTTTTATCAAAGCCTTGGTATGTTTTTTTCTTCCCCCTTGGGAAAAAGAGAGGTCCCCAAGTAAAATTCTCTCATGTCATTTACATAAAGTATTTGTTTTTTATGCTTCTATGCCTACAGTTTCTTTTACTGGAAGGAGGAAGAAACAGTTCTGTATTGACCTTCGGTACCATTGCTCATTTCATTTACACCCATCATGGTCATGTGGGGACATAGCTAAGGCAAAGGAACCTGCAGGCCCCCATGGGATGGTGAGCATCTCTTGTTAGTGTCCTCACCCCATTCCCCCACCCCACCTCCAGTGTGGAGAAACCTTCCTGAGTCCAATCAGATTTAGGAACCTCCCTGACTTTCCTGGAATGGGAAAGGTGCACAGAGAGGAAGTGATCATAATGCTGAGCCGTGACTCAGGAAGACAGGCACAGGGGGAGAAGGAAGTGTCTCCACCAGTTGCTTAAAAAGAGAAAAGCCCGTATGTGGATGACCAAGACTCTTTCCAACCAAATCAAGTTGTCCTACTCCCTTTCACATATCCCCTAAGCTAAATTCATTTCAATGACTTACTATGCCCTTTGACTTCCCCAGCTCACGCACATCCGTGTGTATCACCCTGTGTGTAAAGCCCAACAGGCTCGCTTCTCATGCTTCCTTGAACTTCCGTTCAGACCAGGACCCTTTGCGGCTTTAGCCCGTCTCTAAAACCTCCAGATTATCTCTTACACCCAAGGGATCTTGCTATCCATTCCTTAACTCTTCAGAAGCAGGGGAGTAGGGGTGGGGGTGCGGTCAGAAAATCACTAGTAAGCTAATTCACACTCAGGCAGTTCAGAGATAAGCCTTTAGGTTTTCCAGTTTAAGATAGTTTCCGCAAGTTGACTGTCATCTGAAGGCTCACAAGAAGAGCCTGTCCTTTTTCTTTCCCTGTCTTTCTTCCCTCAAACCTCCACCATAATAAAAGCTTCATTACTTAGAACTCTCATAAAATGCGTTTTTACAGAAAACAGCTCTTCTTTTGATATGAGATATGAGATATGATATAGTTGAAATGAGATGAGATATGAGATAGTTCACCCTGAAAAGCAACAGCTGTTTAGTGACCTGACATTTTTACAGCTGGTGCGTTCACACTAAAAGGTAGGCTAGAGGCACCGGTAGGAGTGAGGTCCCCGCTAAAGGACTAATGCCCTCAGGAAAGGAGATTCTCTCACAAGATCTGGGGAAATAATGCTTCGAGGGCAATTAGCATTGACTTTCTTCAAAAAAACATGCCAAAGGTGACCCTCATCATGGACTTTCCCCCACAAGAATGTGGCAAAGATGAGCCTAATCGATCCTGGAACTAGGTACAGTCTTTAAAGGATTCCCCTCGGAAGACGGCTCCCAAGGTCCCTTGCACTGATTTCTGAGCAACAGCAGAATCTAAGAACTCGCTTCCAGAGTTTGTCTGCTGCCATCAGAAGTGAGCTATAACCCTAGGCAAGTCTCCCAAACACCTTTTTTGGGAAGTTCCAAAACTTGTACTCTAGGATGTTGTCCTCCGGCCTTAAAGCTCCAAGTCCCCAGGAGCTAGGGCTTTGCTGCAGCCAACTCCCTCCCTAAAATTAAACACACTCTCCCAATTGCACGGTTTACCAGCCCCAGCCAGAGAAGCCTGGTCTCCGCCCTGGCTGTGTGGGAAGGGAAGATGGAAGAAGCTCACGGGAGGGTTTCCTTTTGTTTTACCAGGTACCTGAGGTAGGAGTCCCACTGGGGCTGCCCCAGCACCGCTTATGTGCACTGATTTAGTCCGAAAATCAATGTCTGTCCTTAACAGGGCTTTTTCCTGCAGAGATTGTGGTAACCCAGAATGAGTGTGGTTGGAAGAGGAAGGAAAAATCAAACTGAGTGGATGGGCCCAACTGGAGTGCTGTGTTCTCACGGACACTGCATTTTTTTTTTAAAGATTTTATTTATTCATTTTACAGACAGAGATCACAAGTAGGCAGAGAGGCAGGCAGAGAGAGAGAGGAGGAAGCAGGCTCCCTGCTGAGCAGAGAGCCCGACGTGGGGCTCGATCCCAGGACCCTGGGACCATGACCCGAGCCGAAGGCAGAGGCTTTAACCCACTCAGCCACCCAGGCGCCCCACGGACACTGCATTTTAAGAACAACTCTGACAAAAGAAAATGCATCCCTGTGAGGAGGTTTAGAAACAGACTCAGAAGCAGCCACTGACAAGAAACTTGAAGCCTGCAAAACATTACTCAGGCGATTTGACAGCTTGCCTCATATCTGAAGATGAGAAGACTTAGTCTGTCTACACCAGATGGCAGAACTACAACCAACTGGTGAAAGTCACCAGAAAATTGAGTTCACTTTTTCTTTTTTTTTTTTAAAGTAGTCTTCATGCCCAACATGGAGCCCAATGCGGGGCTTGAACCCACAACCCTGAGATCAAGACTTGAGCTCAGATTAAGAGTCAGACGCTTAATTGACTGAGCCACCCAAGTGCCCCTAGAGTTCATCTTGTAGAGAACTTTCAAACTCTTTGAATTGACCAGCATTGGTCAGGCTGCCTCCTAAGATACTGAATTCACCCATCCTTAGAGGCCTTCAAACCTGTAAACTCAGAAGTTTGGGGCTAAGTAACAGGTTAGATCGATGATTTTTTTTTAAAGCTTTTTACTTGGAAATAATTTCAAGCTTAGGAAAAATTGCAAAAATTAATATAGAGCAAGGAATACCTTATGCCGTTTTTCTCAGGTTCGTTATTGGTAACATTTTGCCCCCTTCGCTTCATCATTTCTCTTGTTCTCCGTTTGTGTGTGTACACATAATGACTTTTTCTGAACCATGTGAGAGCAAGTTGCTTACATCATGGTCCTTAAAATTCCTGAGTATTCCAGTGTGCCTTTCCTAAGAGTAGGGAGTGTGCTCTTACCAAGCCTCAGTACATTAACTGACTTTGTGAATTTATATTGATACTTTCATCTAACCAATGACCCAAGTTCCAATTTTGTCAGTTGATAGAAAAACGAATATCCTGGAGCCTTTCCTCCAAAAAAGACCTAGTTCAAGATCAGGTAGTGCTGTAGTTGTCATATCTCGCAGCTTCTGACACTCTCTGATCTTGCTGTGCTATGATAGTGACATTTTTGAACAATAGTCCTCTGGGAGGCAGAATGTCCTATGTCCTAATCCCCAGAACCTGTGAACACATCCCCTTACGTGGCAAAGAGGACATTGCATGTGTCCTCTTTGGTAGGTAAGTAAGGATTTTGACACACATGATCCTGGATCAGCCAGGCAGGCCCAGCGTAATCACAAGTGTCCTTCAAGGAGGGAGGCAGGAGGCTCAGAGACAGAGAAGGAGATGTGAGGACAGAAGCAGAGGTAGGAATACTGGGATTCCTGGCTTTGAAGATGGAAGGGCACACAAGACAGGGAATACAAGCCCACCTCCCCTTTTCTGAACTCTGTCTTGTCTTGTGTGTGTCTGATGTTTCTTTTTTGTTATGTTGAGGTTTTTCCATCATCTGCTGGAATGCACCATTGGTCCTACCAGAATCCCAACCAGAGGCACAAAATGTTGTTTCAAAATTGCCTCTTACATAGCATGACAAAAAACTAACCTACTGGAGAGTACAGAAGCGACCTCTGCCCTCTTCTGCTTCCCCTCCCTACATCCTTCTCTGTTCCAGACTCAAGATGTAGAACCAAACACTGTGCTCATAAATTACAAGGATGGGTTCATTCTTTTTTTCCTCTGCCTTTGGTTGTTATGGTTACAGTAATCATTTAAAATATACTCTGATTTATTTGTGTCCATTTTCTTTCAGTGTTACTTGGGTTTTGTCTCCTTCTTATTTAATTTTTATTTACTTGTAAATAAAACATGTAGACTACTAACAATTTCAAAGCCAGAACTGTATGAAAAGGTATATTCCAAGAAGTGTCACCCTCCTATATCCTTTTACCCGACTCCGTATCCCCACCCTTCCTTGCAGTTATCCAAATTAAGTGTTTTCTGGTTTATCTTTCCTTTGTTTCTTTTGTAATGATAAACAGATATGTGTGTGTTTACTTATTTTTCCTTTTTTTTTTTTTTTTAAAGATTTTATTTATTTATTTGACAGAGAGAGATCACAAGTAGATGGAGAGGCAGGCAGAGAGAGAGAGAGAGAAAGGGAAGCAGGCTTCCTGCTGAGCAGAGAGCCCGATGTGGGACTCGATCCCAGGACCCTGAGATCATGACCTGAGCCGAAGGCAGCGGCTTAACCCACTGAGCCACCCAGGCGCCCTATTTTTCCTTTTTTTTTGCACAAAAAAATAGCATGCCATGTGTGCTTTTTTACAGTGAGTCTTTTACACTTAATACCTGCTGGGGATCACCCTCCCTGTCAACTCATACAGATCTTCAACCTCGCTCTTTTTTTTTACTCTCTTGTGTGCAGGTAACACTGCTTATTCAACTGACCTCCAATATTTCCCAATTATATATGATGTTGCAGTGAATAACCTTGTGCTTCTTTATTTGTTATTGTTGAAGGTGTATTTCTAGCTTAAATTCCTAGAAGTGGGATTGTTGGGTCAAAGAAAAGACAAGTAAGTCTTTTCGTTCAAGATTGCTAAATTCCCCTCATAGGGATTGAGCCATTTTGTATTTCTACCAGCAGTGTGTACGTGTGCCTGATGAATTCAATCCAGTCTCACAGTCTCCACTGTTACCATCCAGACATAGTACCATCCTCTCCCTTCTGGGTTATAGCAATGGTCTCCTAACTGGTCTCTTTGCTTCAGCCTTTCCCCCACCTCCCCGTCCCCCTGTGGTTTGTTTTCAACCGAACAGCCAAAGGGATGCTTTCCAAATGTATGTAAAATCTTATCACTCTACTTAAACTCTCCAGGGGCTTTCTATCTCACTTAGAGGTCAATGTGGCCATTCTCACAATGGCCTCCTACACCCTAAATGATCTGGATGCTTGCCAGCGCCATTACCCCTCTGACCCCATTCATCCTCGCTACTTTCCCTCTTCCTCCCTTTGCTCCAGCGGCACTGGCTTCCTCTTCTTCCTTGATCATATACTAAGCAGTGACCTACAGCAGAGCCGCTCGTTTCTGTTTCCTTTGCCTAAGCCACTCCTCCCCCAGATATCACATCACTTTCTCTGTCACCTCCTCCCCACCTTTGTTCCAACATAAACTTCTGGGTGTGAGGCAAACGTGATAACCACTACACTACGGAAACCAACATAAACTTCTTGGTAATGACTTCCTTGCCGCTCATTTTACAGCTTCAACCTATACCCTTCCCAGCACCTATTCCTACTCTCTGATCTATTTTCTTCATAAGATATATGTATACATATATGTGTGTGTGTGTGTGTGTGTATACTATATATATATATGCACATATATATATATAGTATCATTTGTTTAATATGTCACCTAATCTCACTCAACCCAGTAGAATTAAAGCTCCATAAAATCAGAGAAATTTGTTGTGTTTACCGAAGGTTTGCAGCAGCAGGAACAAGGTCTAACATACTGGAGGATGTCAATAAAGGATCACTCTCTTTCTCTGAGAGATTGAATATACGAACAGAGATGATGTGAATAATACATTTGATGAAACTGATCAATAGACATATCTTAAGCAAAGATACAGTTGAAATGATAGACCCCTTTTCAAGTGTTTATGGTAATGTTTCTCAACAGTAGCTGTTTTATTTTATGCTAAATTAAATTCTTTATTTTGAGGGTTGTTTCGTGTATTGTAGGATATTAAGCAGCAGCCCTGTCCTCGACCCATTAACACACCTCCTCGAGTTATAACCAAAAATTTCTCTAGACCTTGTCAGATGTGACCCTGGGGAGTGAAACTGTCCCTCTTTGGGACCCACTCACCTATGGTTACATTCCCATAAATGAACCACACATACACAAAAAGAAAAGAATTTAACATTAAAAGTTTAAGCAAAAAACATCATAATCATTTGAGAGGAACATCTTCCAAAAAATACTGGGTCACAGTGAACCCAAATGACATCTGAGATCTATTTATAATAGGGTTGCCAGATAAAAATACAGGACACCCAGTTAACTTGTAATATCAGATAATCCTTTTTTTTTTTTTTAGTATAAGTACATTTTGTACAATATTTGGGACATACACTAAAAAATTTATTGTTTGAAATTAAAATTTAACTGGAGATCTTATATTTTTATTTGCTAAATCTGTCGTCTTATTTATAAAATTATGAATATAACATCATTACATATAAAAATAGAGCCACTACCCACAGAGTATAGCAAAAACTGTACTCAAAGGCAAAGACAAATTTGTGAGTGCCTTCATTTCTTAAAAAGAGAAATGACTAAAAATGAACTAAAAGTTTAACTTACAAATGAGAAAACAACCAAAATAAAACAAAAGGGGGGAAAAAAAAACAAGTACAGGACTATCTCACAGCTAAGTTAGGTTGAAGGCAGAATCTTGCCTGTTCTAGCCTTGCCAACAGGACAGTAATACTCTCAGCCTGACAACTCCTGGACAGGGCTGGATACTCTTTTTTTTCCTTTTCTTTTTCTTTCTTTTTTTTTTTTTTAAAGATTTTATTTATTTATTTGACAGAGAGAGATCACAAGCAGGCAGAGTAGCAGGTGGGGGCGGGGTGAAGCAGGCTCCCTGCTGAGCAGAGAGCCTGATGTGGGACTCGATCTCAGGACCTTGAGATCATGACCTGAGCCAAAGGCAGAGGCTTAACCCACTGAGCCACCCAGGTGCCCCAAGGCTGGACACTTTCCAACGACGCTCTCCATCTGCTCATCCTTCTTCTAGTGCTCTATCAATACCTTCTATTGCTGTCTTTTTTTTTTTTTAATTTCTTTATTTGACAGACAGATTACAAGCAGGCAGAGTAGCAGGCAGAGAGTGGGGGCGGGGAGCAGGCCCCCCGCAGAGCAGAGAGCCCGATGCGGGGCTCCATCCCAGGACCCTGGGATCATGACCTGAGCCAAAGGCAGAGGCTTTAACCACTGAGCCACCCAGGCGCCCCTATTGCTGTCTTTTTCCTTAAAACATATTACTTCATCTTTTCATCACATTATGTAATGTCCATCAGATTTTGTTTATAGCTCCCTGACCTTTTGGCTGGAGGAAGCTCTTTAGTCATAAGTACAGATATTATTGTTTAAGCTGGTGACTTCGAAAGGGAATGATTTCATGCCCCTTTAGATGATTTAGGTTAACTGAGCCCTAGAGGATATTCCTGTCCCTCTTATACATGATCCCCCAGCATCTTTACAGATGAGTCCGGTATTTTCCAGGCATTTCCCTCACCCATCCTTTCAGACATTTACAGGGAGATGGTAATGCCTCTCGAAAGGCATGAGCACCCAAGAGACATGAACCTGTGAGTGACTGGACTCCCTGAAGGAAGTGATTCTATCAAGCAATTTTGAGAACCAGGTTGGAAACAAAGAAGTAAGGCCTATTGTGTACAGTTGGCTATCACCGTATTGTCATTTCCTGACCAATGTTCTTCTTATCAGCCATGGCTCTGTTGCTGAATTTCAATTGGAAAGAGCATTACAAGGGGAAAAAAATCCCAATCTTTATGTAGTATTTCCTAGGTAGTAAACACAGGATTTCCTGCATCCGAAATGACTTCAACAAGTTGCCTGGTGACAAATGTGGACGCTATTTCGTCAAGCAGAGATAAGCTCGCTGATCGAAATCTCCCCGAGCTGAGCAAGGGGTTTTGCCAAGTGTGCATCCGGGTTCACGGAGCTGTCCAGCCCCACCAGGCCTGTGAGCCACAAAAATGAGTGCGTGTGTCACACAGCTTTCTACTCGGTCTTAGTACTCCGTGTGTTCGTGTGTCTCCCCAGGCAGAGTCTAGAAGTACTGGATCACCCTCCTCTTCTGAGAGCGCCGGTGAGCAGCACAGTGAGGAATCAAAAGGTAAACAAATGCTTTGGGTTCATCGGTTTTAGAAAGAATAAGATGGGGGAATTCAGGAGAATTGGCATGGAGTTTTCTGAACAACTAGCATTTGCAGCTCCCGACCCCCAGAGGAAGGAAGTGTGTTCCGTCAATGGAAGGGCAGGAATCTCTCTCTCTCAGACATAACTCCCGTCACACCAGCCTAATTTGTAAATCTGCTTTAGAAGCAGTTCCTTTCCCCATTTCCCATTCCTAATAAGGTGCTTATGATGAACTAAGTGAGTGGAATTCTCTCCCCAGACTTCAGTACCTCTTTGTTTTAAAATCCTTTAGTGAGTTGCTTCCGGAAGCCTGGTTTCATAATTCCCAGGAGACACAGTTGGTCTAAAATCATCTGTACTTGAGTCATCACGATGATGAAACCAAGAGTCATAGCAATCCCGCCCTTTTGCCAAAGGGCGGAGGATGTACAGATTTGATTACATCACAATCCTACAGAAATATGGACTCCGTGCCGTTTTGAGGAAGTCACTAGGCAGGAAACTGTTTCAGGAAAAGGCAGGGTAAATCTCTGAAGTAAGCATGTGTAATATTCTTCCCGCAGCATAGCCCCAGCTGTTGGCAAATGCTAATACCAGCTGTGTACCTCGGCACAACCCCTGTGACATGTCTTTGTGTTCACAGAATACACATTCAGGGAGTTACCACCATTCACTTTCTTAGTCCCCTGGCTTGGTTGTTAAGAAGCTGAGAATATCTATCTGTTCATTCTGTCTCCCGGCTTTAATGAATTTATGAAATGAACTCAATAAAATGTGACTATAAATATTCATGATTAATGTTTGAGATAAAATTCCCTTTTTGGGTAATAACAATAACTACGTTTATGAAGGCAGGGCACTGTAAAAAGCATTTCCCAGAAAACAACCCAATAAAAACCCAATGACTCCCATTTTACAGATAAGGAAACTGAGGCTTGGGAAGATTAAGAAATGTACCCAGTGTCACACAATTTCAAGCAAAATCAGACCAAAAAAATCCTAGCCTTTAACACATATTCAATAAACAAGCAATTGCAAAAGTTGCTATTATCCCCCCAATTTTGTTTTCACTTCTGTATTAGTGCTACTCTTTTCTGAGATTAAAATTTAAAATTTGAACAAAGCCTACAGTTAACTCACTGAAGTCACTTTGGATTGCTGTTGCATGGAAATTATCTTTTTCTTTTTTGGCAGGGGAAAGATGGGTCAAATTTTTTCCCATCTTTATCACTATCTTAGTACAGATTTTTAATTTTAAGAAACATTTTCTTTTTTTTTATTATTTATTGAGATCTATTTGACATAAAATATTATGTAAGTTTCAGGTGTACAATATAACGATCCAATGTTTGTGTGCATTGCAAAATGACCACCACAATAAGTCTAGTCAACACCCACCACAAACATAGTTACAGAAATTTTTAGTTGTGATAAGAGCAAGCGGAAAGAGTGATAATAACAGAAGTCCTAGAATCCTGGGTCCTGGGGTTGGAAGGGACCTTGAAGGACCGTACTGGACACATGTTTTAGTTTCCTGTGATCAAATCGCCCCTCCTGCTAACCATCCTCTCCTACCCAAAGATGTCCCCATGCCTCTAGATCAAGGGATGGACATGTGACCCAACCAAGGCGACCAGAGCTGAGGAGCACAAGGTCTGGTTCCAGCGACAATCGTTGAAGAGGCTGCCCTTTCGTTCTGGCTACCCACAATTCCAGAGCTCTCCTGGTTCCAGGCTTTTCTGAACCTTAGTTCATTTGCTCCCCCAGCAGTCTGAAAACTGGCCCAAGTCAGAGTCTGTTGCTTGGAATTGAAGAATCCTGACGGATGGAAGTGTCTGATCTGTTGTGGTCAAGGGACTGAGGGGCCAGGCCAGCAAGGCACCAGGCTTCTACTTCTGCTTCAGCAAAGGACTCTGTTTGAACCAAGGGTTTTATCGCTCAAACTGGAATCATCACGCATCTAGCCCGAACACCCTCAGTCCTCAGCAGCTCAAACTGACCATCCAGCTCAGGGCCTTTCATTTGGGCCTTTATATTCCTTTTGGAAATGAATTAAAATGTGAGGACAGGGTGGCGCTTTAGGAACCTATTTCTGTATTGGTTTATTTGGATACTTTATTTGGATCCTGTCCCCGTTTGTACCCAACTGACACAGACGTGGAAACCACCGCCATCCCAACTCACCTCCTGCGGACAACGTTTTCAAACTTGGTTCCAGCTCACATCTGAACTCCCTTTTAAACAGCGTATCATCGTCCTCAAATTGCAAATGTGCAGCAGCACATCTGTGTACATACTCAGCATGGGCACCGTTCATTATCTCCTCCTCCTCGCTTGCCAAAAGAGATTTGTTCAAGCGTTTATTCTTTAGAGTTGCTGAATTTGAAATGTATAAAATTTTAAGGGACTGTTCCAGGTTCAAAACTAAATCTAAGGAAGTTGAACAGAAGGTTTAAGCTATATCCCTCATTCCTCATGCAATCGCTCCCCCAAAGCGGTGGGTATCCACAGCTCTTCGTAAAGCACAAGGAGGCTCAAATCTGATTTGTAGTCATTTTTTTTTTTAAGATTTTTATTTATTTGACAGACACAGATCACAAGTAGGCAGAGAGGCAGGCAGAGAGAGGGGGGAAGCAGGCTCTCCGCTGAGCTGAGAGCCCGATGCGGGGCTCAATCCCAGGACCCCGGGATCATGACCTGAGCCAAAGGCAGAGGCTTTAACCCATTGAGCCACCCAGGTGCCCCTGTAGTTGTTTTTAAGTTGAGATTGGGTGTAATCTTCTATTTGATAATGGGTATCTGTCTTTTGCCTCAAAATGAGGTTTATCTTTTTTCTTCTTCCTATTTTGATAAATGAGCCAAAGTCATTGTGAAAAATTGAAGGACTTCTAAATTGTTACATCAGGGTTGGGGTGGTTTTCCAAACTCTAGTTGGAACCCTATGGTGTGGAAGTTGTAACAGACAAGTTGCCTGTATAGGAACAAATTGAATCCTTAAAGTTCAGATGGAAATTAGTCATTTAAAACTTGAAACATATTTTCCACTGGAAATCATGGTTAAGTGATAGCCATGTTCTCACGTTTAGCCTACAAAGGGCTTTCAGACTGTTCAGTAGTCCTGATATTATAGTAAATAGTACTAGTTTATATGGAAAGTACGGGAACAATATTAATGTTTGACACCTCCTTCTTTGCCCTTCCCCCTAGCTTCCCAGTGCTTTTTGCTTCCCTAGGTCTCCCCTGGGGTTCTCTCTCCAGCTTGTACGACCCCTTCCCCCCAGATGCTCCTACTGCTGGTCCCCTGCAAAACTATATTGGGGGATTACTAAAATGAAGTTATTAAGCCCCATCTCTTACATAGAAATTTCTAGAAGTGGGGCCAAGGAATCTGCATTTTAGTCAGCTCCCCAGATGATCCTTCTGCATGCTGAGGCTTGAGAGCCACCGCCCTACGTGTTCCCGACTTCCACCTGACCACGAAACCAAATTTCTATTCACTCAAGCTGGCTGATCTCCACTGGAGTGAAGATGAAGGCAATAAATTAATGTGAATTTGCTGAAGATTTAGGTTACATCGTCCTCAGGGTTCCAGCTCTTTTCTCTGCCTGTGGAGGCTCCCGACGTAAAGATAATTAACTTTTCTGCAGATAGAAATTGAGAGATTTGTGGGAAGAAAATTAGAATTATTCTATAGAGAGATTTTCATCTTCAAAAAAAAAATAGGTTAAAGAACTTTTTAACCTGGTAGGTATTTTGTGACGGCAGACTATTTAGTGACTACCTCACATTTTAATTTTATGAATTTGAGAAGTTCCCTACCTGTTAAATATTTATCAGTATTATAAACAAGGCTCTGATGACTAATATTCTTCAATATAAGCCTTTGCCAGCATCTCTCATTTTCCCTGGGGGTTCATTTCTGGAAATAGAAGTCATGGTCTCTCAGTGCAGCTTGCCAGAATTCCCTCTGAGACAAGGTTGCAGCAGTTTGCTCTCGGTGTGAGTGTTCCCTTCTACTAACCACACCGTCATCACCACTGTGCAACATCTGGATTAGAAAACTTTTTTTTTTTTTTTTTTTTTTTAGTTAGGGGTGATCCAAGCTGTGACTTCAAAGAACAAAGGGACAGGGAGGAGAGAGAAATTAGAGCTGTGGGCAGAGCCCTGGAGAGGGTGAATCAGAGCTGGGTGCGTGGTCCCTGGACTTGGTGACCTCCGTCCTTCTGGGTCTTGGTGAAGCACTCCCATGGGAAGGCTGCGTGGATTGTGGGACCGCAGTTCCACACAGAACCACACACCTGGCAGTGCCTGTCCTCCGTTTCCAGGCAGAGTTACTAAACAGTGGTGTGCCCATGTCAATTTGGAAAAAATTACACAAGGCAAGATCAAAACTCAAGATTTCTAGGTCCACCCAAAGATTCTGACTCAGCATGAGGCAGCGCAGAATAACTTACATTTTTATTAAGAACCCTGTATGAGGGGCGCCTGGGTGGCTCAGTCATTTAGCGTCTGCCTTCGGCTCAGGCCATGATCTCAGCACCCTGGGATGGAGCCCCACGTGGGGCTCCTTGCTCGGCAGGGAGCCTGCTTCTCCCTCTGCCTCTCCCTGCTGCTCCCCCTGCTTGAACTCTCTCTCTCAAATAAATAAATAGTCTTAAAAAAAAAAAAATAAAAACCATGTGAGTCCAACATAGGTGGCCAGGGACCTCACTTGAAGAAATATTAAACTGAAGAAAGAACATCTCTGGCGTGCCACCCCGTAAACCCAAACTTATTTTATCTCAGCAAATTACTCCAGTACTGCTCTTTCCAGGAGGAGTCCGCTCTGAACAGTCTCCCAGTGTGGTAGTGATCATTTTGTACTATTTTGAAGTGGACACCTGCGCTCGGAGGTGGGAATCCTCGAATGGTGCACAGTACCAGCCCAGCTATCCGTCCAGCATGGGGGCTGGATTAGAGCTGGACACAGTCCTCGTGTGTAAACCGGGGCTGGTCTTCTTTTCCGCTCGAGGCTCACACACGAGCCCTAACCTGGTTTGGTGTTAGGTTGGCCCTAACCAGAGAGCAGCTACGGCAAATGCGGGCAGAGGCTTCCAATGGCACACTCATTTGTGATACAAGAATAGTCTGTGAACGTAGGCTGTGGCGTGTAGACTCAGGGACCATGGACCTTCTGACAGCCTAGGAAAGGGGCCCCAGGCTCGGTGTCTGCAGCCCGTGCAGCACTGGGAAGACGGAGAAGGGAATCTTCCTTAACATCCAGACTCCACACGTGCCAGTTTCAATTACCATCTCAGGGTACACTTCAAGGGGCTCTGTCAACATTGCTTAGATGTGAAGATCAGTTCAAAGAGGCTTAAAAGAGTTCGCAGAACTGATGTACAAGAAAAGCCTTAACCTCAGGCGAAGTAGGTAGTTACCCACTGTTATGGGCTGAATTGCATCTCCTCAAAATTTGTATGTTGAAGACCTAAACCCCAGTACCTCAGAGAGTGACTGTATTTGGAGACACTTAATTAAGGTTAAATGAGGTCACTATGGTGGGTCCTAATTCAGCATGATTGGTGTCCCTATAAAAAGAGATTAGGACACAGATGCACACAGGAAAGACCACATGGAGATGGACAGAGTTGATGGCCATTCCCAAGAGGCCAAGAAGAGAAGCCTCAGAAGAAACAACCCTGATGAAACCTCAACTGCCAACTTCTCACCACCAGAATCATGAGATAATTCTGTTGAAGCTACTCAGTAAGTACTTTGTTATGGCAGCAGAGCAAACAAATACACCCACTAGAGTATGGTTTCAACAAATCTTTCTCCCTTTGGTCAAGCCTGGAATACCTCCATCAGAAACAGTTGGTCCTTTGGTTTTTGCTGTTCTGTTTAATAATTTCTTACTTAATATTCATCTCTCTCTTTCTCACACACACAGACACACACACACACACGCACACACACGCGTTACTCCTTCTAGACCAGGAAGTTGGCTTCCTCATCTCTATAGTCTCAGGCAACCTATCAGGATCTCAATCTGGTGGAATTCAACAAATATGATTAAGTACTTATATATGCCAGATACGCTAAGTGATAGTGATATAAAAATAGATGTAATCCTTATATCTGAGATACTGTCTGGAGAGGGAGAGCCACGCGTGGTTTCCCAGCTATAACGGAGCTGGCTTTAGGAGGCTAGAGATGGAAATGACTAATTTTGCCTGGGGCCACTCGGTGGGTGGGTGGGGGCTCCACAGAAAAGACAAAATTAAAAGGATGAGTAAAAGGTGTCAGATTCTGACTAAAAGGAATAATAGGCACCAAACACAACAGTATCAAACAAAATATGTTTGGAAAATGAGAACTCCCATGGGGCTCAAGGGTAGGGCTTTTAGGAGAAAGTCAAGTAGGCCACTCAGGATGATGGGGCAGGACAAAACCACTCTGCTTAGCACACAGTGGTCAGGAGGGTTCTCCTCAGACTCCTTCAACATCTCTGGAACAAGTAGACTGTCCCCGCCAACCAGACCCAGCCAACCCTACTCCTATGTGTTGGCTCTTAAGCACACGGAGAGCCCCGCAAAAAGGCAAAGTCCTACATCTTACGCCCGAACAATCAGGGTTCCCAGACCCCCAATTTCCCCTTTGGGAAAGCTGGAAAGCAACCAAATTGGAGAACCTTTAAGCTAGCCCCTAACATCTGCTCAAGAGAACATAATGTCTTTTTTGCTGTCCTTGTGTCCAAGGATCATTCAAATCGTCAGAGAGCCTGATGGCGTTCCTCCTCCTTTCTGTGTGGTCACACCAGAATCTGTGTGTTTTGGCAAATAACTGATATTCTTCCTATTTATAGACTGTTTCCCATGTTATTCACTTGCGGGGTTTCTGTGGTCCAGCGTTCTGTCAAGTCCCAGCTGGCGGGGAGTGCATAATAGTCATTAATGTTACAGCTGCTCGTTTTATGGTCTCGGTGGACAGCCCATTGTGAAATGCGCCTAGATAAGTTTACAACTGCTTGTATGAAAACATATATAGCCAGCTGGGCCAGAAAGCTCATTTGTGTTAAGTGCCTTTCAAAATTAATATCAAAGCCAAAAACACACGTCCCCCATTATCCAAATAATAGACTATTCATTTTTACCTTTTCAAGATACAGAAGAGTAAAAATAAAACAAAAAAAAACCCTTAAAATATCTCCTGAATGAACTACGCCCAAGTATAATCTTTGATCAAAGCAAAATTGTACCAGGGGACTGAGCCAATCACCAAATGCCTTTTCCTTTTTTAATCTCTTCTTTCTCCTTGTAATCTATTTGGAGAAAGAGAAAGTTTGGTGGGAATCTCTTCAAATGTTGAATTTCCCCTTTCAGACAGAATTTTTAGCAGCTTATGTAGCCATTGACTAACATATCTCCTCATCCCATAATAGTCCTTGATATCATTTTGACTATTTCTTAAAAGAACAGCTTTCTTGAGATATCACTCACATACCATACAGTTCCTTACTTGAAGGGTGCCTTTCAATGCCTTTTGGTATATTCACCAAACTGTGCAGTCATCACCACAATCACCTTTAAAACATTTTCATCACATGTCCACAGAGAAACTCCATGCCCATTGGCGGTTACTTCTCATTTCTCCCCACTTCCTTCCCCCACCTGCCGCAGACAACCACTGCCTTCTGTGTCTATAGATTTGCCCCGTTGGACATTTCATAGAAATGGAATTATATAATACATGTTCTTTTGTGTCTGGCTTCTAGCATGTTTTCCCAGTTCATCCATGTTGGAGAATGCGTTAGTATTTCATTCCTTTTTATTGCTAATTTTCTTGCTGAATACTCCATTATACAGACGTACCACTTTTGTTTACCCATTCATAAGTTGATGAACAGGTTGTTTCCATTTTTTGGCTTCTATGATTAACGTACAAGTATTTGTGTGGACATGTGTTTTCATATATTTCTTTTTTTTTTTTTAAGATTTTATTTCTTTATTTGACAGACAAAGATCACAAGTAGGCAGAGAGGCAGGCAGAGAGAGAGAGAGAGAGAGGAGGAAGCAGACTTCCTGCTAAGCAGAGAGCCCGACGTGGGGCTTGATTCTAGGACCCTGGGATCATGACCTGAGATGAAGGCAGAGGCTTTAACCCACTGAGCCATCCAGGCACCCCGTTGTCATATATTTCATTTGAAGTGGAATTGCGGGGTCCTATCAATTTGACTGCTTTCCAGGGTTAAATGAGGACACCTCCAGATTTAATAACTGATGAACACAGGGGAAAGTATTGGTTAGTGTTGCTCTCATGGACAAAGCAAAGAGTACATTTTGTTTCCAACATAGCTACATAATTCTCTGGACAAAACAAGAACTGGGTAATAACTCAGCTCTGACTTAAAGAAGACAAATCAGCTGGTCAGTAACCATGTCTACTGATTAAGAAAGTGTCTATGTTATTCAGACATACAAACCACACAAACCAGATGTTCAATGTCAATAGTCAAGCTTTCAGTAAGATACCTTCTCCTCCTTTGTGTCATACTTAATTGCTCAGTTGCTAGAAAGAACATGATGATTTCCAGAGAAGACATAGGGACTATAACGTAGGGATGTTTTGCCATTATCGTCCTGACACTAGTGTGGCATCTTTTCTGTTTATCTGTGAGACAATTCAATTCCCACCCTGAATACCTAGAATATGCCAGGATTTATCTTCAGTGCAGCATGGGGCAGGCGAGGGGGGAAGTTTGTGGTAAAAATATGATGAAGACTTGCCCACTGTCCTCACAAAGCCAATAGCACCAGAGATGAGCTCACCAGTCACTGAAGCCAGGTCTGTATTCTTGCATGGCTATGCAGATGCTTGACAAAGTACCACTAGCTCAGACATCAGGAGAGACCTCAAGGAAGAGGTGGCATTTGCCATCTGTCTTAGAGGATGAATAAGTTTTTGACACACAAATGTTAACGTGCAGAAGACATTGCAGAAATTCACATGAAGGAAAATGCATGAATAGAGGCAGATAAGCAAAAAATTTAAGGTATATGTAGAGAGTTGAGATTTAAATTTCCTCACTGTTCCCTACTAACCATAACACTTTGGACAATTTACCTGAATTTCCCAAGCCTTGGTTTATTCATTTGCAAAATGGGTAAGCAATATCATTATATATACCTATTTTTAAATATTTATTTATTTACTCTAGAGAGAGAGTGGGGGAAGGGGCAAAGAGAGAGGGAGAGAAAAAGAATCTCAAGCAAACACCCCGCTGAGCATGGGGCCTGACGTGGGGCTTGATCTTACAAACCTGAGACCAAGATCTGAGCCAAAACCAAGTATCAGATCCTTAACAGACTGAGACTTTTTTTTTTAAGTAAACTCCATGCCCGTTGTAGAGCTTGAACTCATGACCCTGAGATCAACACCTGAGCTAAGATCAAGAGTCAGACGCTTAACTGTCTGAGCCACCCAGGCATCCCTACCATTACATGTTTTAAGGATTAAACAACATAATGCATTTTCAATGTTCATCACAGTGTCTAAAACAGAAGCGTTCAATAAAATGTTGGTTTCAAGTGCTTTGGATGGAATATAGGTAGGTAGAGAGGAGCAGAAAGAAAATTGGATCCATAATGTGGTAAGCTTTGATATGGGATGAACTTAGAATTTAGATCACTAAGCAAAAAGAAATTGCAAAGATTTTGGAGTAGGGAAGCACCGTCATTGGACCTGGGCTTGCACAGGAGCATGTAGAATGGGATAAAATTGGGCTACTCTTCAGATCACTGTTGCTGCAGTCCTAGAGAAAGGTAAAGAGGACCTGAGGTAAGGCAGGAGGTATAATTTAAATGAGTTAATTAGAGGGACTCCTGGGTGGCTCAGTGGGTTAAGCCTCTGCCTTCGGCTCAGGTCATGATCCTCTCCGCCTACTTGTGATCTCTTTCTGTCAAATAAATAAATAAAATCTTTTTTAAAAAAATGAGTTAATTAAAAAGGTTATATATGGCCAACTATATAGAATATAGCAACTGCTTACATTTTGGAGGCAAAAGAGAAGCCAGTATTTTTGAGCCTGTGTCCCTGAGTCAGTAGTACGCCATTCACCAGGAAGAGGGCGTTCAGAGGAAAGCTCTGAGGAGTTCCAGGAACCTGTGAGACACTGATGCGAAGGTGCCTAGTAGACAAGTGGAACAGGGACTGGAGTGTGAAAGAGAAATCCAAGCTAGAGCTCCCGGAGCTACCTGCCAAGGACGATGGATGGAAGGGAGCATGTGGGTGACACACATCTTCACAGAAGAGTCACAATTGCCATAAAGAAGAGAAAGCAGAGCTGAGGAGAGACCGATGAAACCAGCCCTGCGTGCCTGAAGAGGTGACCCAGAGGCAAATCCTTCACAAGCTGTCAAGTACTGCAAAGACTCAAACTGGTGAGAAGCAGAGGAATGCACAGCTGCCATGGAGACGGTCGCGGGAGTCCTTTCATGAACCTGCGGTACAACTGTGATTTTTTTTTTTTATAGTTCTGATAAACAGTCAGATGAAATAATCACACGGCCAGTCCTTGGATCGGATGGGATAGCAAAGGATTCCTTAAACCAAGCTTTTTTTTTTTTTTCTTTTTCTTTTTTGACAAAAGAATTTTTACTGTGTGCTTCCAATAACTGCGTTGGTCATTCTAACTGCTTTTGAGTCTACGGTTGTAGCCATGTGTCCAAATGAAGTCATGATGCTTGCTGGCTTTTTTTTTTTTTTTAAGATTTTATTTATTTATTTAAGAATGAGAGAGAGAGCGAGAGCACGAGAGGTGGAATGGTCAGAGGGAGAAGCAGGCTCCCCACTGAACAGGGAGCCCAATGCAGAACTCGATCCCAGGACTCTAGGATCATGGCCTGAGTCAAAGGCAGTCACCTAACCACTGAACCACCCAGGTGCTCCCTGCTTGGTGGCTTTTTTTTTTTTTTAAAGACTTTATTTATTTATTTGACAGAGAGAGATCACAAGTAGGCAGAGAGGCAGGAAGAGAGAGAGTGGAGGAAGCAGGCTCCCTGCTGAGCAGAGAGTCTGATGCAGGACTCGATCCCAGGACCCTGGGATCATGACCTGAGCTGAAGGCAGAGGCTTAACCCACTGAGCCACCCAGGCGCCCTGCTTGGTGACTTTTATGACAAGGCACTAGTATAGACCCAGTGGTTCCATCCACTGTCCCTTTCTTTGTTGGAGAAAAGTTCCGGAATAAACTCATTTTTTTCCTATCATACGTTTTGCATCAGGTCATCAAAGGATACACAGTTCCACATTTTCAAGTTTATAATCAGTCAAGGGATGATGGCTTATTGGGGGCATCCACCTCTTAAGCTTACTTGTGTCTCCCCAGATGTTCGTTTGGAAGGTCAGACCCTGAGGCTGGAGGAAGTCAGGGACCATAACGATAGGAGGTCAAGCACTCAACACCTGGAATCACAGTGGTTTCTCCCAAGGACCTTGAGAGGTAATTACCCTTATCTCTTAATTTTCAGACAAGGAAACTGACTATGAAAAGTTAAAGTTGACTGAGGCCAATATCTAGTAAGTGACCAAGCTGGAAATCGAACCTCTGTCTAGCTTGAGTGTTTTTTCTACTAAATAACTTCTGTCAGACGTGTTGAAGATTCCTGCAATGTTTGTTAGGGTCCCTGAGGCAGCAACACTCAGGTTCTTCTGCTGATGGGGTAGTTGCAATTCATGGATATTGAATTGTTTTCCCCTGAAATCATTCAGCATTTTACCATTTTATGCTACATTCACTATTCCATATATTCTTCTGGATACATATCCTTTTCAAAAGCCTCTGTAGTTGAGTTAAATCTATACCTATTTCAGTTTAATTTTCTTTTCTGTGCCTTTCTTAGATAAATCTGTAATGAGAGAAGGGTCAAAATAAGTCTCATCAGTGGAAAAATGAGTCTTAGATATAACTTATTATATAAATACCTTTGATAATCCAGGATTGCAGAAATGAAAAAGATAAATTTGAAAATATTTAGCCGCAATAAAGCTCTATTCTAAACATAGGAGAATTACTAATAGTTGTGTATTTTAGTTTCTTATGAATATAAGAACCATTTTGTTCAAAATATATGATCAGAGCATACTAAGAATTCATGTGTTAATTAAATTAGGAATTTAATACCTTTTATGCTTCCCCCAAACAATATGCTAAAAAAGTTTCACTGCCCAAGGGAAGTACATACACAATAAAGCAGGCTTAGTGAGGTCTGCAGTTTTACTAAAATAAATCACTACTTGCCAACATTAAGGGGAAACAGTAATTTATAGGGCTGTAATAAATACAAGTTTTTAAAATTATGGTCTGTCCTAGGGGAAAACTACCCCCCTACAAATGCATTTACAAGGAAAAAAAATCGGAAAGGTTCAGAAGCCTGGGCACTTAGCGTATTTTGCAGTGGCATAATATTTTATTACCATCATTATTTGCCTAAGTTAAAGTGCTTATCAGACTTGATCTCAGCCCTAAGAAAATGTAAAGTAGTAAAAAGAAAAATGGCATTCAAAGGAGACCTACCTCATTAAAACAATATCCCTGATCTTCACGTTTGAGGTGTTCTAAAGTTTTCTAAGCTCTTTATCACACTTCTCAAAACACAGTTCCTTGCCTGAAATAAAAAAAAATTAAACCATACAGATTTGTAAGCCATTTGACAAAGGTAATTGGGAAATTAGGTTAGGCCTAAAGATGGACCATCATGTTTCATTAAGATTAAAACTAGTGTCCAGTCCCTGTGGGGGATTTTCTTCTCTCTGGCCAGAGCATATTTGAAAATGTTTCCTGTTATGGCTTTAGTTACAGACAGTTAAATACAGAGCAGCCCCATGTGCTCACACATAGTCGTGTGTTTCTGTACATTGCCCCCGCATGAGCCTCACTCCATTTTCTTACCAACCTAGCCCAGGTTTATCTGCGTTAAACCCCTCTTGCTGATACCCCATCTGTCTTGAGCTCCAGGCAAACTTCTTCCTTGGGTTAATCCCATTGTCTGACTTTTCAATGCCCTACAAAATGTTGCTGTGCCCTAATGGTATAAAACAAATGAAGAACATACCCAGTCATGTGGATCGGAGTCACCTCAAATTCCAGTTCCCTGAGTGCCCCCCTACCTTCCCTCACCCTCAGCTCTGTCCCACAGGTTGCCCCTGGCCAGCCATCTCTTCCCTCCTCCTCAGAGGCTATTGCAAACCTCCTTCTCCTCCTCCCTCAGACCCCATCTATTCCCTGCATCCTGGACTCTCACAACCCCCGGACTCAAAAGCTTTACTCCTTACCCATCTTCATTCCTTTCCTTTCGTTTCTTTTTTTTTCTTTTTAAGATTTTATTTTTATTTATTTGACAGAAAGAGATTCCGTGAGAGAAGGAACACAAGTAGGGAGAGTGGGAGAGGGAGAAGCAGGCCTCCCGCTGAGCAGGGAGCCCAATGCGGGGCTCCATCCCAGGACCCCAGGATCATGACCTGAACCCAAGGCAGACGCTTAATGACTGAACCACCCAGGTGCCCTCTTTCCTTTCATCTCAAGAAACAACTCCTTTCTCGGGAATCTTGCTGCATTACTATTGCCTTGGTCTGGAGTTCTCTCTCTCCTTCTTGGTTGAGCCTTTTCCTTAGCAGACATGGATTCTTCTGGATTCCCCAACACCTCCCTGGTCCACTCCTTGGGCTGAAAGCCCTTTAAATGCAGGTGGTTTCGGGTTCTTTCCAAAGCTGTCTTCTTCAGGACTCTTTATACTTTCCTTGGGTATCCATAGTCACCCTACAACCATCAGGGTCCAGTCAGGAGGTGGAAACACACCAGTTATTTTAATGATGAGAAATTAATATAAAGAGGGGCGCCTGGGTGGCTCACTGGGTTAAGCCACTGCCTTCGGCTCAGGTCATGATCCCAGGTCCTGGGTTCGAGCCCCGCGTCGGGCTTTCTGCTCAGCGGGGAGCCTGCTTCCTCCTCTCTCTCTGCCTGCCTCTCTGCTTACTTGTGATTTCTCTCTGTCAAATAAATAAATAAAATCTTTAAAAAAAAAGAAATTAATACAAAGAATTGTTAACTAGGCATAAAGTTGTTAACTAGGAAACTGAAAGGGTAGAAAGAGAATCCTAAGATATGGCAGAGATATGGCACCCAAAGGAAGCAACTCCACCTCTGGGCAGAAGAAACAAAGGAAGATGCTGGATTTATTAAAACTAAGAAAAATTTCCTGTGGGTCGGGGGGGGATGCAGACCTGGGGCAGGGTGGGAAAGGGGGGTAGCTGGGAGGCTGGAGGGTATAGCTGGGTGTTGGAGTGTCTCTAAGTAGAGACAAGAAGAAGGTGGACAAGCTGCATATCGGATCCTGAAATGAGCAGTTGCGGAGTGAAGTAGCGAGGTCAAGGGCGCTCATACCTCCTCCCTCCTCCAGTTCAGAGCCTCCCTCTATTGGCAGAGATTAAGAAGGAGGCAACGAGCAAAACAGAAATGTGGTTTTCCCAGGCCCAGCTCTAGCATCTGAACATGATCACAGAGAGTGAATTTGGATGGAGAGATAGAAATTGGCACAACCTGTAGTCTCAAAAACTACAGGAGGATTCAAAGAGCTATTTCCCTTGTCCAAGCCTCTCCCTTGTGCCCCAGACTCATTCAACCAACACCCTGCTGGAGTATTTACTTGGACGCCTCATAATTACTTCAAACTCACCATACTCTTAATTGCTCTCATTCTCCTTCTCCTCCCCAGGTCTGTCCCCTTTTTCTACCCCGCCTTCTCCAGCTGAACAAATACCACCATCATGTATATGTGGATTACACAAATATTACTTCACCATTGACCCCCTCCCCCGCCCCACCCGGTCCTGTACCTTCCACACTGAATCAGTCATCAGAGTCCTCCCACTTCCCTTCACATTTCTCTGGGCCATCCCTTCCTTCCTCCCCATCGCCACTCTCTTCGTCCGTCCGAACCTTCATCATCTCTTATGGGATTAAGGCATCGTCTTTTAACTAGTCTTGCTATTAAAATTCTTTTTGGCCTGACTGAGAAAGTTCTCTAGTCTTAATTCCTATTTCTGCTTCAACCACCCCCTGCCCCGCACTCCCTTGCTCAGTTCAAGCAAAATGCAATGACCTGAGCACCCCGCCCCATTTAGTTTTCCTTGACCTTGCAATACTCTCCCTTGCTTCCGTATATTCACACATCCCATTGCCCGTTCTGGGTTAACCTCTCCACTTCCTGCCTCTGGCTCTTCTTCCCCTTTCCGACTCCTTCCCATCCTCCAGGACGGAGCACAAGCTTCGACTTCTAGGGGAATTCTCTCCACCGCAGCCCCCACACCTAGCCCATCTGTGAATGTCGCTCCCGTGGGCCCCCATAGCCCTTTACAGGGTTCTTCTTGGTGGTGTTGCGGCGTGGTTTCACACGGAACCAAACCCTATGTTCAATTCCCAGCACTCCAGCTTGCCATCTGAGCAACTTTGAGAACGTTATTTAACCTTTACTGCCCCTCAGTTCTCGAGTATGTCAGCTGGGGCTCGTAATGGTCTTCTCCCGAATCGGTGGTTCTGCAGACTGACTGAGAGAGTATTTGTTAAAGCCGCATCCAAGTTTGTAATCAGTCTTTTCAAGGTGTCTCTCGCACGTCTCTGGCTGTTGGTACACGTAGGTTATTTTTTTTTTTTAAAGATTTTATTTATTTATTTGACAGAGAGAGATCACAAGTAGACAGAGAGGAAGGCAGAGAGAGAGAGAGAGGGAAGCAGGCACCCTGCTGAGCAGAGAGCCCGACGCGGGACTCGATCCCAGGACCCTGAGACCATGACCTGAGCCGAAGGCAGAGGCTTTAACCCACTGAGCCACCCAGGCGCCCCACGTAGGTTATTTTGAAACCAGGACACAAATTGAGAGGATGCTGCTTTAGAAGAACACTGCTCTTCTGCGGAAACTCGTAGCCACATTTATTTTGGAACAGCCTAGACCAGATGGATACGATAATTGCCTTGATTCCATAATTATCCGGGGATGGGCTCAAGTCTCACATTTTCTGAGGCACCGAGGCCTTCTACTTCCTCTAGGAAAAAGAGGGGATGCTTTGCCAGCCCCGGATCTTCTGGCTGGTGTTAAAATGAGTTTGGTGGGAATGACATTAACGTCTTCATGGGAACGATGGAATTGGCCGCCACCCTGTTTCTGCCTTCCAGTTTTGCTGGGGTACCGACTGGGCCTGGGGAGGGGAATCCAATGAAGCATAAGTGAAGGCAGTAAAGCTCTTCCCTGGGGTCCAGTCAGCCAGCAGGCCCCTGCTCTACCTTGCTGCAAACACTCCTCCTAAACATTTACTTGTGTTTTCAAACCCAAGGTCCAATGGGAACATAAAACATATTATTCCAAAAGAGACCCCCGCCAACTAATTCCTTCTACCACACACGGAGAGAAAGAAAACCACACATGAGCCAGCAGCATGGAACTTCTCCAGAGAGCCTTCTGACCACCATGTTGGAAGCCCTCAGATATAGCCGTGGGGATCACAATATTCAGGGAGGTATATGTGCAGAACGAAGACACATGAATCTGTTTTGTTTTGATTTTCTTCTCACCAGACCTATCCTTGACTTTTCACAGATTTCCCAGCAGAAGAACTGAGATGGATGATACTATGGGAGAAAAATGTTCCAGTGTGGCCAGCTTGCGTTCCTCCGGAGAGCTGTTTGCATACACGTGGATAGGCAGCCCGGAGCCCCGGTTGGCTCACACGGTGGGTGGGGAGGTCACGCTGCTCCCTGGGAGCTGGGATGGGGTGACCTCTGTCTTTCGATCCCCCGGGGAGGATGCGGCTTACGTTGGCTCAGTTCCTGCCGCAGGCTGTCACCTCAGATGGCCTCACTGAGGCAAACTGCAGTTACGGCAAGTTCGCCTCAGCCTGGCTCCATAATGGCCTCTTGTGTCTCCCTGCCAGGGGTGCTGACTCTGCCACTGCCATCACAGGGCTGTGGAAACTACTAGGAGGAGGGTAGTAGAGATAGCTGGGGTTTGGGGTTTTTTTTAATATCTTTTAATTTTTTTTACATGACACTGTTTTTTGACCTAGCTCACTAAGTCTCTCCTTAATGAAAAAGCGAGAGGGCCTGAGTTTGGGAAGAAAAGGCTAAAATACTAGTGTCTCCAGGGGATTTTCCTGCACAGGAATACAAGATTACAGCGGGCCTCATGCTCCCTGGGAACAGTTTATTTTCTAATAAGCTATAGATTCACAAAATCAGGCCACATATAAGCATTTTGCCTGTATTTGTCATCACTCCTGGATGTTACAGGTATATTATATTTACATCTAAGGTATTACAACCAAGTAATGAGAGGCTTTCCTTCTTTTTGCTTCTTGTTCTTCCACAGCAGAGCCCCTCCTGCCTGACGTGGAGAAGGATAATGGACATGCTGGTCCTATGTGAAAGGAAACTGTGGTCCAGACTGTAGGTGAGAGATGTTTTAAGTTAGTAAGAGATAATTCTCATTTTAAAAAATTAGAGTCTGCTTGCATTCATTCACTGTAAAGAAGTAACACCGTTAAAAAAACACACACTGAGGGGCACCTGAGTGGCTCAGTGGGTTAAATCCTCTGCCTTCAGCTCAGATCATGATCCCAGGGTCCTGGGATCGAGCACCGCATCGGGCTCTCTGCTCAGCAGGGAGCCTACTTCCCCCCTCTCTCTGCCTGCCTCTCTGCCTACTTGTGATCTCTCTCTGTCAAAAAAAATAATAATAATAAATAAAAAATAAAAAACACACATTGACCTTGGCATATGTTTTTATGTAAACATACCTGAGTCATTTATTTTTAATTCTGAATTTAGTTTTTGTCTAGGATTTTGGGTAGTCAAATCATTCCCATACAAAATAATCTGCAAATTAGATGAAGTTGACTTCATTTTTTTTTTTTTAGGCAAAGAAAACCTTTTTAAAATGAACTTTTTTTTTTTTAAAGATTTTATTTATTTGTCAGAGAGAGAGGAGAGCGAGCGAGCACAGGCAGACAGAATGGCAGGCAGAGGCAGAGGGAGAAGCAGGCTCCCCGCCAAGCAAGGAGCCCGATGTGGGACTCGATCCCAGGACGCTGGGATCATGACCTGAGCCGAAGGCAGCTGCTTAACCAACTGAGCCACCCAGGCGTCCCTAAAATGAACTCTTGTGGGATGCCTGTGTGTTTCAGTCTGTTAAGGGACTGCCTTCAGCTCAGGTCCTGATGCCGGGGTCCTGGGATTGAGCCCCGCATACATCTCCCTGCTTGGCAGGAAGCCTGCTTCTCCCTCTCCTTCTGCTGCTTATGCTCACTTTCTCTCTGTCTCTCAAATAAATCTTGAAAAAGAAAATAAAATGAAATCTTGCTTAAAAGCCTAATATGTGAAATAGGTTTAAAATCAACAGAATGGCTTTGGCAGTAGCAGAGTTTCAAGCCGCTGAGCCTGGCTCTCTCAACTGTCCTGTCCACCTCATAGTGACACCAAGGACACATGGGAGATAGCAGCTGAAATAAACAAATGGGCACATGGGAAGATGTTCACCATCAGTAAAAGCCATTAGGGAAATTCAAATTAAAACCACAATGAGGTATCAGTGCACACCTATCAGAATCACTAAAATAAGAGAAGAGTGACAATACCAAATACTGGCAAGGGTAGAAAGAAACCAGATCACTCCTGCCTTCCTGCTGGGAGTAGAAAATGATACAGCTACTCTGGGAAGTAACTTGGCAGTTTCTTTAAAAAAAAGTAAACATACAACTACTGTACAACCTAACAGCTGCCCTCCTGGGCATTTATCCCAGGGAAATGGCAACTTGTGTTCACCAAAAAGCTTGCTCACAAATGTTCCTATGAGCGCTATTTGGAATAGCCCCCAAATAGAAACAACCCAAGTGTCTTTCTACAGATGAACGGGTAACCAAACTGTGGTACATCCTTACTAGAGAATACTACTCATCAGTCAAAAGGAAGCAATTATTAATTTATGCAACAACCTGGAGCAAGCTCCAGAAAATTATGCTGTGTAGAGAAAGGCAATCCCAAAAGGTTACATACTGTATGACTCCACTTATGTAATAGTCTTAAAATGACAGAATTATAAAAATGGAGAATGGTTAGTAGTTGCCAGAGGTTAAGGATGTAGGAGGAAAGTGGATATAGCTATAGAACATGGGAGCGCCTGGGTGGCTCAGCTGGTTCAGGGTCTAACTCTTTTTTTTTTTTTTTAAAGATTTTATTTATTTATTTGACAGAGAGATCACAAGCAGGCAGAGAGGCAGGCAGAGAGAGAGGAGGAAGCAGGCTCCCCGCCGAGCAGAGAGCCCGATGCGGGGCTCGATCCCAGGACTCCGAGATCATGACCTGAGCCGAAGGCAGCGGCTTAACCCACTGAGCCACCCAGGCGCCCCAGGGTCTAACTCTTGATTTGGACTCAGGTCACAATCTCTGGGTGGTGAGATCGAGCCCCACGTTGGGCTCCGCGCTCAGGGTGGGGTCTGCTAGCAGTTCTCTCTCTCCTTCTCTGCCTCTCCTCCTGCTCTCTTTCTCTCTCTCTAAAATAAATAAATAAATAGAATCTTAAAAAAAAAAAAACAAAAAAGAAGAAGAAGGGCAACATGGAGGAATCTGATGGTGATAAAATGTTCTGTATCTTGTCTGTGTCAGCATCAGTGTCCCAACTGTAATATGGTACTATAGTTTTGCAAGATGTTGCTCTAGAAAAAACTGGGTAAACTGGGTAAAAGAGATATGGAATCTGTCTATTATTTCTTACAACTGCAAGGGAATCTACAGTTTCCTTAGAATTAAAAGTTTAATAGTAATTACTAAAAAGTTTGATCTCTCTAAATATTGTATCGATGATTCTGAGTTACTACATACAACCATGACTTGGATATCCCTGGCCATGGATTTACCCTGTTCAGAACTGATGCAGATGTCACTCTGGAGGGTGTCATGATGCCCTCTTGGGCAAATGCCTTCTGACCACCATGTTGGGAGCCCTCAAATATAGCCATTGAGTTGAACTTTCCTCTTTTCCAGTTGAGTCAAAAGCACTCACTTGAGTAGATATCATGAATCAGCACAGGATTCATTGCTAAAAAGGAACCAGCTATTTTTGAAACCCATATCTTCTCTTAACCGTGTAGATATTCAGATGCAAAGGCAATGAAAGTAAACAAGATAAATAATATCAAGGAGCGATGATTGGTTGGTTGGCTGGTTGCTGGCATGTACCCACCTAACTCCAAAATACATATTATGTACTGTGCAAGGCTGCCTTATGGTCCTCAAATTGGTCCATATCCTAATTGCTGGAACCTATGACGATGTTAACCTTACATGGCAAAGTGACTTTGCAGATACGATTAACATAAGGCTTTTGAGATGAGGAGGAGATGCTGGGTTATCGGGGTTGGTCCAGATATGACTCACAAGAGTCTTTACAGAAGGGAGGAAAGAGGTCAGAGAGAAGGCAAAGTGATGTTGGAAGCAGAGATTGGAATCATGTGGCCCTAACCCAAGGAATGCTAGAAGCTTCAAAATGCTAGAAAAGGCAAGGGGTGGATTCTTTTCTGAAGCTTCCAGAAGGAAGCAGCCTGCAGACACTTTGGTTTTAGCCCTCTAAGACCCACCTTTAGACTTCTGACTTCCAAACTCTAAGAAAAGTATAAATGTGTGTTGTGTTGAGCCACTAAATTTGTGGTGGTTCGTCAAAAACAGCAACAGGAAATTAGTACACATACCATAAAGCTGTTAGAGAGGAGAAAATAGGGGTACCTGCTGGCTCAGTCAGCAGAGCGTGCAATTCTTGATTTCAGGGTTGTGAGTTTGAGCCCCATGTTGGGTAGAGAGATTATTTAAAAATAAGAAACCTTGGGGGCACCTGGGTGGTTCAGTTGGTTAAGCAGCTGCCTTCAGCTCAGGTTGTGGTCTCAGGGTCCTAGGATTGATTCCCGCATTGGTCTCCCTGCTCAGCAGGGAGCCTGCTTCTCTATATCCCTCTGTTGCTCCCCCTCTTTGTGCTCTCACTCTCTCTCTCAAATAAATCAATAAAAATAATAAATCTTTAAAGGAGAGAGAGGAGAAAATAGAAAAATCAAGAGTTTATCATCTTCTCCATTTAATTTTATTGAAATATTAATCTGTAGGCAAGGTTTACTTTATATAAATTACACATAGACTGTATACTTGAAAATTTACAAAACAAAGCATCAGTCAATTCCCACAGCAAGACATTGGATCATCACTAACAATAAACTTTTTTGAACTCTGCTAGTAAACAAGCCCATATTAGGAATTTTCTTAAAAATTGTGTTTAGCATTTCTATCACTTGTCTTAGCCTCAGTAAGAGCTGAGCTCAATAGTCTCCCTGTTTTTGTGTCCATTTTGGAAAACCAGAAGTCATGTAAGTTATAGTAAAGTTATTTAGGACTGTCCATGCATTTCTCTGTTCTTCCCCTGTTTTATATTTTAGAGGCAACTTTATGTTCTTTAGCATCACTCCTTTTACCATTAAATCACCATCATTCATTTATTCATTCATGGGGTAATTACTGACATAATACACACACACACACACACACATACATACATACGCATATATAAGTATACATACATATCATTTATATAGAGAGAGAATTAAATTATTCCTTTTATTTATAGTAGATATGTTAAAACAGTGAAGATTGTAAAAAAAATGACTCTCAGAACACGATCTCGTGTCCTAGAAAGATCCTCTAGAACATTACTTTTTTTTTTTCCTTTAAGATTTTATTTATTTACTTGTCAGAGAGAGAGGGAGTGCAAGCAGGGGAAGCAGGGCAAGCAGCAGGCAGAGGGAGAAGCGGGCTCCTCGCCGAGCAGGGAGCCCAATGTAGGACTCCATTGATCCCAGGACCCTGGGATCACTACCTGAGCCAAAGGCAGACACTTAACCATCTGAGCCTCCCAGGCACCCCTTTTTAGGACATTACCAAATAGTGGTTTGGGAGCATTTAGAAAAGACTGTAATCCAGGAGTCAGCAAAATGTTTTTCTGGTGGCTTCTAGCATGACTGATCTAGATGGAGTAGGCACTCGCCTAACCTAGGAGCTTCCAAAAAGGCTGTTGTCCTAATATACTCCAGACCCCACAGGCTCCAACTGGAATGAGACTCAGTTTCCCATAGAGTACTTAGTAATATGTGAATCCCTTGCTTAGAAAAAAAATGCCCTTGCCAAGTTTATATATGTATGACTTAAAAATTAAAACAGTATACTTGTAAATTTGCCACACTGGTTTATAAACTTCAGCATAGCAAGGATAGCCCTACAGAATCCTTCTAGAGCATCTACTGAAACATTCCCAGGAAATGGGACCCTCTCTCTCTCTCTTCAACCTATCCATTAGACATTTCATTTACATAGAGCTAAGTTCTGCCTCTGTTTAACATCAACTCTTTGTTCATCTGTAAATAACAAATAAGGTTCTCTCTCTTCTAAGACTTAAAGATAGCTATCAGCTCCTCCTGCCTCAATCTTCCTTTTTTCCAAGTTAAATATCCGGGTTTGGGTTTGGGATTTGTTTTGTTTTGTTTTTTCCATTATTCAGTATTCACTGGACAGTTACCAGTCATTAGGGAGATGTAAATCAAAACTACCACGAGATACCACTTCATACCTATTACAAAGGCTAATATTAAAAACAAAACAAACCAATAATCTGTAACAAGCATTGGTGAGAATGTGGAGAGTCCTCATGCATTGCCGGTAGGGATGTAAAATTGCATCCAACTCAGGAGGCAGTTCCTCAAAACGTTAAACATTGTCTTACCATTTTTTTTTTAAGATTTTATGTATTTATTCGACACAGAGAGAGCAAGGGAGGGAACACAAACAGGGGGAGTGGGAGAAGGAGAAGCAGGCTTCCTGCTGAGCAGAGAGCCCGATGTGGGCCTCAAACCCAGTACCACAGGTTATGACCTGAGCCGAAGGCAGATGCTCAATGACTGAGCCACCCAGGTGCCCCATAGACCTACCCTTTAACCTGACATTTCACTACAAGGTATATACCCATGAGAAAGGAAAACATACGTCCACACAAGACCTATGCATAATGTTCATAGCGGCATTCATTGTTCATAGTAGCTAAAAAAAAAAAAAAAAAACCAAAACAAAAACAACACATTCATTTATTGATGAATGAATAAACAAAATATAGTATATCCATCCATACAGTGGAATATCATATCAACAAAGAGAATAAAACAATAAAAAGAATGAAATGCTGATACATCCTACAACATGGATGAACTTTGAAAACAAGGTTCATTAATTCACAGGAAAGAAGCCAATCACAAAAACCCTGTATTGTGTGATTCCGTTAATACAGAATGTCCACAAGAGGCCAACCCAGAGAGACAGAAAGTAGATTCCTGGTTGCCAGGGGCTGGGAGGAGAGGAAAAGGGGAAGCAACCGCAGAAGCACATGGGGATTTTTTTTTGGGTGATGAAAACATTCTAAAGTCAGATGTGATAATGGCTAACAAGTCTGTGAATACACTAGAACCCACTGAATTACATACTTTGAAGGGGGAGTCGTATACATGTGAATGATATCTCAATTAAGCTGAGATAAAACCCACAGATTCTCAACAGCTTTAACAATTTTGCTTTATCGTTTACTAGGTCTCAGGCCTCATTGACGTCAATATAGCTGTGGAATGAACTTTTCAAGACGTCAAATGTAGACTCTCCCATTTAGGGAAATAAAATTTCAACAAAATAATTTTAATAAATTCTGAAATTTGTCATATTAGACGAATTATACCAAACTATTGAAAGCATGAGGTTGAACAATAATAAACTTAAGGCTTAAAAATGTGTGTTATGACTACAAAGCACAGTTGAAACAGTTTTTTGATATATTAAAAATGTGAAAAAGTAAAAGTATATCATCATTGGCGTTTATTTAATTAACCTCAGATGTTATGAAAAGCACTAAAGCAGTTTGTTTGAGTTGGCTGAACATATATTAATTACTTAAAAATAAAACATAGCCTTTAAAATAATATGTTTAGAATGCCTGTCCAGTGATTTAGAATTACCAAATATTATTCTGTTGCTAAATCTTTATTTTTGTTTTACTGAGGTTGGCTAAATTAGTTACCATAAACTCAGACACAGCATATTTCCAGCATACTTCCGATAAAATGTGTCACGAACGTATACTTTTCTACATATGTTTAAAATAGCTCTCTTACATTGTATTTCCCAGGAAAAAGATACACTCACAGAAATTTGCATACGGGAAGTTTATTGTAAAGTGGTCTCAGGAATAATAATTGTGAGGAGTTAAGGAAGCAGGATTGGGAAGGAGAAGTTGAACTATGGGGAAATTGCAAGAAAGTCTTCAGCACATCCCATAGAAGCTCAGGAGCTGGGGTAGACCTTCAGAGCTGTCCCAAATTAAGGTAAGAGGACTGGATTTTTGTACTCCCACATTGACCGGGCACTGACTCTGGGCTGCCTCTGGAGAGTAGGCATAACCTGAGGTAGAACCATTCCTTTCCCCTGAGGGCAATTCCTAGAGAGGGATTAGCTATGAGCCATCAACAGGTAATACTTCTGCAAGCTGGGGAGGTGATTACCAGGCTCCAGAAGGGGGTATCCAAACAAAACACCACAGTTCACCCTTTGCATTGCTTGGATTCACTTGTTTTGTATAAGCCATTGATTCCATCTGAGCACAGTTTCTTCAGGATTCTGGTTGGTTTCTTTGCCTCAGGAAACTTACAAAGGAAAAGTTAGCGGGATGGAGTAGGGTCCTCACCGTGGCAGTTGATCTCAGGGCTGCAACTAATAATCAGTTTCTCCCTTCCCTTTCACCCAGCTTAAACTCTCCTCATCCTTGGCTGGAACTTCTCCTAGCCTCATTGGCTTACCTGCTTCGGTGACCCAGACCCTCATTACTGTGTGATCCAAACTCCTTCTCACTATGCCCTCACCAAGGTCAAGTTGTGCACTTGTCCTTTTACTGTCAGGCAGGCAGGAGAATACTACAAAAGACCCCGGCGATCACCTAGAACTGAACCTATTCTTTCTCGTTGTGGAACGCAGTGTTGCCTCCCACAGAGGTTGTTTGCAAGGCAGTCTGAAGACACAGCTCCCTTCTCCCATCTGGGACACTAAAAAGCTCCAGCCTTTGACCTCTTTCTCTCTGTGTCTCACAGTAAGGTGACTGGTATTTCAATGTGTACTAAACAAACATCTATTTTCCACTCGAACCCTCTGTATCTTTTCAGCGTAGTGTAGACAACCAGAATGCCAGCACTTTATTTTAGAAACGTTGAGAAGTAGAGAATTTGGGGCACCTGGGGAGCTCAGTCGATTAAGCATCCCACTCTTGGCTCGGCTCAGGTCATGATCTCGGGGTCGTGAGATGGAGCCATGCATCAGGCTCCATGCTCAGCTGGGAGTCTGCCTGAGATTCTCTGCCTCCCTCACCCTTCGCCCCTCCCCGCCCCACTCATGCATGCTCTCTGTCTCTGTTTCTGTCTCTCTCTCAAATGAATAAATAAATCTTAGAAAAAGTGGAGAACCTACTCAGGAGGAATGGACTCTCCCTCTTTCCCATGTTAGCTATCTCATTTGAGGATGAATTTGGTCACATTAACTCTTTCTTCCAAAGGAGTAGCCTAATTTTTAATGGGGGGGGGGGGAGATTTCATTGCATGCTAACTATCTACAAGGTTCCTCACAATTAAGATGGATATTTATTTAGGCAAGATGTATCCAAAAAGGAAAGTTATACAAATATCATCTGTGCCCATGCTATACTGGTTTTTAAATATTTTGTCTATCACAACTGCAGTTTGATCATTCAAAGGTAAAATGTAGATACATAAAGTTGATTAATCTTTTTGGCAGCAAAGACAAAGAGTCAGTCTGGAATCTATTTAGAACTTATTTGACAGCAGTGACCTCAAGTTCACCTCTGCTATCAACTTAAATGCTTTGGTACACAAGAGTATTTGACTTTTTTTTTTTTTTTGATAGGCTGTCAGGTTACCCATTTCATGTTAAGCCCACCATTCTGTGTTTAATTTCAAATTATATTTGTCCTGTGTCTATCCCCATACTGATTTTTTGAAAAGCCACTCTTGACTGACTTGTTTCCTCTATACATTTCTCAGGAAAATTTTGCAAATTTGCTGAGAAAGTAGACTACATGGAAATGAACAAATGTATTTTATCAGCTCCTTTAAAATATGTAGACATGCAGTAATACAAAAACATTGCCCCAATTAAGAAAGCAAAAGGAAAAATAAAGTTAAATTGGAACATGTTTTTTTTGAACCAATGTTAAATTTTAATAGTCCAGAGTAGTTCACTTCTATTCACTTGGGTTTAATGGATAAACTTAGAGAGGATGAGAGAAATAGTTTAGAAATAGAAAGAACTAAGAATTTATCAGCAATCTTACTTTATTTAATAAACAGGCTTCCCTCAATCTACATGCTCCACAAGACAAAACAACTCTTTCCCTGCTTTCCATTAGGGTCTGAGAGCCTGGCACATGGCAGAGGCTCGATATATAGATGTTAAACTAATAAATGCATAAAGTTTTTATCACTTGTCAGATGCCCCATGATTGCGGCCAACTCCTCTCCTCCCCCTTTTTTATCTTTTAAAAAAGGCTCTCTCTCTCCTCTGCCTCCCCGTCAGTCCTCTTCTCTGCCTTTGCTCTCACTCATCCCCTCCCCTCCCTCCTTCTCCCTTCAAAGTAGGTCACAGTAAGAAATCTAGGAGACAGTCAGGAGGGAATGTTCAGTAGAGAACAGAAAGTTTACACATGATCACATAGACTCCTCCTCCACTGTTTTTGCTTTTTACCAAATTCAGAGAAGCTGAATTTACATAATTTTTTGAAGATTTTGTTTATTTATTTGACAGATAGAGATCACAAGTAGGCAGAGAAGCAGACAGAGAGAGAGGAGGAAGCAAGCTCCCCGCTAAGCAGAAAGCCCTGGGATCATGACCTGAGCCGAAGGCAGAGGCTTTAACCCACTGAGCCACCCAGGTGCCCCTGAATTTACATAATTTTATTTAGTGTTTAAAAGAGGTGTTCAGACAAGAAATCCACAACTGAAAAACACTCCCATCCAGCCTTTGCCTCATTGTGCCTGATTTCTGAAAGGATCCGATTGCTCCCATCTCCCAGAGACAGTCTTCGTGGGACAGTCTGTGTTAACCTTAATGTAGGACTCTAAGACTACCATCCCATTTCCAAAATCAAAACTGGGAGAATCTTCTCTTTTCTCTAAAGAAATGAGTCTGTATACAAGTTAAGAGCAATCACAGCAACTTTGACTTTGACAGAGTCTCCTGTCCTTTCTCTGGGAAAGATAGGAGAGGCCCCCCCAGCCCAGCAAGGGAATAGAGGTTGCAGGTTTCCCCCACCTAGCGGGCATGGAGGGTGGCAGCAGGAAGGGAGTGGAGTTGCTAGGGCAACCTGAGCATCCCCAAGGAAACCAGTTTCCTCCGTGCGCACAGGGGACATCTGTGAGTCTCAGTGAGTTCCTGACCACTTGGCTCAGGCTGACCTAAGAAAGGCCACTAGGTCTCCTCTATCAGTAGGGCCAGCTAGGTGTGGCCGTGACCTTTAGGAAGAGCAGACATTCAGAAGCTGGTTGCGTGGGCACCCAGTAGTCACAGAAAATTTATCACAGGAAGCCAATTTCACTCTTAAACGTTTCAAAGATGATATTGATGCTTAAATTCAACTGACTGGAAAAACAGACCCATCTGGCAGCAGAGGGGCTGCAGAAGACAAGGAAGACAGGCTAATGTACATAAATCACTCGTTTTGTGAGCTCCCAGGTACTACTCTCCTCCCTACACTTCCTCTCACTTCTTGCTTCCTCCCAGACTCCCAAACCTTCACCCCTATTGCCCCTCTCTCCACCCACCTTGGCTCTGGCTTCCATACCAGGTTTCCAAGTGGCTCCGCTAGAAATTAGTGAAATACCATACACCAGTGATCTAACAAGGCACTCAAATGCTAGCTACGTCCGAAATCCCACTCTCTAAAGAAGAGAAGAGTAAAATCTTAGAAGACTACGATTCCTAAGTTACAAGCCTACTTCCATTTTCCATGTAAGGAAATTTGCCTTATTTCTCAGTTGCCCTGACATAGTTTATGTTATAAATGATTTAGTTTATATAGTCCATATGTTATAAATGATTTAAACACAAAGCTAATTGAACATGTAAAGCACTCATCATATTCTCAGGTTTTTTTCAGAGAATGAAGGAGGCAAAAGAAAAGGTTTTAATATCATACAATGTTACATCTCTTAATTGTATAAATTATTTGTCATTTAGTCAAATACTTATGCTCATTTAGAAATGTTGCTACCAATATTTTAAGATATTACAACATCCAGTAAGAAGTATTCACTACTTTAATTTTAAAGAGTGATAGTAAAACAATGCCATGGCCATATGTGTTATTAAGAAAAGAGCTACTAAACTGGTAATAATGAATGGTTCGTCTTCCAGAGGAAATAATCTTAGCCAGTTTTTCTTATTTGACTTGGAAAGCCAAAGTTAGAAGCTATGTGACAACTGTTGGATCAAAGAACTAACTGAAGCTTAAGGAAATTTTTTTTTTTAAGATCTATTTATTTATTTATTTGAGAGAGAGAGAGAGAGAGAATGGGGGGCGGGGCAGAGGGAGATGCAGGCTCCCTGCTAAGCAGAGAGCCTGACCTGGGGCTCAATCCCAGGACCCTGGGATCATGACCTAAACCGAAGGCAGGTGCTTAACTGACTGAGCCACCCAGGCACCCCTTAAATTTCTTTTTATTATAATTACCAATCTTCACCTTCTCCTGTCTTACGCTGTATACTCAGCTTAATTTAAATTATGAACTTAACACGTGATACTAACTTTGCATAGCATTACGATGACATAACTTTTTTATACGAGAATGAGAACCAAACTGTAATCAATAAGAATGTTAATGCATGTAGAGATTATGGGAGTTTAATGCACCATGATGGGCTGCTTTTGAAATGGGTGTACTTTTCCCTCTTTTGAAAACTGTTGTACTTGATAATGGAGCCTCCTTGTGGGGAATTAAGAGTATTTCAGGCTTCCTAATCACAGCTGAAATGCTGTTTACCATCCCCTCCCCGCTTCACAATGGGAGTGTGTGTCCTTGTGCTGTCAAGAAATTAGATATTTGTGCGATTCCTGGGGGGCTCAGCCGGTTAGACATCTTTCTTCAGCCCAGGTCATGATCCCAGAGTCCTGATATCAAGCCCCCCATGGGGGTCCTTGTTCAGCAGGGAGCCTACTTCTCCCTCTGGCTGCTGTTCCCCCTGCTTGTGCTCTCTCTCTCTCTTTCTCTCTCTGACAAGTAAATATATAAATGCTTTTAAAAATTTAAAAAAAAAAAAAAAAGAAAGAAAGAAACTAGGTACTTGACTTGGACCTCTGACATCCAGAAATGGGCAGAAGCTTAATGACCCCAGGGAGGGGCGAACTCTGCCATCTCTCCTTTAGTTTGTCTCTTGTTCCTGCAGCCACAGGTAAAGCAGGGTTAAAAATGTGTTCAGTGTCACTGATTGTTAGGTTCCTCGAGAGAGAACAAGAAGACGTTGTCTCCTTTAAGCTGGCGCATGTACTGGGCCCTTTGAGAACATATGAGGCAGACTTTTCTCTTGGCCAAATGTCTAGCATCTATCCATGTTATAGTGACTAGTATTTTGTTCCTGCAGACCCCACAAGCGAGGGAGCTGGATGCTTCTGCTGAAATGCCGAATCACAGTGATAGCAAGAGTTAACAAATGTAGACCCGTACTAGTGTGCTCTTCACAATCCGTCACCTCAAGAAGTATGGCGAGTTGAGCTGTAGCTTCTCAAACGATGACTATTGCTTCCTCAAAACCTAAATAGAGCAAATATAATAAATTCTCTGTTTCCAGAAACAGTTGCACTTCAAGAAACTTTTCGGTACACTTTAGAACCATGTTTAAAATGCTGTGTTTCTAAGCAGCATGGATTGAAGGTGTAGAATTATGTAATGATCCGTAGATTATCAGCTGTTTCAACCTCTGGGGGGACGTTGCCAAATGGTCTGGAATGCAGGACAGCTCTTTATGGAACAGTATTCTGTTATGCTTTGCGGGACATCTGACATTCCTAGATAGCACTCACTATGTGCCAGTGACATTGTGACATGAAAAATGCTCCCACAAATTTCCAAAATGCCCCTTAGGGAGGAGTAAGACTCATTGATAAGAACTCTGTCTTTTCAGAATGCTCTTCACTGTCAGATTCATGTTTTGTTTTGTTTATGTTGAAAAGGTCAAGATAATGAGAAGACAAGTCATAGACTGGGGAAAATATTTGCAAAAGATAAAGGACTTAAAAAAAAAAGATAAAGGACCGTTATCCAAAACAGACAAAGGACTTTGAAAACTCAACTGTAATGCAAGGCTTTTCTTAGCTATTTCTTTCCCTGATTCTCTCTGGTTAACCAGCTGGCAAATGTTTTAGCTTATATCTCTCATGAAGCTATTAGTCTCCTCCAAATTTTTTTATCACCCAAACTCCATTGTTTTGAGAATGCCCTTAGACATAAACTTCTCCACTCTCTGTTTCAAATAAAGTTAGTTGTTTTGGGGAGAGCTTCAGCACTCTCTGTTTAAAGTCCTGTCTATACCCCTGGCCAAAATATCTGAGCCAGACCTCTGAAGCTGGGGGCAGGAGAGTGGCCTGCTTCTTTTGGGGTGACGCCATGCTTTACGACCAGGGCACTGCATGTGGGCAGTAGCCTCTGGTCTTCTCAGCTTATGTCTCCCAAGATGGAGTCTCCATCCTACATACCAGCTGGGTTGAGGACAATCACGCCGCCAGTATTCCCAGCATGCCATCCCTGAGGTCAAGCATCTGCCCTATGGATGGGGGCTCAGTGGGCTACACTCACCTGGAATTTAGCCTCTGCCACATGCAGGTGACAAGACGAGACATTCTCATAGCCGGTTCATCCCAGGGAGACACCACGGTCCTCAGCTGGAAAGAGGGAGCTTTGCATTCTTGGCTGTCCTCACCTAAAGTGGAGTTTCTGTCACACTGAGCTGGGGAGGGGTGGTATAATTCAAATGCCACCAACTCTTGCTCTTCTTAATGAATTATAGTAGATTTTCTTGAATAGACCTTTCCTCATTTGCTGTCTGCTTTATGACAATTTCTGGGAATTTCATATGGTGGCTTTTTAAATACTTTTGATCAATTATACTTGGTTCTCTGGGTGGTGGGTCCACAGAGATCTTCGCTGCCATTCCACAAATGGAACTCACCATGTATACTTGATATATCATTTTGATTTATTGACCTAATAATATCATAGTCATCAAATAATGGAAAATTTTTTAAAAATAATTTTTAGGGACACCCGGGTGACTTAGTCAGTTAAGTGGCTGCCTATGGCTCAGTTCATGATCCCAGTGTCCTGGGGTCGAGTCCCACATCAGGCTCCTTGCTTGGCGGGGAGCCTGCTTCTCCCTCTGCCTCTGCCTGTACTCTGCCTGCCTGTGTGCTCTCTCTCTCTCTCTGACAAATAAATAAATGAAATCTTTAAAAAAATAAATAAAAATAAAAATAATTTTTAAAAAGCAGCTAGAGACAGCATTATGGGTGTGGCACAGCCCTCATGATGCTGAGATGGAATAATAATCTTTCACGTTCAAAGAGGAGCTCTAAAGTAGTCTACATTGAGAGCTGGGTCCCCCTGAATAATCATGTGCAGACTTTGGATGCGACTGGAGACTGATCGGTGGATGTCAGTAGGGATAGGTGACCACTGAAGATTGATCTTTACCAAGATTGATCTTTAATGCTTGGTGCTACATTAGCCCCTAGAACCTAGATACTGTCATCTTCATTTTCTGCTCTTTTACAGAAGAGAGAATTGGGAAGAAACTGAATTGCATTAAAACGACAACTTTCTTGCATCATTAAAATTGTAGACTAGGATTTAGATCAGCTGTAAAAGTATAAGCATTTTTTTTTTTTTTACAAGTTTAGCAGGGAGCTGAAGGAGAGAAGAGAGGAGGAGGAATAGAAGAGGCTTTGGAGTTTTTCCTTTTAAGTGAGAGCTTATGTGCTCACGGGAGGGTTTTGGTTCAGGGGGAAAGACTAAGACTACCAAGGAAAGATCATGAGATTCCTAAGGCTGGAGAGGGCACCAGTTTCCTTACAAATGGAAAGACAGAGCTGAGGACTGGTGTAAATCCAGTTCAGTTGGTAGCATTTGATGGCTAAAATATGAAGATCTGTGCATCTGATGGCTTCTGCTTTTCTTGAGGAAGTAGGAGCAAAGGTCATCTTTCAAGAGGGCAGTGTCAGTTACAAGTTCAAGCAGAGAGTCTGAAGGGTCACTAAAGTGAACAGAAAAGAGTGGGATGATGAGCAAAAAGTTTCAGATTGCTGGGGAGGGGAGAGCGGCTGGAGAGGCCAGGGACTCTAGGTGCTGGGGGTACTAACTGATCTGATCTATGACTTTTCTCCAGTCGTCCTCAGCGACTCTGGAGCAGGAATGGAGAAGACAGGTGACTGGGGTCATCTAGGGCTGGGATTATACCAGAAAGTAACTGCTCAGAATATTTCCATATACTTTAAAATCACCTATCTTGTGTCACTGTTCTCTCTCTATAAAAAAAAAAATCCTTTCTTTCACATTTTACAATATTTCCCCATCCCTTTGATAATTGTCTTTATCTTCTCTGGCCCTTTCCCAGGTTTCCCATTTTCTTTTACAAATTAGAGAGGCAGCACGGAGCAGTGGTTAAGACAGGACTTCTAGCACCAATCTGCTAGGTTTGTATAGGTATGTATAGCACCCACTTCCTGTGTAACCTTACGCAAATCACATAGCACCCCTACACCTCAGTTTTATCATCTGTAAAATGAGGGTAGTGATAATATAGTACCTTCCTAGAGAGTTGCTTTGAGGATCAGATAGAGTCATGTATGTACTATGCTGAGTGTGACTTATTGCTATTATTGTCGTTCCAATGAAACGCTCAAACAGGGAGCAGAATGAGACATGAAGGATGACATTCTGTCCTTTATGTATTATGCAATATTTAATTTATCCCAATATTTCATAGCTTCTCTTTCTCCTCTTTAAACAAAATCACTTATATGTACACTCAGTCAGCATGAGGAAAAGTCTGTCTTAAGTTTGAGAGTCATTTGTCCTCCATCTTTTATTCAAGGCATTAATTACTGTCTCAAAATATCTACAACTGGACCAGATCGGTTGCTGGCCTTCACATATCTTTTGCTTCTAAATCCATCTCCTTTGATATGCTACACCTTTTCTTCCCCGCAGGGAGAGTCCTGATTAGGGCCAGTTTTTATAAAGCACAAGATCCTCAGTTAGACTGTGAGCCCTCTTAAAGCAGATGCTGTGATTTCTACCTTTAAGTAGCTGAGCACCCAGGAAGTTGCCCAGTGTAAAGTAGGAAATAAAGACTGTAGATGATGGTGGTGACGGTGATGTTGGTGATGATGGTTATGGTGACAGAGGTGATGACATTGTTGGTGATGAAGAGAATGACAGAACTTGGGGTACTACCCACTGACCTTTGAGGGGGCAACAGAGGGTAAAGAAGAGAATATAAGGCTTCAAAGCCAGATAGACTGTGGTTCAAATCCTGGTTCTATCACTAACTAGTTGTATAGCTTCAACTAAACAAGCAAACAATACCTTAATTTTTTTAGTAACTTATTAGCACTGTTCTCTCTTTACCCTCTCATTTTTGCCAGCCCTGATGCTTATAGCTCCTGGAAGAATGATCTCTTCCCCATGCTAACCCTTTCTTAAAACTTCCTACCACTACATACCAAGAGTTAGGATGGGCTTCCTTTCCTGCCTTGAGGTCCTTCGTGTCACCACCTTGTCACTTCCAATGTCTCCGATTTTCCCTTCACTCACCAGGAAAGTTTATTCCATGCCATAGTAATTTTTAAATACCTTCCTTTGATTTTTCTCTTCAGGCAATACCCATTTTGTACCACATTTGCCCTCTTCCCCTAAGATCCCTCACTCTCCTCCTGCCTTTATTCACAGTTGCTGAATTCCTATTCTCTGATAATTTTGCTAACTGGAAGACTTATCATTTCCTCCTAAATGCCAGACATTACTTCCATTTCCTCAGAATGCCAAAAACCACACAATTGTTTTGCCTTTAACAGACAAATACTGTAGATATTTGTTAAATGTTAGTTTAGCTGCACTAAGTCTCTGTGTGTGTGTGTGTGTGTACACATCCATACATATAATGAGTGCTAAAGAGGAGAGATTATCTCATCAATTTTGTATTACATCGAGTGTAGCAAGATATATATAGATAATTTATAAAACTTATGATCATAATGATGCCATGAGCATGGGAAAAAGTTAAGTATCTTTAGCTCTGACATGAATCATGTATTTCCATCTTTGACAAAATAGTGACATATACCCTCCTATCACACAGAAGTTCAAATACTCATTAACATCTTTAAATACAAGGAAAAAAAGGTGGCTATTTCACATTGAAATCTTTATATGATAGCTGATATCATACCATATCTAGTTTAAAGTACTTATTCAAGTAAGTCTGTAAAATGTTGAAAACAAAAGGGGTAAGGTGGAGAAAAGGAAAGAAAGAGGGAGAAAACATAAAAATATCTTTTAAAATTCTGAGTAAATGATTCTGTGAACAGTGGCATTTAAGGTGAGAAATTTCACATACACAAATCCTAAACTTTGCTTTCGAATTTTAAAAAGCATCTTTCTTTTGCACATTTCTGAAAATATCTCCAGCTTGATGGAAGTTTTTGACTTTATGCCCAAATTATTAACACCCTATTACATCTAGTAATACCACATCTATTCTCCCTGTCTAATAACTACATTTTTTAGACAAATCATGTCTATAAAAGCAAGAATTCATTTCTTTTCGTAAATATACCCGAACTTCCAAATACAGGAGAGTATAATGCCCATGGAAAGCTCTATGTTTATTCCAAGAATACAGCCACTTCTCAAAATGATTTTAGAATTCTTCTTTGTAATCATCTTGGGTTCGTGAGCCACATAGGAAAGCCAATCTTGTTACTTTATAGAGCTCTTATTTTTGTATACCTAAAAAAAAAAAAAAAGTGGCTTTACTCACCTGACTCAATCAACTTGACTTCAAATTACATTTTTGGCTGCATTTAAAAATCAAATTTACCTCAAAAGGCAAGATGTTCTACTATGAAAGTTATTTTTTTTAATATGAAAGTACTCTGAGAACAGCATCCCCAAAATGAATAGAAACAAAAGTAGCAGGTGAGGGTAAAGGTAAAGCTTTAAAGCTTCCCAAGGCAGATAATTTGGTGGGTAGATTGAGGGACATTAATTTTTAAAGTATAATCTTGGAATATGTTTTTAAACAGCCACATTTCTTTATGTTTATACTTCTCTTGGCCCTTCAGATGGTTGATTTTCTGGTAATAAGACACAATTTCAAAATCCTTGAATGGTTTAAAATGGGATATGAATATAGTTTCCCACAAAGATTACAGGGACATGGGGTGAGAGAAAGTGCACCAAAGTGTGTAAAGGATTTTTCGTTTCTAACGGGAGCACCCAAACCGTGCATCAAAGGTGAGAGTTCTAACAATTTCCACTTTTGTTGGATGCTGGTGATTTGGAGGGCTTTCAAGTAATTTTGAAGGTCTCCTATTCTTTCCTTAAACTCTATGTATTTGAACAAATCCTGGTTCCATTCAATGATTTTTGTTTGTTCGTTTCACAGTGTGATTCCTGTAACATGAGCCTATCAGTAATTGTGAATTCTATTTTTGTCATTTTTGGCACTTAACAGTTCACCATGCTTGGTTGTGTGGTTTGATATTGTTTTAATTTTTGCATTTTACATTTGGCACTTTTGAAGAAGGGCACATTGTCTTGTACGTCGTTTGGGGAAAGTGGTAAGCCTCCCCCTCTGTCTCTTTTTTAAATGTTTGGGTTTGTGAAATAACACGATTCTCCCCGGAATCCTGTATCATTAAACGGAGCAGGTGAAATTTCGCCTTCACAAGGCGAAATTTGTGCATCCTAACCCTTCTTAGAGGCTGGTGTCCCCGGCTACGGATTTAGGTTGTTTGACCCCTGCTGTCACAGGCCCTGGGGGCCCCTCCCTGCAGAAAAGCACAACTGGATTTTTTCGAGCCCACATGGCCACATCCCCTCCCATCCTGCTGGCCTGGTTGGAAGAGGACATCCGGCCGCAGGCTCCCAGCCGGTGGGCGTAGCGGTTTCGAAGGCGATTGCGGCTTCTGGCCTGCAGACCCGGGCCCTGGCTGGGCAGGAAAGCGTCCACATTCCTAGTCCGGTAGCCCTCTTCCCGGCTGCGTCCCAGGAGCATCGAAATGTTGGGGTTGCGAATGGCATAGATGACGGGGTTGATGGCCCCGTTGGCCCAGGTCAGCCAGACCGCCACCACGTTGAGGAGCGAGGGGGCCTGCGCGGCCTGGGCGTGCCGGGCCGCGGCCAGCAGCACCAGGAAGCAGTAGGGGCCCCAGCAGCAGATGACGAAGACGATCATGATCAGCACGGTGGTGGCCGTGCGCACCTCGCTGAAGAAGCGCAGCACGCGCGCGTACGTGGTCAGGGGCCGCACGCGCACGTCCGACAGGCGCACGGTCTTGCAGATGTGGTAGTGGCAGAAGCACATGAGCACGAAGGGCAGCAGGTAGCAGGCCACCACCAGCCCCACGCTGTAGGCCGCGCCCAGCTGCGCGGGGTCCGGGGACGTCCGGTACAGGCAGCCGTGGAAGCTCTGCGCCGCGGGGGGCTCCCGGGGCACGCGGAGCAGCTCCCAGGGCAGGGAGAAGCCCAGCGCCGCCAGCCAGGCGCCCGCCAGCAGCTGCAGCGCGCGGCGGCGGCCGATCTTCTCCCGCGGCGGCCGCACGATGGCGCAGTAGCGGTCCAGCGAGATGAGGGCCACGCTGAGCGTGGACACGATGCCGAAGCACGAGCTGAAGAAGCGGCTGGCGGCGCAGAAGCCGCGCCAGGGCCCCGCGGCGGCGGCGGGGGCGGCGGGGGCCGAGCCCCCCGGCGGCGTGAAGAGGTCCAGGAAGGCAGCGGGCAGGCAGAGCAGCGCCGTGAGCAGATCCGACAGGGACAGGGACAGGATGAAGGCGTTGGTGACGGTGCGGAGCTGCCGGTGCTTCACGATCACCCCCATCACCGCGCAGTTGCCCAAGCTAGACAGCAGGAAGATGAGCAGCAGCACGAGCGCCTGGGCCGCCACCGCCGCCCCGTGCGACAGCAGCGGCCTCCCCGCCGCCCCCGCCGCCCGGGGCCCGCCCAGGCCGCCGCCAGCCGAGGCGCCAGTGCCGTCGCCCCCGCTCCCGTCGCTCTGGTTCCCCAGCGCCGCGGCAGCCGCGCTCGCCAAGGTGCCGAAGGAGAGCACGGCCGCCGCCGTCCCGGCGGAGGAAGTCCCGCCAGGAGCGGCGGCCGCGGAGGGGGCTCCGGGGTGCGGGCTGCCCCACAAGGCCATTCTCGCTGGCGGGCGGACCGGCGGCGGCGGCTGCTCCTCCATGGGGCCCCGCGGCGGCCGCGGTTGTGTTCATCCCGCACCGAGGGAGGCGGCCGCAAGCCCGAGGCGGGGTGGCTCGGGCGCGGGACAGAGGCCTGTGCGGGCAGTCGGGCTCGGAGGGAGGAGTGGCGGTCGCCCCGGACCCGGCGGAGCCTTTGACGTGGGTTCGACGCGTTGCTGAGGGAACCGTGTTTACGCAGGAGCGCGGGGCTGGACGCCGCCCACCCGGCCCCCTCGGAAAAGCCCGCCCGCACCACCTCTCCCCGAGGTTATCCCGCCTGGGGGGTCTGGGTTTTCGAGGGGGTCGGCCCCCTCGGGGACCTCCAGGAAAAGCGGGACCGGCCGTCGGAGAAACGGCCAAAACCAACAAGGGTTCACTCTCAAGCGGTCTTGTTGGATACAAATGTCCTACGGGGAGGCCTTTGTTGTGCTTCCTGTTGACGTGTCTGGCACTTGCAGGTAGGAAAGGGATCCTGCCGCTGAAGTGAAAAGCAGTCCAAATCCGGAGAGTTAAACTTTAGGGGCAGAATAATATGAAGCAGGTGTTCTCATACTTGAGCACGCAGCAGAATCAGGTAGAGGGCTTCTGAAAACACAAGTGACGGGGCCTCACTGGAGTTTCAGATAGGGTAGGTCCGGGGTCCTCTCCCAGAATTTGCATCTCTAACGAGTGCGTAGGTAGTGATGATATTGCTGTTCGGAGGACCTCACTTTGAGAACCACGAAAGTATGAGCTTTTTAAAATGCACACTCACTGGCTGACTCCTAGGTTTAGGATGGGCCCATGAATCTAAACCCTGAAGGTAATTCTGATAGGGGCTCTGAGGAGTTAGGATATGGATTTTGGAGGCTACATATCGTCTTGTTTTCAAGGGCCTAGACCTCAGGACCATAACAGGTTCACACATGATGGGGATGGGGGATAGAGAGCAATTGGTTCCTTGCCCTCCTGGCTGGCATCCTTCCTCAGTTCTCTGGAATGTAGTGTGTGTGTGTGTGTGTGTGTGTGTGTGTTTAAAGATTTTATTTATTTATTTGACAGAGACCACAAGTAGGCAGAGAGGCAGGTGGAGAGAGGCAGAGGGAGATGCAGGCTCCCTGCTGAGCAGAGGGCTGGGTGTGGGGCTCATCCCAGGACCCTGAGATCATGACATGAGCCTAAGGCAGAGGCTTAACTCACTGAGCCACGCAGGCACCCCATGCAATGGGGTGTGTTTTAAGTCTAAAGTGGTACCAGCCAGGGAGTCACCACTGACGCTGCTGCAGGTAGCTGGCTGGGAGATTCAGGGACAGGGAGCTCCCGCCTGCCCAGGGAAGCTGCATCTCAAGCTTCTGAGTGCAGCCACTAATGGGGGAAAATGTGATAAAACCCTAGGTTTCTCTAAAACCATGGTGTGGACCCTACACCAGCAGCATTAGCATTACCTGGGACCTTGGTAGAAATGCAGATTCTCAGGCCCTGCCCCAAATCTATCAAATCTGAATTCTGGGAGTGGGGTCCAGCCAGACGCCCTGCAAGTGATTCTGATGCACATAGTTTGAGAAACAGGACTCTAAAGAATGACTGACACACTTGCCCATCTTAGAATCACTGATAGTAGTGCTTTGAATGCTTATTTCAGTCAGGAAAAATAGCTTGCTGGAAATTTGCAGTGTATTTAAGGTGGTACATTAATGCATTATAGGAGTGCGTGCTAGGATGTTTGGCAGTATCTCTAGCCTCTACCCACGACATGCCAGTAGTGACAACTAAAAACGTCCCTGGAGGAAGGCAGGATGACCTCAACTGAGAACCACTGAATTAAGACAAACATATATAATAGATGAATTTCTTTAGCAAATCTCTGCTAGGTTTTCAGGGATAACAAATAAAGACCTCAGCCCAAGGAAGCTTACAATTTTAGGTTGATAGTATCCAAAGTATTGTTTAAAAATATAATGAAATTCTATAGAGGTGGCTGACTCTTCCTAGGGTAGCTGATGAAGACTTCCCTCCAGTGGTGACATTGGATTCTCCAAAAAGAGAAAACAGGGAAGGACATTGGATTCCTGTGCAAAGTCTGCAGGTCAGTGCCTAAGTCCTTGACTCTTGGGTACTGGTGAGTGAGGTTAGGGAGTGAAGAGAGAGAGAAATGATAAAATGATAAATGATAAAAGTTGACTGAAGCACTCTTATGAAGGCCTCACAGACCATGTTACAGAGGTTGAACTGCATTGGGGACAGATGTGGTAAAGGCACCAGCCGTGGAAGGAGTTGAAGCATGGGAAGGCCGTAATCAGGTATGGTTCAGAAAGAAAAGAGTGACCTCCTACTCTCCCAGTGTTCTGCCTGCCATGTTTGCCTCAGTGTCCCCAGCCTGTTCGCCCCCATCATCTGCCTCTAAATACCAGAGCCCTCTACTATAGTCCTTGGCAGCTCTGAACTTCCTCCTTCATCTCACCCGCACCCAGAGCTTTGAAAACCATATATCCCTAACTCCATACTACATCTCTAGCCTCAAGCCCTATTGCTTGTTACTTGGTATCTCCCCTGAAGGTGCAAAAACACCTCAAACTCAACATGACCAAAATGGAATACGTGATCCACTTTTCCTAAAAACCCTTGGTCCTCAACCTTTTGTATCTCAGAAGATGGCACTATCTTCCATCTAGAAAACTTAGGCTTCTTTCTAGATTATTTCTTTTTCCTCAACACCAAACCAGCCAATGTCCAATTTATCACCAAGATTTAGGGATTTAATGTTAAATGTCTTTGTATCCATTCATTCCTTTAAAAAAAAAAAAAGATTTTGGGGCACCTGGGTGGCTCAGTGGGTTAAGCCTCTGCCTTCAGCTCAGGTCATGATCCCGGGGTCCTGGGATCGAGTCCCGCATTGGGCTCTCTGCTCGGCAGGGAGCCTGCTTCCCTCTCTCTGCCTGCCTCTCTGCCTACTTGTGATCTCTCTCTCTGTCAAATAAATAAATAAAATCTTTTCTTTTTTTTTTTTTAAGATTTTATTTATTTATTTGACAGAGCACAAGCAGGCAGAGAGGCAGGCAGAGAGAGAGGCGGAAGCAGGCTCCCTGCTGAGCAGAGAGCCCGATGCGGGGCGCGATCCCAGGACTCTGAGATGACGACCTGAGCCGAAGGCAGAGGCTTAACCCACTGAGCCACCCAGGCGCCCCCATTCATTTCTTTCATCACTTCATCCCCCACCTAAATTTTAGCTTTCATTCTCTCTTCTTTGAACTACTGCTGCCACTTGGAACTGGTATCCCACATCCAGTCCCTACTCTACCCTGTAGGCAGCACACCCTTCTAAGCAAAATATATTTGATGATGCCACTCACTGATTTAAAACCCTCTAACGACTTTCTCCTTTTAATTTAGGATAAGGTCCCCAATTCTTAGTAGTTCCTACAAGGCACTGCATGACCTGAGTGCTTCCTTTCTGGTCTCATCTGGGGCCACGTTCCTTCTTTCTGCTCCACTCTAGTCACACTGGCCTTTTGTGAGTCTTTTTAACTTCCCATCATAGGGCATAGGGCATTTGCACTCACTATCCCCTCTGCCTAGAGAGCTCCATTCCTTCACCTTCCCCCATTCCCTTGCATCCTTGTCTCCACATGAATGTTAGTCTCCCAGAGGTAGCCTTTCTTGGCTTGTAGCACATCAGCACTGTCTAGAATTATATTTTTGTGATGAATCATTACTTGTCTCCCACTGTAGACTGTAGGCTTTGTGAAGACTAGAACTTTGTCTGCCTGGCATGTTATTAGATCCTGAACACTTAGCATTTTGGAAAACTGCTAGATACACAAAACCTATTTTTGAGTGACTGTAGAAGAGAACCTGACAACCAGGAGACCAGTTAGCCCAGATAAGAAATGAGAAGCATCTGAATTAAGACATAGTGAAGAAGGAGAAGAGATTTTCAGGAAGTAGTATACGAATTAGGGTCTCTGGATATAAACAATATACACAGGCACGGTCTCACTTAAAAAAAGGGGGGGGGGATTCATTGGAGGATAGGGGGAATTCAGATTACAAAAGAATAACCTAACAGCTAGCCCCGAGAACAAGAGAAATCAGGGCAGAGATAGAAGGTAGAGATGCAGAAACGAATGGAGGGCAATCTCTTTAAAGCACTATTGGAGTAAGTCCATGTCAGCCATTTTCAGACCTTATGTCATTTCTCTCAAGATCCCAGGTCCAGAGAGAGAGTCTGGCAGTTCCAGCAAGGCTGCATGCAGAGGATGAGGAGAGTTTTCCACAAGGAAAGGTGAGTGTTGTTGATAAAGGAAGGAGTAAGGAATGACGCCAGCCAAATCCACAGATATCTTCCTCTGAAGCTTCCTCTGAAGTGCCCTTCCTCTGCCCTACAAAAGGGCATGAACAAGAAGGATAAATCGCAAGTTCACGGCTCATGGGAAGGGGGTACCATTCATCAGTTTAGAGAATACAGGAGGAAGGGCACATTCTAGGGGCGTTAGAGTTTGACTTGCCCACCAAGTACTGGGCCTGCAGTACGGCTCTGACCCTCAGGATTTAGGGATTTGGAAGTTGTCAGCCTCTCTCTCCAAGAAAGAAAAGCATGGGCATGGATGTGATGAGTAGGGACAGGGTGTTGAGTGCAGAAAGAGAAGAACCATGGGTGGAATGCAAGGGAGTAGAAAAAACTAAGAAGCAGGTCAAAGGAGAAAAGCTAGGCAGGTGAGCGACATATTTAATGAGGCACCCTGGCCAATTGAGAAGTCAGCGGTCTTGTGTTTTTGGTTTTTATTTTGTTTTGGTTTTCAAAGTAAGGTAATTTTCTCAGCCTCTTCTCAGGAAAGTTGCTGTGACCATGAGGTCGCCTCTCGGTGGAGAGCTCACAGCTTCCTTACATGTTTTAGAGCAAAAAGGAGAAGACTCACCTGTAAAGCCTGGTCCCAAATGGGTAACTAAAATCGATCAGTTATCAAGTTTTCTCCTAAATGCAGTCGTGCGCATAGCATCAGCATCACCCAGGAGCTTGCTGGAACTGCCCCCCCATACCTAATAAACGAGAACATGTAGTTTAAGAGCTCCAGGTATTTCATACCCACATGTATGAGAAGCATTATCCTAAAGAGGGATGGTATGGAATTTGTGGGTTTTAGGAATTGAAGAGAAGGGTGCCCCAAGTCTTACGGGGTCTAGAGGACTTGGAGCAAAATTCATTGCAACTTCATGGTGAAGAGGAGATGGCCCTGGGCCCACATAATTGCAGCACTGGTGGGTACTCATGGGGACTGGGTACCAACCTCGTAACCTTGAGAGCTTCCATGAGTGTCAGCATCAAGGGCACGAATGTACTTGCTCTAACATGGACCACACTTGCCTGCCAGGAGTCTGCAGCAGAACCCCCACAGACTGCATAAGCCCTCAGGGGGCTGTTAGATCTGGCAGGTAGGTCAAGCATGATTTCCAACGAATAATGAGATAGAAACCAAACAACAATAGTCAAATAACAAATGGAAGATGAGAAACTGTACCCAATGAGCAGAGTCAGGAATGTAGAAATTTGACTCCAGAGGGAAGGAAACAGGGGTGACAGCAAGCTAGAGAGGGAAGGCAGACAAAGGATGTTTGTGTCATTTTATTTATGATGAGCATGTTTGAGAACCTAGAGCTAAGAGATCAGTGAGGGAAAGGTGGTTGGCTTGAAAGAGCTTAATTAATGAGGCAAGACCCTTACCAAGAATGGGAAGGGATAGTTGTGAGCAATATTTAGAAGGTCGACTCAGCAGGGCTTCGTGACTGGTTAGACACATGGAGATGTGTGTGTGGGGGGGGTGGTTAATTTCCCTAGTGTTGACTCCAGGAGAAGCGGTGAAGTACAGAAGGGATGAATATTACTGCAAGGATTTGGCTCTGGTATGGATTAGAATTTAGGAAGATACAGGCAATGCCAACTTTTAATGTAGATAAGTTAATATGACTTGTGAAGTTTGGAGAACAAATAATAGTTCAATTTTCATTTTATTTATTTATTTTAAAATATTTTATTTATTTATTATATAGAGAGAGTGCACAGCAGGAGGAGAGGGAGAGGGAAAATCAGACTCCCCCTGAGCAGGAGCCCCATGCGGGGGTTCAATCCCAGGACCCTGATCATGACCTGAGGCAAAGGCTGACACTTAACTGAGACATCCAGGCCCCTGTCTATTTTCATTTTAAAAAGAAAGTACAACAAATCTCCCTGACATGTAGAAAATTTCTTGTCATGTTAAGCTAGTGATAGTGTCATTTTTTTGAAGATAAGTGATTTCTTTACCATAGAATTTTATAGAGAATGAATGGAAAACATTAATTTTTGTATAATAGGGAAATCAAGAACATTAACTATGAAGTTATAAAGCTAAAAATCTTTCATTTTGATCTGGTAATTCAATCACACAGTTAATAACTAGATGACAAAATCAGTTAAAATTAATTACTTCAGTTTCCACATGCTCAGAAAAATAAATACTTCACAGGAATCTGCTGTCTATTAAGAGCAGCACGTATTGAGTAACTTTTTAATACCTCATTTTTAGTGACTGAAAAATGATCAAAAGTCAGACACTTAACCAACTGAGCCACCCAGGCGCCCTGATCAAATTTTACTCTTAACAGATTCACAAACAATTAACTAGCAAGAATTAATAGTTAACGTTTCTTTCAGGCCTAAATCTATGGGGCATGTATTTGGTTGTGTAGGAGACTCACCCTACTCTAGTAATTCATTGATTTCCCGTGTTTATAATGCAGAAACAATCCCTTTTATAAGGGCCGTAAAGATGTAGCAAAAATCTGATTATTCATTGGTCTCCTCACATCAGCTAATGGCACCTCATTTACCTTGGAGGAGGAGCTGGGCTTTGCCTCACAGAGAACATCCTGGTAGCAGCCACAACATCTGTCCCCAGAAGCTGGCCCACCCCAGTCCTTCCCAGGCTGTGTAGGCTAAGAGTTTAGTACCTTACAGAAACCCATCTCCCTTACATCCTGCTCGAAGAGAGGACATTATCTTACTCAAAACCTGGAAGACTAAAATATTGAACTTGTAAGAGTCATTGTTGTGAGGGCTACAATTCAAGTTATCATTCAAAGAGCATCTAAAACAAAATATTACAGTAAGTAGCATAGAATAACATTTTAAAAGTAACAGGACTGAGATATTAATTTTACCTGGTATGTGAATAACTAGACAAATATTTGGAATTTTCAGCATTTTGTAGGTTAGACATAGGTGACATTTATACCAATTACATGTGCCAACATGAGGTATAATGATTATATTTAGTTACAGCATAACACTTCAGAAAGAATGGAAGTCATACAATTAGGTATCATTTCCCACATAATTCAGAGAAAGCCCTGAGGAGTACTGAAGTCACTTGAGAAGGAATCCGTCCTTCAGTGGGTCGTCATCTTCCACTATAAAACTTGCTGTACCTGTGTAATGGGCTTGTCCAGACACTTCCACTATAACAGCTTTAAAATCCCCACATTTTGCTTCCTGAGAAAAAAGGAAAGGAATATAATATCAAAAGACTGCACTTACATTGTGTCTGGCCTAGAGCCATATTCTTGGTTTTTATCATTTTAAAGAAAACCCAATGGTTAATCTTGTAGGTAATGGAAGGTTTTTAAGGAGAGTGACATGATCATGATTTGTGTTTTAGATAAGTTTAGCTGTAAAATGAGGACAAATCAGAGAGGAAAGCAATTAGAAACCTAGAAACTTCTTCAGAGGTAACCTTCATTCATTGATGGGCTCTTGAGTCACTAGGGCAGTTTTTAGGGAGGAGGGAGAAGAACAAAACAGAGATACTTTGCAGGTAGAATCGGCAGGCCTGGGGACTGATGTATGTGGGAGGTGAGGAGTAGGAATAAGTTCAGTGTGAGCATAGTTCCCCGCTGGGGAGTGAAACAGGGACTCTCATTAATCAAGATAGGGAATGAGATGGGAGGAGCACCTTTAGGAAAGAAGGAAGAGCTTTTTGACAAGATGACATGTCTCTGAGACCATCATTTCGAGGTGAGTTTGGTGGACAGTTGGGAATACGAGTGTTAGACTCTGGGAAGAGACACCTAGTAGGCATGGGAGGGGGGAAGGTTCAGAAGTCATCACCAGTGTGTGGTTGGGAGCTGAAACCTCAAAAGAGGGTAAAATTGCCCAATGGCATCAAGATGAGGAAGAGATGAGAAGGAAACTAAGGATGGAATGCTGGGGACCCATAAGTGGAAGGACAGAGAGGAAGCTGGGGCAGAGAGAGAGACCGGGATGGTGCCATTGCCATTGGAGAGCTTGGAACTATCAGGACAGAAAGGGAAGGCATATGGTGAGAGTGAAGATGTCCTGTCAAGTATGATTATTAACTATAAAAGAAATAACTCCAGGGATGCCTGGGTGGCTCAGTTGGTTAAGCAGCTGCCTTCGGCTCAGGTCATGATCCCAGCGTCCTGGGATCGAGTCCCACATCGGGCTCCTTGCTTGGCGGGGAGCCTGCTTCTCCCTCTGCCTCTGCCTGCCATTCTGTCCACCTGTGCTCGCTCTCTCTCCCTCTCTCTCTGACAAATAAATAAAATCTTAAAAAAAAAAAAAAAAGAACTCCCAGAGTCCATCCCATTCACCTTCACATGTCAGTTTTTCTTTAAAAAAAAAAAAAAAAAGAAAAACAAAAGAAATAACTCCAAATCTTAACTACAGAGTATCCTTTTTATTTCTTAATTTTTTAAAGATGTACTTATTTGTTAGGGAGAGTGCGCACGCATGCAAGCATCAACAGGGGAGGGGGCAGAAAGAGAGGGAGAGAAGCAGACTCCCTGATGAGCATGAGGGGGGCTTGATCTCAGAACCCCAAGATTCTGACCTGAGCCAAAACCAAGAGTTGGACACTCAACCAACCAACCCACTCAACTGCCCCTTATTTCTTAATTTTTAAACATGAGAATAACTAAATCTTATGATAAAATACCAATTATTAGATTAGGATACAGTAATACAGTAATTTCATTATCTTTTTATAAATCTGTAATAAAAGCCTCATTGAAAACTTGCTTTGTCAAATAACAATATAGTAGTGTTAACAGTGTAGGGTCTACACAGAGAGGTCCACGTTCAGAGTTTGGGTCTGATATTCACTAACTGTTTGACCTCTGGCAAATTAACTGAACTTTCTAATTCTCCATTTTATCACCTGTTTAAAAAGGATAATAACAGTACTGACTTGCCAAGTTTCTTGTGAGAATTAAGATGGTATGTATATATATATATTTTTTTTATTTTACTTTATTTATTTTAGAGACACACACAGAGGGAGAGTGAGAGAGAGAATCTTAAGCAGGCTCCATGCCCAACTCAGAGTCCAATGTGGGGCTCTATCTCACAACCCTGAGATCACAACCTGAGCTGAAATCAAGAATTGAACACTTAAGTGACTGAGCCACCCAGGTGCCTTGAAAAGTTATGCATAAAGTAGTTAGCTTGGAACTTTACAGTGAAGCACCCAATAAATGTTGTAGATTATTTTATCTTCAATCTCAGACTTGAAGACAATTCCAAATTTTTGCATAAAATCACTATATTTAATAAGAATCCCTAACCTAAAAGAAAATTCAATATTCAGAAAAATCAAACTTCAAAAACACCAAATTAGGATATAAAAGTCTGTATTATGATAGATATTTTGTTCTATTAAAGGACTTTTATGAATAGATTCATTTACTAAATGTATCTACTAAATTCTTTCCTAAATTTACTTAGTGTAGATTTCATTTACTACTATTTATTAGTGAATAGAATTTATTTCTGTTAGCACATTTGAAATTTGATTCTATTACAAAAGCTTTATTTTTCACAACTTTTCGGGATTTTCACATCCTATTATAAAAAATGAAACACTCCTATAGAATAAAAACAAAAAGGACAAAAAAATCCAAACCCTAAGTTAGTGGTTCTCAAACTTTTTGGTTCCAGGACTCCTTAATGCCTTAAGATTTGAGCATCTAGGGGCCCCTGGGTAGCTCAGTTGGTTAAGCATCTGCCTTCTGCTCAGGTCATGATCCCAGGATCCTGGGATCAAGTTCTCCATCAGGCTCCTTTCTTAGCATGGAGCCTGCTTCTCCCTCTGCCTGCAGCTCTTCTTACTTATGTGCATGTACTCTCTCTCTCTCTCTCTCTGACAAATAAATAGAATAAAATCAGATTTTCTAAGAGTTTTTGTTTATATAGATTATATCTATTTTTTTTAAAGATTTTATTTATTTATTTTACAGAGATCACAAGTAGGCAGAGAGGCAGGCAGAGAGAGAGAGAGAGAGGGAAGCAGGCTCCCTGCTGAGCAGAGAGCCCAATGTGGGGCTCGATCCCAGGACCCTGGGATCATGACCTGAGCTGAAGGCAGAGGCTTTAACACACTGAGCCACCCAGGTACCCCAGGTAGGTTATATCTATTAATATTAACTACATTGAGAGAATTAAAGGTATTTGTTCATTATTCATTAAAAAGTAATAAACCCATTGCATGTTATTGCAAACAACATATTTTTGGGAAAATAACTGTATTTGCCAAAACAAAAAAATTTTAGTGGGGAAAATCGCTTGTGTTTTACATTTTTGCAAACCTCCTTAACGTATGGTTTTACAGAAGACAGCTAGATTCTTGTATCTGCTTCTGCATTCATCAGTTGGCTTATCACCTGTGGCGTAGACTCTGCAGAGTCTACCATACACTCATGAGACAATAAAAGTGAAAAGCAAATAATGTCTTAATGTTAATGCATACTAAGTTTTGACCTTGTGGGACCCATGGAAAGGAACTTGGTGACTGCCAGGGCTTCCAAGCCACATTTTGAGAACCAATATCCTAGCTGAACAGAAGTTTTTACAGGCCTGCTTTAAAATTCTCTTTTGAGAGCTGGGACCTAACACCCAGCTCGGGCCTCTTCAGTTTCCAAAGTAGCACACTCACACAGAAGCAGCTACAAGAGTCACTCACCCTCACAGCCTTGCCCGTGAATACTGAGCCGGTGGTACTGCTTTTAAAGTCTCTGGTCTGGTTCAGTTCTAGAAGCCCTTTGTGGTACTGTAAGGCAATTCGGGCCGTCACTCCTGAGCCAGTAGGACTTCGGTCAACCTGTTTCAGAGTAAATGAAGGTGAGAGCATTCACAGTGTTCCAGTTCCATGCTATCTGGCTTTTGTGCCAAACGTTACAGTTTTAATACCTGTTCATCTGCAAACACGCAGATGTTGGTGGTTGCTTCCTCACTATAAGTGTCTTTTCCATCTGTCACTATGGTTCCGTACAGAAAGGAAAGGTCTTCACTCTCAGGATGACTGATTTTAAACTGCAAATGACAAAGAAAATCATCATGTAATATAAATTGTCATGTAGATTACTACAAAATATATATTTTGATTCAAATTTATCTTTGTAAATTATATAGATGGGGTCCTCTGAGGCATAACTTTTCACTCTGTCATTTTTAAAATACTTTTGGGTTAAGGCAGTAAATGATGTCTTTGTCTAGATGAATAAACATAGTTTCACTGAAAGTTAGGATTCTTATGATACCTTGAGTCCTGTCTAAGGAATTTGTCCTGCATATAGCCTCTGCTAAAGGAACAGTCCTATTTTATATACACACATACTCTCCAAACACTCCCACTCTTTGAAGCACTGACCCCAGGATGGTTACTCTACAGACTGGCCACAGCTGCTCAAACAGGACAGGCTAAGACGGTCCTGTGCTTCCTCTCAAGAGCTTGAAGGGAATAAGGCAGAACTGGACAGTGAACATCTAGAGCTGAGGTGAATTCCATGGCAGAGACGAGGACTTGGAAGAGGCTGGGAGGAGGGTGTGAGGGTGAGTGACACCCTTAGCTTCTTCTTTGTAAGTGTGTTACTTTGGAAACCGAAGAGGCCTGAGTTGGGTGTTAGGTAAGCCTCTTCACTCAGCTCTCAGAAGAGAATTTTGAGCAAGCCGAAGTTATAAGAATGCAGAAGCTAGTAGGTAAGAGAATGGTTGGAAGGGAAAAAAAAATCTGTAAAGGATGAAGTCAGCTGGTGTTATAAAAAGCAACAGGTACACTCAGAGAGAAGCACACACTGGATGCCTTCAGTGGCAAAGCAAGGTCAGGCCCAAGTGCACAGTGCTTCCTGCGCTTCTCGGGAGGTCTAGGTTAACTTTTCCTCAGCTTCTGTGACATCTGTTAGCTCTCAAACTATTATCTCACTCCACGTGCATCCTTACAATTAGTACATTTTCTGCTACTACTTACCCGTCATCGGGAACAAGTGAATAGATTTGGGTTCTTAAAATCCAGAGTCCATCCAAAGCCAAATTTAAGAGGTCTCCCTGCTGATCTTTGTTCTCCATCCTCCTCAAGCCCCCATGCCCCACCTGCACCACAGCACCATTACCTCTCACTCTTCACGTCTGCTTCCCCCACCAGACTGAGCTTCTGGAAGGTAGGTTTGTTTTCTCCTGGAGTCTCTAGCATCTAACATAGCATCGTGTGCGACTCACTAAATTCTAGGTAAATGTTAAAAGAAGGACTACACCTGAAACTCATATTATACCATCTGTGAACAAACTGGAATTTAAATAAACACTTTTTAAAAAAGAGTAAATGGGGCGCCTGGGTGGCTCAGTGGGTTAAGCCGCTGCCTTCAGCTCGGGTCATGATCTCGGGGTCCTGGGATCGTGTCCCGCGTCGGGCTCTCTGCTCAGTGGGGAGCCTGCTTCCCTCTCTCTCTCTCTCTGCCTGCCTCTCCATCTACTTGTGATCTCTCTCTGTCAAATAAATAAATAAAATCTTAAAAAAAAAAAGAGTAAATGAATAAAGATGAATGTGTACTAACTTCAGTCCCCACCAAAATGACCTTTCCCTAAATCTGCCTCAGTGGTGTGAATGGTCAGCAGTTCACAAAGTTGTTCTGCTGCCTGATTCAGCACCAATAGATAATACTATATATGGTCATCTCATACAAGATTTTCTCCTATTTTTCTCAGAATGCCTCCTCCCTCAAAGTCCACCCCTTCCCACCTTGGTAAGAAGTTCACGCTTTAATGACAAGTCCAAAATTGCTCCTTTTATTAAGAAAACTATGCCTTTTCTCTTAATCTCATTAAAAATAAAGTGAAGTTATTTCATGCCAAATTTTAGCTCAAACTATTAGCTGTCTGCTTAGTGAACAGAAAATTGATATAAATTCAGAACCTCAGAAATTGCTATGATTAACTAATTCTAGCTATTGGTAGTTACAGTCCTAGATAAATGACAATTTAGAACAGAAATAAAGTATATATTTTCATCTTTTTTTAAAACATTTTATTTTTAATTTTTTTCAAGATTTTATTTATTTATTTGACAGAGAGAGATCACAAGTAGGCAGAGAGGCAGACAGAGAGGAGGAAGCAGGCTCCCTGCTGGGCAGAGAGCTCCATCCCAGGACCCTGGGACCATGACCTGAGCCGAAGGCAGAGGCTTTAACACACTGAGCCACCCAGGCGCCCCTATTTTCATCTTGTTTAAGTTTAAAATTATGTTAAAGTTGCAAGTATGTTAAATAGGCCTATAGTAATTATTAATACAAGTATATAGGCACTCTTTCACAAGTTATTTTTTACTTAGAATAGTGATGAAATTCTTATATGCTAAAACATGCAAATACTGGATATGAGTTTTATTTACATGTTCCAATTTTAAGTGTAAAATGGCAGACTTGTGCTAGAAATGAAAGAATATTCTAGACATATTTATTATCCAAACTGATTTTATCAGAGTAGTTTTCCCAAACCAAAACTAGACTTACTCAAGTGGTCATTTAGGTAACTTCTTAGCAATATAGGAAAAATTTACTAATTAGGAATTAACGTTCTCTGTGAAATAAGACAAGGTCTGAAGAGATTTAATGAAATCTATTTTGTGAGCTCTAATTGACATTCATTATCTGCAAGTCTTGGAGAATGACCACAAAGCATATGCATTTCACATTAGTGAAATACTATTTGATACATTTTCTGTATGTGTAAATAGCCACAAATTATACTAGTATGTATATAATTAAAGTTAACAAGTTTCTTATTGAACATTTATTGTAGGTAGGCACTATTCTAAGTCCTTTGTACCTATTGTCTGACTTCATTCTTATAACAACCTATGAAGCAGGTATTTTGCAATTCCCGTCTCACCACAGGAAGGTTTGGAACTCATTCAAGTTGTGAAAAACTTAAAAGTGGCAACACTGGGACTCCTACATAGTCTTGCTATAGAGCCCAAGATCCTAACCAATGCCTTATTTTCAGTCCTATTAATAATTTAAATATGTAGATATTTAACTGCATAGATGTGTAATTTATATTCCCTCCATGCCACAGGGGCGGGCACCTTGTGATGAAAGCAGTGTTTGTACTGACCTGAGCTTTGACTGCTTCCGTCACTGCACTCGCAGCATCCACAAGGTCCCTTGTCTTTGCAGAACAAATGTCAAGTCCCAACCTTTCAGCGCTAACAAATGCATAAAATGCCCCACCATATGCAATATCTACCGCCATCTTTCCATGACCGGGAACATCCACTAAGAGATCTAAAAAAGATGTGTTTGAAAATAAGTTTGTTATAGTATTTTGGCAGTACAATTCAGAGCATTTTTAATATGTGTATTTTGGTGGAGGGGTACTTTTTTTTATCATAGAAAGGAATGAAGTATTTTTAAAATGAGTAAGCATCAATAATAGACATTTAGCTGAGTGATCTATTTTTAACTTAATGATACTCATCTAAGTCTGAGAACATCTAATGCCATGTTTTTCTTAAATCATGTATACTTATTTTGTTAACTACTTTGAGGATCTTTGCTAGAAAACCTTATAAAGGTGGAGAGAGGGGAAATCCTGAGGCATCAACATGTGAAAACAAGGGCAGAAAATATAAGTTCCCTCTCATTCTACTATTAAGAATCTTTTAAAGATTTTACTTATTTGTCAGGGAGAGAGAGAGAGAACACAAGCAAAGGGGGCAGAAGGCAGAGGAAGAAGTAGGCTACCTGCTGAGCAAGAAGCCTGATGGAGGACTCGATTTCAGGTATCATGACCTGAGCTGAAGCCAGACGCTCAACCTACTGAGCCACCCCGGTGTCCCTAATAGGAATAGTTTAATATAGGATTTTGGATCCTATTCACAAATTGGCTTTCTTCAGCTATAATGTCAAAACAAAATGAAAAAAAGATTTTTCTATGTAAGTTATATATACTAATTCATCTATGTATTTTCATCTCATGAAGCAGGCAAATACTCAGAATAAAGCCATTATAGAATCACTGATGTTTGCAGTATTTTTTTTGTTAGGATTTGAGAGTATTCTAAGTCCCCAGCTTTCCCAAAGTTTCACCAGAATGTCAGTTGTTTGAAATCCTAAATTTTTATTTCCAAAAGAATGGGGCTGGATAATATTTTGGGATATTCAAACTGTTTTTCTCCTTCTTGCATTTTCCTCTTCCTCCTCCCCAATTCAAGCTGTCTTGGTGATCACTACCTCTGGGAGAGTGTATGGTAGGGGAGAAAGCAGGTTTTATGGAAACCCAAGATCTGGGGGGAAAGATCTTGGGTTTCCATAAAACCCAAGTGTCCAAGTTTCCATAAAACTTCAGTGTCCTGAAGGGTCACCGTATTTCTCTTGGTCAGTAGAGAAATTTCCTCTGGACCGAGGAAAGAGGTGGCAGGTCTGGAGTGCAGAGGACCTATGCTGACTTCTCACAGCACTACGGGGGAGGCTACAGGGTGTGACAGAGGTAACAAAGAGGAGGGGAGGCAGGGACAAGGGCCACATGGCCAGGGGAAGATGATGCTTCACTGGTTGACTGTGCAGGTTGGTGACCAAAAGGTCCTCTTCTTCAAGACCTTGGCTCTTTTAAGAAAGATTTGCTACACATGTATCAGGAAAGGGGACAGCATGTAGACCGACAAGACTAGGCAAATCAACAAGGCAGGATGGGGTCTCAAATTCAGAAACTCTGAAAAATAAAATACAGCTTGTATGCCTGAGTTTGCACACTGAGTCATACAAAGATACCAGTCAGTATGCTCTCAGTCCCAGGCTAGCCCCCAGAGCCCTTCTAACACATGATGTGTCAAAACAGAGCAAGTTTATAGTCAAAAAAGTAAAATATGCCTGTGGAACTTAAGAGCAACTATGAATGAAACATGTCTTTATCTTGATGCTAGTGTAACATAAAAATCAGCCTTAACGAAAGGAGAATGAGGAAGTAGATGGAAAAGCGGGGCTGCTGGAAGCTGGAAAGCTAAGTGTGGATTTGGTGTCCTCATGTATAAAATGGAACTGCTAAAGGGATGAAGAGATTTTAAAAAAATGTGATATATACAATGGAATATTATCCAGCCATAAAAATGAAGACTGTTCTGTCCTGTGCTACAACATGGACAAACCTTGAGGCTATTATGCTAAGTGAATTAAGGCAGTCATAGAATTAACACTGCAAAATCTCCCATGAATTAGGTGTATAAATTTTTCAAACTCTTAGAAACAGAGCAGAATAATAGTTGCAAGGCACAAGGTTGGGGAGGGGGAACAGGGTGTTACTGCCTGATAGATACAGATATTTAGTCATGCAGTTGGAGGAAGTTATAGAGACATGCTGTTCCGCATTGTGCTTATAGTTAACAATGCTATACTGCATACTTAAAAATTTGTTAACAGGGTAGATCTCATGTTATATTTTTTTCAACTACAAAAAAATGAAAGAGCTAAACAGAAAAAAAAAAAAAAATGGAACTATTATTCCTGCCTGAAAGGAGTGTTGTGTGAATTCCAGGAGATAACGTGTGGGGAGTGCTTGGCACAAATGAGCAATATGTTAATGTTAATGGTAAGGCCAAAAATTTAATTTCCAAGGGGAATAGGGTTCTTAAGAGGATATTTACACTTGTTAATCACCATATTCTTCTCCCAATTTCATTTACTTAGTTACCCATTCAACAAATATTGACTACCTACTGTTCCAGCACTTGAACACAGTAACACAACGAAGTTTTCATTTTAGCAGTGTAGAATGGAAAACAACTCAGCAATCCTCTGAAGTGGATACTGTTGTCATCTTCATTTTGCAGATGATGACCTTGAAGTGTGGAATCCCTTTTGCAAGGTCATCAAGATGGAGAGGGGATAGAGCAGTAACCTTGAACACTTGTCAGTCCACCCTTTTAGCATTATTCAAAGTAGAGAATTTAGGATCTTTTTTAATCACTCAAAGTGATCATTACTGCCTACCAATTATCGTATAGTCACACAGTGTAGCTCTCAGGAACTATGTGCTTACAGATTGGCTGCCCTGCCCCAGCCAGCCCTGAACTATGATGTCATTGGTGACCCTGCTGCCAGCTGTCATCTCCCTTGAACCTAGAGTGCTTCCAGTCTGCTGCTGGGGTTGCCTAAGGAGAAATTGGGTAGCTAAACTATTTAAACTGCTGAGATTTTTGAGATGCAATCCTAACCAAACTCCTGTCTATCTCAAGTGCCCTCCCTATCCAGATGTGACATCATTTTCTCCTAGAGGTCAAAGTGCCATCAGTTTCCCCAGGGGAATTCTTCATCAACCCGTGTGTTTCAGCTGTCTGAGGTTGCTCTAAGACTGACAAATGCTTGGGCTATTACTGCCTCATTCATATATTAGGCTAATCTAGAGTCCAAATCCTCAAGAAAGATCAAGATCTAATAGCATGCCCCCGATGTTTATAGAAGCATTATCAACAATAGCCAATTGTAAGAAATGTAAGAACCCAAATGTCCATTAACTGATGAATGTATGCAGAAGATGTGGCATGTATATATGTATGTACCTACATGTATTTAATGGAATATTACTCAGCCGTCGAAAGAATGAAATCTTGCTATTTGCAACAATGTGGAGGCTTAGCATAATACACTAGAGTGTATTATGCTAAGCGAAATTAGAGGAAAATACTGTATGATTTCATTCATGTGGAATTTAAGAACGAAACAGATGAACCTAGGGAAAAGGGGAAAAAAAAAGAGGGGGACAAACCATAAGAGACTCTTAATGATCGAGAACAAACTGAGGGTTGCTGGAGGGGAGGTGGGGGGGGATAGATTAAATGGGTGATGGGTATTGAGGCACTTGTTATGATGAGCACTGGGTGTTAAACCTACAGTCCTCCTGTCTCTCGAAATGTATTTTTTAAAATTTTTAAGTACTTTGCATACTCTCAGTAAATCCTCACCAAAAACTCAATAACAAGTGAAAAAATACAGGCACAGAGAGGTTAGTAATTTGAATAAGGTTGCATAGCTTTAAGAGGTTATCAGGATTTGGACTCAGACAACAGCTGTTTTTGTTCTTCAAGAATAAAATCAGCAACATCTGTATCTTCCTGGTTTATAAACTGCTTAGTTCATTCATTCTTATTTAATTATTTCCCAAAGAAATGGGGAAGGCACTTTCACAGGTGAGGAAAACAGGACAGGGTTTAGTAACTTGTCAGGGGGTAATGTCTAGTAAGTGTCTTCTGAACCAGCCAGTGAACCCTGGCACTTTGGCTGTTCTTTGCTCTTGCCTTGACCCTATCTGACTTACCCAACTGTGCAATCTCTAGGAATGCCTGACAGTGAGGCATGAGGCGCTGAGTAAGGGAGACACGGAATTCTGTACTCCTGAAGGCCCTCAAGACCCAGACGAAATAATCTGCGGCATACACGGAACAAATCTGCAAGGCTAACATGCTGACACACATTTGCATTGAGTTATCTTTTTATTAACTGCAAAGGCTTGTGGGTGGGTTAACTGCACTGCGTGAGTTTCAGGCCAGAGAGACAGTGTAGTTAGTTGCGTCCCAGAGCTGGGAGGATCTCGTCCTTTACCTGTGGCCAGCGCGAACGCCGGGACGCTGTGGAAGCGCACCCGGCCGCGGCTGCGGCCGCCCTCGCATTCCACGAAGGCGGCCACCAGCCCGCACGGGCAGTGGATGTTGACTCGGGCCTCGCGGACGTCGGCCGGGGGTGCGGGTACCAGCCCGAAGTCGAGGGCGAAGCGGCCCAGCGCCAGCACTGCGTGGCCGCACATGGAGCTGTAGCCTTCGTTGTGCAGGAACAGGACGCCCAGGTGCGCCTCCGGCAACTCGCTAGGCACCAGCACAGCTCCGTACATGTCCCGGTGACCCCGGGGCTCGAACATGAGCCGTCGTCGCAGATGGTCAAGGTGCTGGCGCATGTAGCGCCGCTTGGCCAGCAGAGTTGGGCCAGCCACTTCCGGACACCCCGCCAGCACGATGCGCAGGGGCTCGCCGCCCGTGTGCATGTCCACCACCGACAGTGCCGGAGTCCCCGGGTCGTGCGGGGGCAGCCGCGGCACCGCCAGCGCCCTCTCCATCGCGGGAGTCCCGGGACGCGACGACTTTTCCGCAGCGCGAACCTGGAGCCCACGGCTCAACCGCCTACTCCGCGGGAGAGCGTTCCCTCCGGGGCGGGGCGTCGGAGCAGAGACCGGAAGGGCGAGGGGGCGGGGCTTCGGGGTGGTCGCCCGGGTTACCAGGAGGCGGAGCCGCCGAGGCTGCTGTGGGCCGGATGTCCGGGCGCTGCTACCGTGGCGGCTGATCCCGGACCTCCTTCGGAGAGACCAGCAAGCGGCCAATGGGTGAGTGGTCCCCGAAGGGTCGGGAGGCGTTTGTCTTAGTCCCTGTCTCTTCCCCACGGTGGCGGCTTTGGGCTCTGCCCCGGCGGGCGGCCTGCGGATAGCGGCGCATCCTTGCCCCTTGCTCGCACAGCCTCGCCCGGTCCCTGGGGATCGGGGTCGTCTCGTCCCCTCCCGGCCTGCGGAGGAGGCACGCCGTAGAGGGGAACGGGCTGTGTGTGCCAGGGCAAAATGCCAGGCCTTGGTCGTGTGCGAGAGGTCGCTTCGGCCCCTTTTAGTCCCTTTGTTTAGCATTCGTGAGGGTCGACTTGAAAATTTAAAGCGCGGGCGTTAGTAAGGCCGACAGCCAGTAAGGGAAGAGGAAGCTCTTCGCTGCTGAAGTCGCCCGCTTGAGCATCAGGCGTTAAGTTTATAGGGCGCTTCACAAAGGGACAAGACCGTTGGAAAAAAAGAAAAAAAAAAGTCTTAATATTTTAGCCACCCTCCAGGGAAGGGAAAGGGAAGGGGATATCGAACGGACACCGGGAGCCGTAGTTTTGGTTGGTCCATGATGAGCTGTTTTCAGTTTATCATGGTGGTTTTCCGGGCTTTGGGTTTTGAGAATTTCAGGTTATTCACATTCAGACGTATTTACTAAACACCTACTAGATGCAAAACACATGTGGAAGAAGCCTCCAGTTCTTTAACTTCTGTCTTCTCAAAAACTCTGAAACCGTTCATTTTTGTCTGTTAGTAGTTTAGGGTGTAGTGATTACAATTGATTAAGAATTAAATGCCAAATAAGGTGAAGAAGCCCATGGATTTAAAAAAAATCAGGAACTTGGCAAAAGTGAAAATATTAAACTTGAAACATTTTAGTTTGTGCTATTTCTATTGTTTCTCAGCAGCACAGGGAGAAAGAAATCAAAAGTCCACTTGAATTTGAAAGGAGAAAGGGCATTGTGGACCAAGCAGTCTCTATTGTGAATTCATGAAGAATTTGGGAAATTATTCAATAGTGAAAGGAAGGAAAAAGTCTTCTCTATCTTCAGGATCTTCCAGCTGGACTAAAAATTAAGTTTACATGAGACAGATTAGCAGAAAAAAAAAGTTTTATGTGTTCATGGAGGCCTAGTTATGAAACTTGAGACCTAAAGAAATGACCAAGGCAGGCAGTTCTTTATACATTATCAACAAAGAGGCAATAAATTTGTGAGGAATTTACCGGAAAAGGAAAACAGGTGTTTGGGCTAAGGTAGTAGACTGGCAAGCAAGTAACAAGGTTTATTTCTGCAGCTTTTTTGACCTTAAAGTCATTATCACTGTTAATAAGGATATCTTTTTACTGCTTTCAGGGAGACAGAAGAGGTGTGAATGTCCTTGTTCCTGTTGTTTCTTAAGTAACTTTTATTTAAAATAATCAGTATTCCAAAGTGGCTCATTTTGGAGGCCTGCCCTTGGTCCCTACAATAGTCCTAAAATGCACAATTTTCCAGATTAATTCACATTTGACCATAGTTGTTTCGGATTTATTCTTCTCTAAGCTGTAGGTTCTTTGAGGGCAGGGACTCTTGTTATGTTGCTCGGTGGCTCTCTAAGAAGTTCCTAGCCAGGGAATCTGATACTTAATGCACGTTTATTGAATAAATGAATCAGTGAACGAAGGAAATCGGATGTCTCCGATGAAGAAAAAACAAAACATGTTTAATAACTTCTTGTTGATGAGGCCAAAGACAATCTGTAGGCCCTGAGGTATTTTTTGGTGAAGAAAAGCTGCTTTTTATTTTGTCCAAGCCTTGAGAGCAGGGGGTTGATTCTAAGGGAGATATCAGTATCCCAGATACTGATCAGATGATGAAATTTTCTCCTGTCCTCAACAAACATGACCAAAGTTAGGACAATGTTGTAAGCTTTTTCTTAAGGTGAATTTATTTGCTTTAAAGGCCTGGCCTTTATTTTGAAATTACGTCTTTTCTGCTTTTCTGGTATTAAAATGTGTTCTATTAAGAACGAAGGTGATACTGTGTGTGTGTGTCTTAGTGTATGTGTGTATGTGTGCATGTTCTGACTGGGCAAAAATAAGGGGTGGTGATCCTCTGTTAGCTTTCTAATTAAAAAGTGGAAATGCAAAAGTCTAGTCCATCTAATCAAGGGGACTTACTGCTGGAGCCCCTGGAGGCATACCAGGTTAAGCTTTGAATTCTGGGGATAGATCCCACTCTGCTGGTTGATGGCTCTTAACCATAAGCAATAGCATTAACAACAAGGTCTCAATATAACTTTCTGCAGTGACAAGGTGTAAAAGGGGAATTTTAGATTTTAAAAGTGAGTGCATCAAGACTTTTGTTAATCTGTATCTTTTTAACAACTGTGTTGAGATATTTCTGCCAGGTGCTTCAACTGTTATTACATTATTTTATAATCACAAAAGATGTTACTTTACGGCATTTGTTTTTAAAAAGCTGTCGATATTCAACCAGCCTGCCTTGGACTTTACTGTGGGAAGACCCTATTATTTAAAAATGGTTCAACTGAAATATATGGAGAATGTGGGGTAAGTCTTAATTAACATTTCGATGTTGTTTTGTTGCTAAAATCTTTTTGTTTTTGAAATATTTTCACTTGTAGAATATCTTTTTTCTTCATTATACTCAATTTATAAAACTATGACACATTAATAAAATTCTTATTTGTGTTGTCATAGTAATTGTAATACATCTTTCTTGACAGGCTCAATTAACTTTTTTTAAAACATTTTATAATTTTATAGTAATTTCTAATACTTATTAATGCTATAGCGCAGTGACTTGGGCAGTAAGTTAACATTAAAACTCCAGAATTTTTCTCTGTAATTATTCTTATGTAGCGTTATTAACTAAGTTTGTCATTTAAGGTTAGTCAACTGTTTTAGTAACTTAGTAAAAGGAATCTTTTAAAAGAGTGTTATACAGATACATCAAATACAATGTAGATGTATTTTACATATGCACTTTCTTTTTTATTTCTAAAAGATGCACATGTATACATGTTTAAACTGAAATGGGATGTCTTTATAGAATGACTTTGGGATATTAAGATAAATCCCTAAAATAGTATCTGTACAAAAAATATTGTTCTTATGTTATAGGTGTGTCCAAGAGGACAGAGAACAAATGCACAGAAATACTGTCAGCCATGCACAGAGTCTCCAGAACTTTATGATTGGCTGTATCTTGGATTTATGGCTATGCTTCCTCTTGTTTTACATTGGTTCTTCATCGAATGGTATTCAGGGAAAAAGAGGTTAGCACTTTCTATGAATGTATCTGGACGGACTGATGTTGGAATAATGATCATTTAGAAGACCTTATTAAATAATTGCGGTGAACCTGTTTTTGCTTTATATTCTGATGACTTTTGACTGTGGCAAGAAAACTTAAGGATAGGGCATGTCTTAGTAATTATAAAGGGAAATATCCTTTGTTTTACTCTAAATGATAAGGAAGGAATTTTTTTTCATTTCTCAATTACAGTCTCTATGGGTTCTCTATAAAGAATTGGTTATGGGGGCGCCTGGGTGGCTCAGTGGGTTAAGCCGCTGCCTTCGGCTCAGGTCATGATCTCAGGGTCCTGGGATCGAGCCCCGCGTCGGGCTCTCTGCTCAGCAGGGAGCCTGCTTCCTCCTCTCTCTCTGCCTGCCTCTCTGCCTGCTTGTGATCTCTCTCTGTCAAATAAATAAATAAATAAATAAAAAGAATTGGTTATGATTACAAACTATTGTTGGAGAACAAATGCTTTGTGATTTAATTTAATACTAGTAATCTAGTATAAAATTAAGATAATATAGCTGCAACCTAATTATGAAAATTGATACTAAAACATTAAAATCAACAAGCATTTATTGAGCCCTATGTTTTACGGTTAGATGATTGGGGAGGAGGTACAGAAAAAACTGATGTGGTTTATAATAATAAACTTCTCTAATTTTGTAGAGAAGACAAATGCATATGCAACTAATTATAAATCAATTTTAAAAGTGTATAAACAAAAAAAGTATAAACGTGTTATGAGGGCTTAGTGGGTTAGATGTCCAACTCTTGGTTTTGGCTCAGGTCATGATCTCAGGTCATGGGATCCAGCCCTGTGTAGGCTCTGTGCTGGAGGTGGGGGGGAGTCTGCTTGAGATCCTCTCCCTCAGCCCCTTCTCAGCTTGCATGCACTCAGGCTCCTCTCTCTCTCTTACATAAATAGATACATCTTTAAAAAAAAATGCATTATGACCAAAATGCTCTGGAATCACAAACAATGGAAGAGATGAATTGTGCCTGGTGTGATCTGAAAGACTTCAAAAAAACATTTTAGGCAGAGGAAATAGCACGAACAGTGGCATGGCGGTGTGAAATGTGTGCTGTGCTGCAGGTGGGACTGGAAGTAGTTGGGGTGGTCAGAGTGTGGATTGCACATCAAAGGAAATAAATAGGAGAGTGGGAAAAACAGGTTGAGGCCAGAATGTGAAGGTATGTTTGTCTGTCTGTGAGAAAGACTGTGCACTCGTGCAAGCAGGGGGAGGAGCAGAGGGACAGGGACAAGCGGACTCTGCACTGAATATGGAGCTTTGTGTGGGGCTCTGTTCCAGGGCTCTGTTCCAGGACCCTGAGCATGACCTGAGCGGACACTGAGCATGACCTGAGCGGACACTGAGTCAGTGGCCTAACCAACTGAGCCTCCCAGGCACCCCCAGAATGGGAAGGTTCTTTGGTGAAGATGTGAAGTTTATACTGGGAATGAGCAGCCAAATTAGGATATTCAAGCCCTACCAGCCTTTAGTTCCTCCAACTTCTCAGCATCTTTCCTGCTTTTGGTCCTTTCCCTTTCGCCAGCTCTTCTCTGCCTCAGATGCTCTCTTGTCCCCCTTGACTGCAGCTTTTTACCTAGCTGCCTTTTCCTTCAGATTTCAGTTTAAATTACTCCTAGTTGTAGAGACCTTCCCAGACTCAATTTAAAGTAGGTCTGCCCTCCTTATTTCTTTTTTTAAAGAGTATTCTTCATTTTATTGTTTTTGTTTTGTATTTAGTAGTCAACACAATGTATAATTATGTATGTTTCCTCCTATCTCCCAACTGGAAGTCCATGAGGGCAGTGGCGATCTCTGTTCTCCGTGGAATTTCCAGAGACCAGCACAGCTACTGGCACGTAACAGATGCTCATTTAGTATCTGCTGCGTGGATGATTTATTGGTGAAGGTTTTGGTTTATACATCACTGGCTGTATATTTTAGGAAGGTAACTTCTATAGAGAGTAGATGAGAGGCGAGGTATATTAGAAGGCTATTTGCAGGAAGTAGGGATGACCAGACTCCAGTAGTGTGAATGGGAATGAGAAGGATGGGCAGACATAATTAGAATTAGTTTTCTGGATCCCACCTAATAAATCCACGCTGATTATTTATATTGGAAAAGTATTGGTTCTTTTTCAGATGGATCTGTAAGAAAGGTTTTTTAAAAAGCACCTCTCATTTTGCTTTTCTGTTCTAGAATGATGAGAGACGAGGGCAAGAAAGGAGACATGATAAACTGAAAGGGGAAGTGGAGTAATTGCTCAGCTAGTTGGTTGGAACGTCTCAGCCATAAGCAGGGAAGAGATGGGGGTAGAGAGATGTACCTTACCAAATGCATTTGAATTAAAACATCAGATATGTTTTGAGGGAGAGTCTTGGAGCAGAGTGTGGGGTTGGGTTTGAGGGTAGAACAGAGGAGTGATTAGTTCTCAGGCAGGAAAGCAGGTGTGTTTAAAAAGGAGTTTGTATAACTTAGGTATGCTTTGCCTAGGAAATTGACAGCAAAGGACACCAGAACCACCTCTTGCATTTTCCAGAGATGTTGCCCTTACGATCAAGGAAGTAGAGGCCTAGCTGTCTGAGACTAGCCCAGTGTTTCTCAACCTTTTATTCATTGTCACTTCCTTAAATAAGGAGCCTTTTCAGATACTTTTTTCCTGATTTCACCTACGCCCATGAAATTTTAATATCATCACTGTCTATGTTGTGTATGCACCTATGTGCTATATATAACAAATGTAAGATTATTTTATCCCCAAGAACCAATTTTTGCCCTCTTAGGAGTGAAGTCACCCCTTGGGAATGCATTGGCCAGACTCTCTCTCATCAAAACTTTCCTTTCTGGCACTCTTGCTTTCCCCAGAGTGTAGTATTAAATTTTTCTTTAGGGCCAGGGCAAAGATAAGCAGAATTACATATTTTTATGCAGTATGGTCAGAAGCTGTGCTGCTTATGTGACTTGTTTTTATATAATTTATAACTTTTAGAATGTATTGAGCGGTCACTAGGGATGTTTGCAGTGTGCCAAATGCTGTGCTGCATTGCAAGATTCAGAGAGGACTGAAATGTGGCTGCTCCCAGTCCGGTGGATGAGATAGACAAGCTATCATAGTGTTTGTGAGGTTCTGTAATAGAGGTTTATGCAGAGTTTTAAGGCTGGCATGAAGAAGAAAGAAGTTAATTTTTCCTTCTCAGAATAGGGCGGTGTCATAGAAAAAAAACTAACTTTAAGCTGGACTTTGCAAAGTGAGTAGATTTTGATAGAAATTGAGGAAAAAGTCTATCAGCAAGAAGAAGATGTGCCAAAGTATGGAGGCAAAAAACCACACAGTATAATGAAGAGGTGAGAGCTGAGGGTCCTGTGAGAGATGGGGACTAAATGAGACCAGGGTAGAGAGTTGAGGCTACAGGAATCTTAGGAAGTATTCATAAGACCTGGGGATAACTTCCAGAGCTGATCTTGAAGGATGCATAGCTTGCCAGATGGGTGAGTGAAGGATGCCCACGTGTGTGGAGGTGTGAGGAGAAAAGGAAAGTAGCATGGCTGGGAGGGGTGGAAAACAATGCTGGTAAGGGGTATTTTTCCTGAAAGACAGATGGAACTCAACGAGTAGTCTACTAAGGGGAGTTGTAGAATCCCAATTTTGTTCTGTAAAGATCGTGTGGTTGACTTCAGACAGTTTGAAAGGGGCACAATGAGAAGAGACAAGGTTACTAAAGTAATAGCAAGAAATGATGAGGTTGGGTTGTTGCTTCTAAAAATATGAATTCTATAATGATGCAAAATATTAGATTATATTATGTGAAATTATAAATGTTTGTTTACATATGCACTCTTTCCATCTTTGTAAAATCATGCAGGAATTCTTCCTACAATATGGGATCATTAGGAGTCCAAGTGACCCTCCTGTGGGAAATAACTGAAGTTTGGAAAAGACAAACTATTTAAGACCTTGCTGGTTTCACTGGAAGTAGGGGAGATCTCCAAGAATCCATTTTTAGAAAACACAAGCCAGGGACTCCTGGGTGGCTCAGTGGGTTAAGCCTCTGCCTTAGGCTTGGGTCGTGATCCCAGGGTCCTGGGATCTAGCCCCACATTGGGCTCTCTGCTCTGCGGGGAGCCTGTTCCCCCCCGCCCCGCCCTGCACCTGTCTGCTTACTTGTGATCTCTGTCAAAAAAATAAATAAAATCGTTAAAAAAAGAAAAGAAAACACAAGCCAACCTTAAGCTGGGGCCAGAGTGACAAAGCAGACAGTAGGAAGGGGAGCATTGCCTGTGGTTTATTGCTGACCACAGCAGGTCCCGAATCTGAGGCAGCTGGTGTGAAGCCTACACTCTCAAGGCTGGAGCCCAAGGTAGTGGTGGGCATGACTGCCAGCGAAAGCACAGATCCTCTTCGCTGGAAGGCTTCCCGCATCCTTAGTTTAGGCCCTAAGACTCTTACTCATTAATATCTGTGAATGACCTCATACTCCGTGATAACCAAATAAAATCAACACCATGACTGAGAGTGGGTAAACATAACAGACAGTATAGGTGTGCTTCCAAAGGACTGCAGATAATGGACTGTAGGCTACCTTGTAGTACTTGAAGAAATAGAGGATACAGCCCCAAAGACCTCCAAGAGTCAACAAGAGGTTATTGGGAATGAACAAACAGGTTGGTTTAAAAAGCGAAAGGAACTTCTAGAAATGAAATTTTAAAAATGGTAGGACAGTCAGTAGATTGAACAGTTGAAGATAGAATTAGTGAATTAGGAAATACATGTATCTGTGGACATTAGGAGATGGAGAGGAGAAGTGAGTTGGGGGAAATCGGAGGGGGAGACGAACCATGAGAGACTGTGGCCTGAGACAAATTGAGGGTTTTGGTGGGGTGGGAGTTGGGTGAGCCTGGTGGTGGGTATTGTGGAGGGCACGTATTGCATGGAGCACTGGGTATGGTGCACAAACAATGAATTTTGGAATACTGAAAAAAAATAAAATTTAAAAAATAATGCAATGCTGAGAGAAAAGGAGATAGAAAATATGAAATATACTAAGAGAAATGGAGCATAGAATGAGAAGCTGTAGTGTGTGTCTATAATCCCTGTGGGAATCCACCTAGGTTCAGTTAAACATTCAGACTACCAGAGGTAGACAACCCTAGGTCATACCAAGAACCAGTCTTGCCCAGAAGGAACACAGCTTGCCTACAGGGCAGCGTCAGCTTTTGAAGCAGCTGAGTTCAGCTGCAGGAAGATAAAGTCCACACGAGTGGGTGTGGGAGTCCAGGTTTAAGGTCTTATGCCCTAAAGGAGCCATTTTTTCTGAAACCTCTCCATAAGTATAGCTTCCAGAGCCCTGCTGGGGATGTGCCAATGACAAGAATTGCTGAACTCAAGAAAGCCAGACCATGGTGTCCCCATCAGATATTTATTGCTTATTTATAGTTCTCCCCAGTCCGGGTACAGTCTACCAATCAAGGAGTTGTTCATATCCTAAACAGTGTTACCTGGCAATAAAGTTGCCATTTTTTTTTTTAAGATTTTATTTATTTATTTGACAGAGATCACAAGTAGGCAGAGAGGCAGGCAGAGAGAGAGAGGAGGAGGCAGGTTCCCTGCTGAGCAGAGGGCCCAATGTGGGGCTCCATGTGGGGCTTGATCCTAGGACACTGGGACCATGACCTGAGCCGAAGGCAGAGGCTTTAACCCACTGAGCCACCCAGGCGCCCCTAAAGTTGCCATTTTACCCTTACCAGGCTTCCAGAGGAACTGAGCTAGTTAACTGAAAGTCAGAGTCTCCTGTGCAGAGGAAAAGTTTTATTAACTCTTTGTACATAGTTTCTAATCAGAGTCTTCAGAAAAAAATAGAGAAAATGAAGGAGAGTCAATATTTAAAGATACATTAGCTTTGGATTTTACAGACATAGTGAAAAACAGATTCTCAAAATTGCTCCTGGGGAAGCAAAACACATTCTAAGCAGAAGAAATAAGAAATTCATACCTGTTCACGTAATTACCCTGCAGACCACCAAAAATAAGAGACCACATGGTGCTCTGGTCAGCAGCCCTCTGTGCTGACAGCTGGCATCTACTCCAGCCGTACAGGCTGTTTTGAACACGGCAGCCCAGTCATGCATCTAGATGAGTGCATCCCAGATTGGTATCACATGGAACAGATAGGACTGCCCAGGTGAGCCCAGTCAGATCACAGATTGGTGAGAAATAATGAATGGTGGTTGTCAAACCACTAAATTTTGGTTTGCTATGCAGTGATAGATAAACATTGTTCAGATAGAAAACTCAAAAGCATTTGTAGACTAGATAATAGAAATGGTAAGAGAGTTTAGTAAAGAGGCTGGCTGTAAGATAAATATACGGGATCTTTTATCTCCCTATATTTCATTTATAGTACCATGGTATTGTGAGATAGCTAAGACTGAGGTAGCTAAGCTACATTGGAGTCATATTGTGGAACATAACAAGCTAATTCTAAAATCTATATGGAAGTCCAAAGGTGCAAGAATGGCCAAGACCACTGAAGAAGTAGAAGAATGTATGTAATACCGAGGATGATTATCATATTCTTTTGTCTCAGGGATAAAATTGGACCCCAGGAACAAAATACAGAACCTAAAAACAGACCAGTAATCTCTGAAACTTGTATGGCAGAAGTGGCATGGCGGTTTGGGGGCTTGGGGGTGGGGTAGGAGAGACAGTAAACTACTCAGTAATGTGCTGCTGCTGGGATAGTTGGGATACCCAAGTGGGAAAATCTAGTCACACCCTACCTTAGATTATACACAGAAATCTATTCTAGGTGAGTGAAAGACTTAAATGTGAAAAGCAAAACCTTAAAACCTAGAAGAAAATGTAGGTTAATATTTTTCTTGGAATAAGGATTTCTCAGAATATTAAAATGCTAACCAGAAATATAAAAATTGATAAATTCTATTACAATTTAGAACATCTGTTTATAAATATCACAAGAAAGTGAAAATTCAACCTTTAAACTGAGAGGAAGGCATTGACAACGTACTTTAAAAAGCAAATGTAGATAAATGATGGAATGGGCACGCAGTAGAATATTATATAGCAGCGAAAATGACTGAACTTTAGCTATAGGCAATGCCATGGATGAATCTTGGAAATGTAATTTCGAATGAAAAAAAATCTCAAGACAAATATCACTTTAATAGTGCTTAAAAATAGCCAAAACTTGGGGTGCCTGGGGAGCTCAGTTGGTTAAGCGTCCAATTCTTGGTTTGGGCTCAGGCCATGATCTCAGGATCATGAGGTTGAGCCTTGCGTCAGGCTCAACCTGTGTCCATGCTTAGCAGGGAGTCTGCTTGAGATTCTTTTTGCCTTCCCCACCCTCTTTTTCAAATAAATTAATCTTTTAAAAAAAAAATAAGCAATACTAGACAGATTATGAAACATAATCTAATTGGAATAAAAACTTCAGAAAAAGTGATAAAGACAATTTAGTATAATGGTTACCTCTTTGGGGAGAGCCAGGAGTGGAGAATGAGGAAAGAACAGAGTAGGTTAATGTTCTAGTTACTAGGTTAGATGATGAGCTTCTAGTGTTTACTATATTATTATACTTTATAACTAATATATATTACATATAATCTTTTATGTGCTTTTGATATTTAAGATCATTTAAAATGCATAGATACTAAGACATTCTTAACAGTTTGGCAGGGCACTAAAGATACTTTGTGCTGCTTTTGCTTTTCTAGTTCCAGCGCACTTTTCCAGCACGTCACTGCGCTATTCGAATGCACCCTGGCAGCTCTTACCACCTTACTTGTGAGCGACCCCGTCGGTGTCCTTTACATCCGCTCCTGCCGAGTCCTGATGCTCTCCGATTGGTACACCATGCTTTACAACCCGAGTCCCGACTACATCACCACGGTGCACTGCACACATGAAGCCGTTTACCCACTGTAAGTATTTTCACAGACCGAAGATCACTTAGAAAATGACAGCTATAGATTTTATTCATTTCAGTAGGTTGAGTATTGAAGAATGGCTTCCAGGAACGGGGAGATATACAGAGATGACTTTCTGCTCTTGAAGGATACACAGTCTAATAGATGGGAATAGAAATACATTTTGGTATAATACATGTTTTTATGAACATGTTTTTATGTTGGTATTGAAGTGTATATAAGCATTTCTAAATAAGCGGCATTTGTTTCTTTAAAAGGGATTTATAAGGAAAACCCTCATGATATGCAACAGAGAAGCAGTATCTGACATAGAGGAAAGAGTATGGGTTTTAGGACTAAAAATAAGCTTGAGTTTGAATCCTGAGCTGCTGTGGTTAACAGGATTGTGTTAAGAGCCTCTCATAACCTCCATTTTTCCCATTGGCAAAAATGGGAATAATGGTACCTTATAACGTGATTGTATTAAGTAAGTCTGCACATATCAGATACTATGTGCAGTGCTTACATACAGGAAGCACTTAATATAAGTAGTAGCTGGCATTGTAATTAGGGTGCTTGGATTAGTGTTTTTGTTTGTTTGTTTTGTTTTTGTTTTTTTCCACAACTGATGTTTATAATTTCCATGAGAATGTTTTGTCTTAAAAATACCAAATTTGGGGCACCTGGGTGGCTTAGTCAATTAAGTGGCTGCCTTCAGCTCAGGTCATGATCCCAGGGTCCTGGGATTGAGCCCTGCCATCGGGCCTCCCTGCTCAGCAGGTGGTCTGCTTCTCCAAATCCCTCTGCCTGCTGCTCTGCCTACCTGTGCTGTCTATCTGCCAAATAAATAAATCTTTAAAAAAAAATACCAAATTCATAAGATTCTCTATAATACTGTCCTAGACTACTTCGTTTTTAGAATTTCTCCTCGTGTTCATTTTGATGTGTTTTTCTTGGTAAAGGTGTAATAAAGAGTCTGGTATTGACATTCTCATATAGCAAGTTACCATTACATAATATGCTCAAGAAAATAGTCCTCTTTGTGCAGTTTCTTAAGCGTACTAAGTGTGAAAAACACATTCACATATGTAAAAGGGTAATTTATTTTTTTATTTTTTTAAAGATTTTATTTATTTATTTGACAGAGAGAGTGAGCAGAGGCAGATAGAGTGGCAGGCAGAGGCAGAGGGAGAAGCAGGCTCCCTGCTGAGCAAGGAGCCCGATGTGGGACTCGATCCCAGGTGGCTGGGATCATGACCTAAGCCGAAGGCAGCTGCTTAACCAACTGAGCCACCCAGGCGTCCCTGTAAAAGGGTAATTTAAAAAAAAGTTCCAGATACAGAGGTATGAACATCTTTTCACCTGCCTACCATTAAGCCCTGTAAATTATTTATTTCCTGTATATATGCCATCTGTCCCTGTATATACATATAATTTACATGTAAGACTATATATAAACGACTAATAATGTGTTCTTGGTTGGTGTCATAGAGCTGTAACGCTCAGCTTCAATTATTCTCTTCTCATATACTATCCAGGGGACTGCAGGACTTAACCTGGTCCTATTTAGAGAGCTTAAAAAGGGAATCAGATATCGTATATAACCATTTTATTTAAAAAAAAATCAGACTCACTTGCTGGTCACATATATAAATGTTGTTTATACTATCTATAAAGCATATAGTAGGAAAGTCAACAAATACTAAGATTAGAACAGAGATGGCAAATAGATGCTCTCCATCCTCATTCTGCAGCCACATCCTTACACAACTTCATTGATCAGGATATGTTCACCATCTTTGAATTAAGTAGGTTTGTTTTTTTTTTTTTTTTCTCAGCAGCTTTTCCAGTAGTCACTGTGCAGTGGCCTGTCTGCCTTTTTTTATTAATCATACACAACAGTGGTTTTTGAAAATTAAGAGAAGATTTTATGGTATCAACACTGGGTTTATTCATATTTACTTTACATATTGTTTACTGGGGCTAAACTTTTCAAAAAGCAACTACCCAGGGCACCTGGCTGGCTCAGTCAGAAGAGCATGCAACTCTTGATTTCAGGGTTGTGAGTTCAAGTCCCAGGTTGGGCATAGAGATTACTAAAAAAAAAAATTAAAAAAGAAAAGGCTACAGGACTACCAAAAGTTATAGAAATTTTTTTTCTTTTGTGAGTCAACAAAAAGTGATGGCATAAAATTATCATTGGAACACTATCCCATTGACTAATGGAGGTTATTTTCTCCATTGGCGTATATATAGCCTAGTTCCTTACAAATTGAGAAATAGCAGGATACTTTAATTGTAGTTTTGAGGGGAACTTGATTAGATGAAACACGGAAAAGCATGTAAATTTCTATTATTAGAAACTTACTATAAAAATGTTTACAATACTGGGGCGCCTGGGTGACTCAGTGGCTTAAAGCCTCTGCCTTCGGCTCAGGTCATGATCCCGGAGTCCTGGGATTGAGCCCCGAATCGGGGCTCTCTGCTCAGCAGGGAGCCTGCTTCCTCCTATCTCTCTGCCTGCTTCTCTGCCTACTTGTGATCTCTGTCTGTCAAATAAATAAATAAAAATCTTTAAAAAAAAAATGTTTACAATACTGAAACCTTATGAATTAATAGGTTGACTTAATACACTTTTAAAATCTGTTTTAGCATCTTTGATTTTAAATTGATCAGTAGGTATTTTAAAACTTATTCTCCGTGTTATGATTCCTTGTTCTATTTTACAGATATACCATTGTATTTATCTATTATGCATTCTGCTTGGTATTGATGATGCTGCTCCGACCACTTCTGGTAAAGAAGATTGCCTGTGGGTTAGGAAAGTCTGATCGATTTAAAAGTATTTATGCTGCACTGTACTTCTTCCCAATTTTAACTGTGCTTCAGGCAGTTGGCGGAGGCCTTTTATGTAAGTTTGATGGGTCAAGTCAATGAAATATATTTATTTTTATGCGTGATAAACTATTTTCTCTAAGTATAATTTTGGATCTTTTTCTTCAAAATAGTTTTTTTTAATCCTTGAAAATACATATTTTTGCTAAAACATAGTCTTATAAAAAACGTAAAAAAATGGGCTTCTTGGAATGGAATGTTCTCAGACGAATCAAAGCTGATTTCTATTTAAAGAATACTTTGAATCTGAAGCTTTGAACCTAAGTAGGAATATTTTTAAAACCTGAGTATAAATTAAAAAATAAGAACTTGTTTTTACATATAATATATAGAAACTACTATTTGATAATATATACTAACATATATTATCCTTAAGTTATGTCTTCAGGTTTGTTTTTTTATGTCTTCAGTTTTTGAGTTCCTTTATCAAAGCTTTTTTAGGTACAATAAAAGAATCTTCAGTGTATTCTTTATTTTAATATAGCTATTCATTTATTCAGTAACTATGTAGACTGAATTGTGACTCAAAAGAAGAATGAGAAAAAGTTTGGTGTTAAAGGACTGACATACTAGTAGGAAAGCTGTAAGTAGCGGAGAGAAGGTAGTATAGTACTACTTACTTGAATATGTGACATTGAATATTGCAGGACTGTTAGATGCCATCTTTTATATGAACCCTACCAGGTTACAGAGGACAAGGCTTCTGGCCTAAAGGAACTAGGCAAGATTGGCATCATAATGTAGCATGGTAATGAATTTGGTTCTGGAGGAGGATGGCACTGTGAAGGTGAGGCCAAGGGAAGAGGAAACTGGAGACTAGTCAGAGGTCTGTTATCCCTCATATTCTAGTTTACTGATACATTGTTTCAGATGGCCTACATAATATTTGAAAATGTATAGGTTCCTTCTAGCTCCTACCATTCCCTATTTTCTTAGATTTGGCCCACTTCCCTTATTCCCCTGCTTGGCTGGCCTCTGGAGGTGTTTGAGGTTGCTGTTCTTGCTCTTGGGAATAGAGACCTACTCTTTAAGGATTTTAGACAGCAGAGTGACATACCTAGGTTTGCATTTTGGATAGAGAACTTGGTAGCAGTGTGGAGTATGGATTGGCGGGGGAGGAGGACCTGGAGGATCAGGTAAGACGTTATTGCAGCTAGCCAGGTCGTTCTGGCCTAAAGTAGAGAAACACTGGAAATGGAGAGTATTTTGAAGATAGAGTTAACTAAACTAGGTAACTGATTAAATACACGGGTGAGGGAATAGGAGAATATGATAGAGTAGCTTTCTGACTTAGTAACTGTTGAATAGAGCAACAGAAGCAGTTATTAGAAGAAGCAAATAAAATAGGTTGATGAGAAGTGAATCTGGTTTTAGCTGTTCATGGAATATTCACTAAAGTACAGGTAATTATATATACCAGTCTGGCACTTAGGAGAGCTGTCTAGGCGGGAAGGATTTAGGAATTGTCAGCCTCCACCCTGTGTCCTAGACTACAACTGGTGCTGTTGTGCAGAAACTCTTGAGGGGAAAAGCTGTGGAAAGTGGGTCAGGGTTTGGGAAGTTAACCCAGGGAGACCGCCAGACCCCACTGCTTCATATACTGTGGCTGCCGATATTGCAGAATGCTTTGTCCCACATAGAACGTCAGATCATTTTGTTAACAAGCCTCTGCTCAAAACACATTCATTGTGAGGATCAAGGAGTTAGTGTTCGTTTGCACTAAATGTAAATGTATGCAGTCTGCTGAGAGTCGTCAGAGGAGATCATACCAACTGTAATTTTATGATATTGGAAAAAAAAGTAAATAGATAATTTTAGTTTGTTGGGGTATCTTAGTCACTTCAGACTGCTATAAAAGTACCATAGACGAGGTGGCTTGCAAACAACAGAATTTTTTTCTCACAGTCCTGGAGAATGGGAAGTCCAAGAGCAAGGCACCAGCAGATTTGGTGTCTGGATAAGAGCCCACAGTGTCCACATGTGGCAGCAGTCGGGGGGTGGAGGGCTCTTTTATGTAAACGCACTATTTTCATTCACAAGGGCTCTGCCCTCATGTCCTGATCACTTCCCAAAGGCCCCACCTCCAAATCCCAATACATCACAAGTTTAGGATTTCAGCAGAATTTTGGGGCACACAAACATTCTGTTCATAACAAGGAAATAGAGATGTCTGAGCAAAGTAGAGCAGCAAGCAGCTTCTGGTAGCTTAAGATAACCTGGGTCTAGGGAGAGAGACCCTGGAGGTATTAGGAAGAGGTCTGTGACAAATTTTACCTCCTTGTAATTATTATTGAAGCCAATTTTTAAGTGTGATCTGCATCCGAACCACTAGGGGAACTAAAATGCAGATTCTCAGGCCTTACCCTTGGGCCTAGTTGCTCAAAATCTCAAATTATTTTACACCCTAGAGTAAGAACCATGCCTGAGCCCAAGACCACCCTCTACTACCCACAAGTTTAGGCCTTGTTAGAAACTTCCTTTCCCTCTTTTTAAACATAGATGGCTTTTTTCTACTCAGTCTTAAATTTGTAGCAGTAGCAATATTGTTTATAAATTAAATGAGGTTTTTTTTGAATGGTTGGTTGAGGAACTAATTGCTGTCTGTGAAGTAAAAGATGGTAAATGTCAAATAAGGCATTCAGTTATTTAGTAAGTTGGAATTGGGCCTGTATAGATAAGTCAGAATTTCTGGCTTCTGCTTTCTGAATTAACATTTGAAATTTTTCCAAATGGGTTCCACTGCGATGTAGAATGATTAGTGGTTTCATAAATTGAATTTGTTTTAAAATAATTATATGAAAAATAATTCATGATTTTATTCTCAATTTGTTCATTTGTTTTAGTGTGCTATAAATTGAAAACATTTTAAGAGAAAAATAGCGTTTTATAAGGAAAAGTTTTGCTTGAAGTAGAATATCTAGAATTTTGACATAAAGAACACTGAATGATCCGTTTGTCCTTTGAGGTTTATTGACACTGAACTTTTCTAAAGAGTTATTAAAACTGTATAGATCTTCTCAACCAGTGTCCTCCATCTGGACCACAAAACAAAATTATTTGAGTAATTACTTTCTCAGTCCTCCCAAGTTTGGTACATATTAGTGTTCTAGAAGCACAGACAGAAGTTAATTCTTTACATTCAATGGATGCCTCAAGGTAGGGTCTTCAAAGCTGGACCAAGGATAGTTTTACATTTTAAAAATTACAATTTACAATTTAAAATACAATTTACAATTTTAAAATTAAAAAAAAATAATTCTTAACATGTGAAAATTATGTGAAATTTGGATTTTATTACCCCTAAAATTTTGTTGGAACATAGCCACACCCATTCATTTCTGGATTGTCTGGCTGTACCCACTGCAGCAGGGATTTGGGTGATGGAGACAGTCACTGGGTGGCCCACAAAGCCAAAAATATTTGCTATCTGGCCTTTTACAGAAAGATTGCTGACCCCTGCCTTAGGGCATTAGGACTTAAGTCTCTCACAGGACTGGTTGAGAAAGTTTTCACTATGAGGAGAATTATGCTGTTTGAATTTTTTTGATAGTTTATTCAGAAAATTTGTTTAATTTTCAATATAATACCAATGTTTGTTTTTTTCAGATTATGCCTTTCCATACATTATATTAGTATTATCTTTGGTTACTCTGGCTGTGTACATGTCAGCTTCTGAAATAGAGGTAGGAAATTTTTTTTCCTTTGTTAAAGGTTTTTTTGATTGATTGTTTTTTAATTTAACAACTGAATAGGAGAATAGTACATATGATATGGTACAGCTGATTGATTTAGGAATGGCTATTTGATGGCACTCAGCTGTTAGCATGTTAAGTTTATGAAAGGTTGTATATTGGACTGTATTTGCTTGGGAAATTCATGCAGTGGTAGATTCAACTATCCAGCATGTTGGAGAAAAAACAATCATATCACATAACTTACAAACATAGAAAGTGTTTAATTATTGAAATGTTGAAAATTATTAATACTGTCTTGAAGGAAACATGAAATGCTTTATTGTATGTAGAACTAATTTTACACTTTATTTTACATTGGCAACACTGACGGTCATCAGTAATTATATATACATTTTGTACTCAAATTTTCTTCCCAACTTTATTGATTATGGATGTTTTTTACTTTTGCACTCTAATATTTTGGTGATTTGGAAATAATGTCATAGTCACATTAGTTTTGACCCTGTTCCTGTTTTGTGATCTCCATCTTCTGCCTCTTTTTAGTATTTCGGTGGAAGGCCACTGTTAGAACTCTTTGATTTATTCCTTTAACTTGAAAGGAATAAAAGTGTTGCTTGCTAACCTAGTGCCTTGGCACAGTCTTCAGGTGCTGTACTACTGTTGGTAAGGTGTGTGATTTCTCAGAATTCTTTTGTAAATAAGTTCAACCCAGGGGAAGTAAGTTGTTATCTACTTTGGAGTCATTGCTGTTGTTCTTTTTTCTTTTACATTACTGAAAGAATGAGAGGGAATGACTTTCAGCCAGAATAATAGTAGAGGAACTAGACAGAATATTTATATGGTGATTTACATCTTTTCTTCTGTATACTGTCTCCATTTCTGCTTTGTAATCCTTAATCAACAATACAACATTTTTAAAGAAGATAAGCAGATTCATTTTTGAGGGAGAAATGATTGGATATTTCAATAAAATGAAGTTTTCAAATTTTTGTTATCTATAACTACCATGGATAGTTAAACTAGCTTGAAACTGATCTCTCTGCTCTAGGAATCTCTCTATATAAAATGTTCATGTACTTCAAGTAGCACTTTGTAATGAATCAGAAATAGGGAAAAGAAAAATCTAGTTCTAGGTGAGTTAGTAATTTAATAAGAGAGATTGGTAACCTTCCGCAAATTACATTTTAGTGTGTTTATTAGCACCTTTAGATATTACTTTTATAATCACTTGTTCCCTCCAATTTCTACATATTAGAAAGCTGTTCAAAGATTAAAGGAAATCAGGCTGTTCACATGTCATTTGTGCTCCTTTTTAATTATCCAGGCAGCAGACTCAAAGAATACTAAGAGTGAGGAAGTTGGGTGTATATACCTCCTCCTTCCTGCCTATAAGACTCAGCTACAGGGGCGTCTGGGTGGCTCAGTGGGTTAAGCCGCTGCCTTCGGCTCAGGTCATGATCTCAGGGTACTGGGATCGAGTCCCGAGTCGGGCTCTCTGCTCAGCAGGGAGCCTGCTTCCGTCTCTCTCTCTCTCTCTCTCTGCCTGCCTCTCTGTCTACTTGTGATCTCTCTCTGTCAAATAAACAAATAAAATCTTTAAAAAAAAAAAAAAGACTCAGCTACAGTGGATCAGGGCAGGAAGAAGGCACATCATGTGGAGTTCCCTTCTTGTTCATATCTCTCAGAAGAAACTGTAGTGTTTCCAGGGTTAAAAGGTGGTGTGGACTAGAATTGAGAGACATGGGCTCCTGTTTTGGTGCTGCCCCTGTTTGTTTATTATGGTTGTTGGAAGCCTCAGTTTCCTCATCTGTAAAGTGTAGTGATTAGACCGAATGATTTCTTGGGTCCTTTTAGGTCAAACATTGTGTGATTCTAAGATTGTGTGGAAACAGTACACTTTATTTTTATTGAAGTATTAACATCAGTGTTATGTTCATTTCAAGTGTATAGTATAACAATTCTGTACATTACTCTATGCTCATGATTTGTGTACTCTTAATCCCCTTTTTTCACCTACCTCCCCTCTCGTAATCACCAGTTTGTTCTCTGTATTTGAGTCTTTCTTCTTTTATTTTTTTTCCCCTTTTTATCCTTTCTTAAATTCCACATTATGAGTGAAATCATATGGTATTTGTCTTTCTCTGATTGACAGACTTCACTTAGCAATATACCTTCTAGGTCTATCCATATTGTTGCAAATGGCAAGATCTCATCCTTTCTTATGGCTAAGTAATATCCCATTGTTTATTTGTACCACACCTTTATCCATTCATCTGTCTATGGACACTTGGGTTGCTTCCATCATCTTGGCTATGTAAATAATGCTGTAATAAACATGGAAGTGCACATATCTTTTCAGATTAGTGTTTTCATTTTCTTTGGGTAAATACCCAGTAGTGGATTTTTGGTAATTCTATTTTTAATTTTTTGAGGAACCTCCATACTGTTTTCCACAATGACTGCACCAGTTGGCATTCCCGGTGCACAAGGGTCCTTTTTCTCCACATCTTGACCAACGTGTGTTTCTTGTGTTCTTGATTTTAGCTACTCTGACAAGTCTAAGATATCTCATTGTAGTTTTGATTTGCATTTCCCTGGTGATTGGTTATGTTGACCATCTTTTCCTATGTCTATCAACCATCTCTAAGTCTTTCTTGGGAAAACTGTTCAAGTCCTCTGCCCATTTTTTTAAATCAGATCAAATTAAGTTGAGTTGTAGAAGTTACAGGATATACAGATGTTGAGTGTTGGGTGTTGAGTTGTAGAAGTTATAGGATATACAGATATATGCATATCTGTATTAATTTATACACACACACACACGCACATATATATAAAATATACATCCATATTAACCCCTTATCAAATATATCACTTGCAAATATCTTCTCCCCTTCATTAGATTGCCTTTTTGTTTTGTTGATGGTTTCTTTCACTATGTAACAACTTTTTATTTTGGTGTAGTCCCAATGCTTTGCTTTTGCTTCTGTTTCCCTTGCCTGAGGAGACCTACGTAGCCATTGTCAAATTACTGCCCATTTTGTTCTAGGAATTTTATGGTTTCAGTTCTCATATTTAGGCCTTTAATCTATTTTGAGTTTATTTTTGTGTATGGGTAAGGAAGTGGTCTGGCTTCATTCCTTTGCATGTAGGTGCACAGTTTTCATATCGCCATTTATTGAAGAGACTGTCTTTTCCCCATTGTGTATACTCTTGCCTCCCTTGCCCTAGATTATTACTATATGCATGGGTTTATCTCAGGGCTTTCTGTTCTGTTCTGTTGATTTATGTGTGTCTTTCTGTGCCAGTACCTTACTGCTTTGATTACTGCAGCTTTGTAGTATGTCTTGAAATCTGGGATTATCATAACTCCAGCTTTGTTTTTCTTTCTCAAGATTGCTTTGGCCATTTAGGATTTTTTTTTTGTGGTTCCAAACAAATTTAAAATTATTCTACTTCTGTAGAAAATGTTGCTATTTCGATAGGGATTGCATTACATCTGTAGATTTCTTTGGGTGGTATAAACATTTTAACACGGGTCTTCCAGTTCATGAGCATGGAATTTCCATTTGTTTGTGTCACCTTCAGTTTCTCTCATCAGTGTTTTATAATTTTCAGAGTACAGGTCTTCCGCTTCCTTGGTGTATTTGTTTGTTTGTTTTGTTGTTGTTTTTTAAAGATTTTATTCATTTATTTGACAGAGAGACAGTGATAGAGGGAACATAAGTAGGGGGAGTGGGAGAGGGAGAAGCAGGCTCCCCGCCGAGCAGAGAGCCCATTGCAGGGTTTGGTCCTGGTACCCTGGGATCATGACCTGAGCCAAGGCCAGACACTTAAAGACTGAACTACCCAGTTGCCTCTCACTTCCTTGGTTTAGTTTATTCCTAGATGTTTTATTATTCTTGTACAATGTAAATAGGATTGTTTAATTTTTCATTCTGCTACTTCGTTATTAGTGTATAGAAATTCAACAGATTTCTGTTCATTAATTTTGTATCCTGCGACTTCATTGAATTCATTTATCAGTTCTGGTAGTTTTTTGGTGGAGTCTTTAGGGTTTTCTATATATAGTATCTTGTAATCTGCAGATTGTGAAAGTTTTACTTCTTCCTTACCAATCTGGATATCTTTTGTTTTGTTGTTTTTTCTTGTTTCTGTGGCTAGAACTTCTAGTATTCTGTTGAAGTGGTGAGAGTGAACGTCCTTTCCTTGTTCCTGATCTTAGAGGAAGAGCCCTTGGTTTTTCAGCATTTATTAAGATAATAGCTGTGAGGTTTTTATATACGCCTTTACTATGTTGAGGTTCCTTTCCCCTAGACCTACTTTGTTGAGAGGTTTTTATCACAAACAGATGTTGTGCTTTGTCAGAAGCCTTTTCTGCATCTGTTTAGATGATGCTATGATTTTTATCCTTTCTCTCATTAACGTGATGTATCATATTGATTGATTTGCCAATATTGAACCACCCTTGCGACCTGGAATAAAACCCACTTGATTGTGGAGAATAATTTTTTTAGTGTATTGTTCCATTTGGTTTACCAATATTTTGTTTAGGCTTTTTGCATCTATGTTCATCAGAGATAACTGGCCTGTAGTTTCCCTTTTGTGGTGTCCTTATCTGATTCTGTTACGAGGGTAATGCTGGCCTTGTAGAATAAATTTGGAAGCTTTCCTTCCTTTTCTATTTTTTGGAATAGATTGAGAAGATTGAGAAGAAGTATTAATTCTTTTTTAAATGTCTGATAGAATTCACCTGTGATGCCATCTGGTCTTGGACTTTATTTTGCTGGGAGTGTTTTGATTAACTGATTCCATTCCATTAATAATAATTGGTCTGTTCAAGTTTTCTATTTCTCCCTGATTCACTTTTGAGAGGTTATATGCTTCTAGGAATGTATCCATTTCTTTAAAGTTGTCCAATTTATTGGCATGTAATTTTTCATAATATTCCTTTAACATCCTTTGTATTTCTGTGGTGTCAGTCATTTCTTCTCCTTTTCTGGTTTTATTTGAGACCTTTTTTTCTTGCTGAGTCTGGCTAAAGGTTTATCAATTTTGTTGATCATCAAAGAGCCACTGATCTGTTCAATTTTCTTTCTTTCCTTTTCTTTTTCTTCCTTCCTTTCTTTTGCCTTATTTCATTTACGTCTGCTCTAATCTTTATTATTTTCTTTCTTCTACTCATTTTGGGCTTTGTTCTTTCTCTAGGTCCTTTAGCGGTAAGGTTACTTTGTTTGAGATGTTTATTTCTTGAGGTAGGCCTCTGTTGCTATAATCTTTCCTTTTAGAACAGCTTTTTCTGCATCTGAAAGATACTGAACCATTGTAGTTTTCATTTGTCTCATGTATTTTTTTATTTCCTCTTTGGTGTCTTGGTTGACCCATTAATCATTTAGTAACATGTTATTTAGTCTCCATGTATTTGTGTTCTTTCTAGACTTTTTCTTGTGATTTCTAGTTTCATCCCTTTGTGGTTGGAAAAGATGCATGATATGATTTTGATCTTTTTAAGTTTGTTGAGACTTGTTTTGTGACCTAACACGTGATCCATTCTGGAAAAGATCCCATGCACACTTGAAAAGAATGTGTAATCCACTGTTTTTGGATGGAATGTTTGAATATATCATTTAGGTCCATCTGGTCTGATGTCATTCATAACCATTGTTTCCTTTTTGATTTGTCTGAATAATGTATCCATTGATGAAAATGGAATATTGAAGTCCCCAACAATTATTGTATTACTGTTAGTTTCTTCCTATCTGTTAATAGTTGCTTTATGTATTAGGTGCTCCCTTTTTGGGTGCATAGATATTTATAATTGTTCTGTCCTCTTGTTGAATTGTTCCCTTTATAATTATGTAGTTATCTCTTGGTACACTCCTTGTTTTAAAGTCTATTTTGTCCCATATAAGTATTGCTAATCCAACTATCTTCTAACTTCTGTTTGCGTGATGTGTTTTTCTGTCCCTTCACTTTCAAACTTGCATGTGTGTTTAAGTCTGAAGAAAGTCTGTTAAAGGCAGCACTTAGATGGATTTTGCTTTTGTTTTTTTATCCATTCCGTACCCTATGTCTTTTGATTGTAGCATTTAGTCCATTTATACTCAAAGTAATTATTGATAGGTATGTACTTATTGCCATGGTTACTTGTTTTACTGTTATTTTTTTAGTTCTCTGCTCTTTTTTCTCTTTCCTGTGGTTTGATGCCTTCAGTGTTATGCTTGGATTCCTTTCTTTTTGTGTACATTTTATAGGTTTTTGATTTGTGGTTACCATTACATTCATTTATAACTTATATGTATAGCAGTCTATATTAAGTTGTGGGTCACTTTCGTTTGAACCCATTCTAAAAGCACTAAATTTTTACCCTCCACCCCTGCCATGTTTTACGTATATGTCATCATACTCTACATCGTTTTGTCAATCCCTTGACTGATTTTTATAGATATAATTGATTTTACTGTTTTTACATTTTACTCTCCTTAGTGGTTTTATATGTGGTTAATCTTTTTTACATGTTTGCATTTACCAGTGACATTTTTTCCTTTTATAGCTTTCTTACTCCTTATTATGTGTTTTTTTTTTTTTTTTCACTCAAAGAATTCCCTTTAACATCTCTTGTAAGGCTGGTTTAGTGGTTAGGAAAACTCCTGTCTCCTTCAGTGCTGCATTAACAGTCTTGCTGAATAGAGTATTCTTGGTTACAGTTTTTTTTCTTTAACCATTTTGAAAATATTGTGCCATTCCCTTCAGGCCTGCAGAGTTTTTGCTGAAAAATCACCTGATACGGTCTTAAGGAGTTTCCTTTATGTGTAACTGCTTTCTTTTGCTGCTTATACAATCTCTATCGCTACTTTTGCCATTTTAATTATTGTGTCTTAGGTTTTGTTAGGTGCTGTCTGTGCTCCCTGCATCTGGATGTCTGTTTTCTTCCCCAGATTAGGGAAGTTTCAGCTTTTATTTCTTCAAATAAATTTTCTGCACCTTTTCTTTCTTTTCCTTCTGGGATCCCTGTTATGTGACTATTGTTCTGCTTGATGGTGTCACTTAGCCTGTTCTCCTTTTTTAGTACATTTTTTTGTTTGCTGTTCAGGTTGGAGCTTTCCATTACACCAGTCTTCCAGATCACTGAGCTGTTCTTCTCCCTTCTCTATTGATTCCCTCTAGTGTAATTTTCATTTCAGTTATTAGTTCTTCATTTCCAGCTGGTTGTGTTTTATATTTTGTATCTCTTTATTGAAGGTCTCACGGAGATCCTCCGCTCAATTATGACCATTACTTTATCAGGCATGTTGCTTATCTTTCCTTCGGGACTTATTCCTTGGTCTCCTCATTTGTCTAACTCTGTTTTTTTCCTTTGTATTAGAAAAGTCAGCTACATCTCCTGATCTTGAAAGTAGTGGCCTTATGAAGAAGGGGTCCTGTGGCACAGTGCTGCGATTCACCAGAACCAGGCACTGCAAGGGTACCTCCTCTGTGGGGTACATGGGCCTTGCTGTTGGGGCTGTGTCAGTCCAGTCAGCTGCAGTGGCTTCCTCCTTCATCTGCTCAGGGCATACCAGGTTTGGTGCCTGTGCTGTTAAGGTGTCAGTCTGGGGCCCCCAAGGGCCTGTAGTTGGGCAGGATTGGCAGTCAGACCAGATGCCTGTCCCCCTTCTGTGTGTTGGGGCTGCAGTTAAATCACTCTCCAGGGTTAACCTCTCCCTTCCCTGTCCCCTGAGAAGTGTTCGCAGGTCGGTGGGCCTAGCAATCACACCAGATGCTTGTCCCCATCTGTCTGTCGCAGCTACCATGGCACTGATCAGCAGGGTACTTCCTCTGCACTTTTGGTTATAAGGGCAGGAGCCGCTTTGGAGTGGGGTTGCTTGCAGAGTGTGTGGGGGCAGGGGGACACCTGCTGAGTGAATCTGCAAGAGAGCATGGGCTGGGTGTGGCGGTAGCAAGCTGGGTGAAGAGTGTTCTGCTGGTTCTTGCAAGTGTCTGGGTATCGAGGTCAGGGAATGTGCTAGCTCTTTTGTTCTTGGATAAGTTTCCTAAGGATCCCTGCCCCTACTGTGAACGTTCTGAACTTAGTAAATCTCCTTCACATACACCCCTGGTGCTTTTCAAACTTCTGCGTCGATGCTGTATTTCTGTTAGGTTGTTATGCTGGCTCTTTTTTGTTTTCTTTAAATTCTAGTTAGTTAACCTCTAGTGTAATACTGGTTTCAGGAGTAGAATTTAGTGATTCATCACTTACCTATTATGATGGCTCTTTAATGGCTGGGAGTACTCAGTTTCTCTGTTATTTTCTGGCTCTCCTGGAGCTAAGGGCCCCTGATTGCAAAACAACAAAAACAAAAACCTCTTAAGTAAGGCCCACTGGGGGGCTCCTTCTCGCAGTGCTGGACCCCCATGCCTAGGACTGCTGGTGTAGGGTCTGATCCTTGGGCTTCTTGTGGTTAGTCTCTCTCAGCGTTTGGTTCCTAACCATCACTCCACCCTTCTTACCCTTTTCGATGTGGCTTCCTCTCTACAACTAACTGGGGGAGGTCTTCTGCTGCCAGTCTTTGGGTCATTTTCAGAGTGAGTTGCATTGATGTGTGTTATCTCATTGTATCCATGGGATGAGGAGAGCTCAGGATCTTCCTATTCTGCCATCTTCCCAACAAATAATACATGTTAAATTATAACGTAATAAATTATCTAGCTTATTCAGCTCAATAACTTGTATTTGTCTTTTCTTTTACAAAATTATATAGAACTGCTATGATCTTCTGGTGAGAAAGAAAAGACTTATTGTTCTCTTCAGCCACTGGTTACTTCACGCCTATGGAATAATATCCATTTCCAGAGTGGATAAACTCGAGCAGGATTTACCCCTTTTGGCTTTGGTACCTACACCAGCTCTTTTTTACTTGTTCACGGCAAAATTTACTGAGCCTTCACGGATACTCTCCGAAGGAGCCAACGGACACTAAATGTAAAATACCAAAAAACCTAAAAAGTGTTCTTAGTAAAAAAAAAAATATATAAAATGCATTAATATTCTTCTGTTGTACCTGGAAGAAAGATTAGGGGTTTTTGGACTTTTTTTTCTGCTTTTGACTTAACAGACTTTATGGTTAGAGTTGGAAAATACAAAATGCAGTAGTAGCCTGTTACATTAAATATATACTTTAGCATTCTATGACACTAGGAGCATGTTAGGAAGCACTTGCCTCCTCAACAATTTAGTTATTCTTTAGAACAAAATCATGTTTCTCTATATCTTGGTAAGTATAATCTGAAATCCTAAGCATTGGCCTAATTGTGCATGTCTGTTTATTTCAATTTGTTTTTCAAGTATAATGAATTATAAGGACAAACATACCTTGTGGTTCTGATAGCAAATATGAAAATGAAGTATGTTGTTTATTGTTATTTATTTTTACCACTACAGTATTTTGATTATAAAAATAGAGGATAATTTATATAACAAGTTTTCTTTTTATGGGTAGTTTGGTTGAAGACATCTTCTGATGATTGTTTCTGTTAAGAAAAACAATAAAATGCTTAACTACAAAAAATCTCAGATGTTGACATTTAATTGTATTTTGCCACACTACTTGTGGAAATAATTCAGACTTAAGTAGTCCAAATGAATAAATACATGTATTCACATAGTCCCTTCCTCTTTGGTCTCATTTTTGAAGGATATATAGACAATGCCATATTTTATTGATCCTGAAACTTTTTTCACATTGTGACATCTCTGAATTAGGATGCATCTTAAAATTGATACCTTCTAAAACTAAATACAGAATATATACAACATATAGTTTTCCTGTGGTTAGTTATTAATAGGTGTGCTGTGGACTTTATGCTCGGAACCCTTTAAGAGATCCATGTGGGAGCAAAATAAGGTTTTTTGGCACTTAACGTAATAATCTGACCATTTTATCCCTTTGTATTGTTTAGAAGGTTATTTACAGATTCTGTTTAATGGGGATTATGCAGGTTTGTTAAACTTAGGACATCCATTGACCATTGCCAAATACGAAAGAAAGTGCACTCACTTGTTTTATAGTTTTGTTTGTGCCTTTTAAATTCACAGCAGTTGTAGCCTTCAAGTTATTTTGTTAGCTTTTCTTTGTTAATGTTTTTCATAGTACATTCAACCACCGGGGGATGGACTTTTTTGATACGGATTTGTTTCTTCTTTTCTGTAAGAGTAAAAATAAAATGCGAAAATTCTGTGTATGTCACACAAGTTTGGGTGGTTATTAGTGTGCATTAAAATTCTAAATTTCCCAAAGAATCCTCAACTGGACAATTATGTAATCTGGGACATGGTGTGGCAGGGGAGGGAAGTGTAGGGAGCCATGTGTCTGATTACCAGGATCATATCTGTCCCTCCACATGGAGGGACAATTGTTAAAATGGAGCCATTTTAGCAATTATCTTCTCTGATCTCCTATTCTAGCAGAAAAATGTGTGTGCAAGAGGAAGATCATGCAAGTAATTATAATTCTTCAAATGCAAAGATTCTCAGGAATACTTAAATAGGTATGTGCATTTTTCATTTGCTTTAAGAACAAGACCAAAACATAGCAACTGTGGTTGCTAATGTTACTAAATGATTTGTTAGAACGTGGTTATTAAACATATAAACATATCACCTTTGTCCTGGCTCAGCTTTGTTCAATTTTTACTTATAGGGCATTACAACTCTCACTGCTATAGTGCATGGTAATTATTTTGCTAACCAGTGCTGGATAGATAATTTAAAGGTCAAAATATTTTGATTTGGGTCAATTGATAAATTTAACAATTACATGGTTATTTATTTGTCTAAAACTGTCCGTTTGCAAGATTTGGCTACCCACTGGAGAGAGGTCTAAAACATGCCTGGGTCCCACTTCGAGAGATTCAGAATTGGCCTAGGGTACAGGCTGAGCAGAAGGATTTTTTAAACCTCTTACAGGTGATTCTAATGCGTGAGAGTATGGTATAAACTCTTCTTAGTTCAGATGCTTAATTTTTCCAAGAGACCTTTTGACAATTTTTCAGCAAACTTTTAAAATTATTTCTTACTGAAATTTTGATTCTGCCTCAATGTTTCTTTTCCAGAATTAAATGATCAAAATACAACTCTCAGGTCCTCATCACCATAATAAAAAGGTGACAATGTATACAAATTTGGTATTTCTTTTAAAATATCCCTTGACCTTAAAAAAAAGTTTTCTGTACCGCACATATCAAGTGAAAATATTTGGTTAATATACAAATTATTTATCTGTAACTTGTTATATAAGACTTGGGGACTTCTAGAATTTTAAAACAATTATTTTTAATACTTCTTAAAAAATAATCTATACTCAGTTACTATTTGATTTAGGAATACACACTAAGAGTCAGCTTGTTTACCTTTTATTTGCAAGAAGGAATGTTAAGGCAAAAAGTAATGATCTTCGTTTTCAAGATAAGTCTGGCATTTTAAGTTCTGATAAGCCTGTCCTCCACATGTGCCAGTCGGAACCCCCAGCAGATACCCACTCAGCCATGCTGTTGCAGTCCTCAGCCAGAGCACGTCTCTTGCCCTCTCAGGAAGACATCCCTGTGTATTCCCAACACCTAAAAAAAGCTTAGAGTTTCCTCTCTTTATCCTCTCATAGCCACTCACTAGAAGGAATCCCTTATATATGTTCTTTCCTTGTTTGTTCTCTCAGTATATGCACATTGAGGTTCAGGGACCGGGTCTTATTCAGCTTAGTGACTGCAGCATTTGCTCTCTTGGCAGGCTCAAAGGTGCTCCATCTGCTTCTGGAGCTTGGTGCAGCATTCCAGAAGGAGAGGGCCAGGATCTGCACATCTGCAGTGACAGATGGTATCCAGAAGAGGACAAGTAAGGGCTGTTGAGCTGGAAGAGATCAAGGCCTTCTCTAGAAGTTCCATCCTTTAAAAGATTTTTATTTATTTATTTGACAGACAGAGATCACAAGTAGGCAGAGAGGCAGGCAGAGGGAGAGGAGGAAGCAGGCTCCCTGCTGAGCAGAGAGCCTGATGCAGGGCTCCATCCCAGGACCCTGGGATCGTGACCTGACCGAAGGCAGAGGCTTTAACCCACTGAGCCACTCAGGCGCCCCTAGAAGTTCCATCCTTGAGCGCAGCCATTCAACAGGGAAAATCCAAAAGCTAGATTACAGGTGGCTCAGAGATGGTCAGGTAATCCAAGGAGCTGTGGTTGACTATCACCTCCCACAGGAGGGCGCTAGATTTCAAGAGATCTGATGAGTGCCTAATTTGGGTCTGATGCTCTGTAACTTGCAGTTAACTATCCATATTTTACAACCAGGGAAACTGGGGAGTAGAGATTAAATAACACGTAATAAGCAGAGCCAATATCTGAGCCTAGGCCCACCTACCTTCAAAGCCCACACAGTGCCAGTGCTCCAGGAACAGAAATAAGTGGAGTTAAGGAAGCCAGAAAACTTCCTTATGCTCTCAGCTCCATTTCTGGTCGTACAGAGGCCTCTCCCCATTCCTTAACTAGGGTCAAGTCTCTTCCCCAGTTAGGTTCTCTCATAGTTCTTTTGGAGATTTGTCCAACACTGCTTCATTGCCACATTTGACCCCACAAATGAGAAGCAATGTTTAGGTGAATGTGACATAAATTGGGGAAGAATTTTTAGGGATAATGACGTTATTTATTTTTTTTAAAGATTATTTATTTATTTGACAGAGAGATATCACAAGTAGACGGAGAGGCAGGCAGAGAGAGAGAGAGAGAGGGAAGCAGGCTCCCTGCCGAGCAGAGAGCCCGATGTGGGACTCGATTCCAGGACCCCGAGATCATGACCTGAGCCGAAGGCAGCGGCTTAACCCACTGAGCCACCCAGGCACCCTGGTTAGTTTTTTAAATGCCTTTTTGATAGTACTGGCTACAGTAAAATAACAAGAGGTTCTTTGTTACCCAAAGCTTTGAGAAGTTACTTACTATGGAGGTCTGTTTCCAATTCCTGTTCCATAAGATCACGCAACTCGTCAAGATTCCCTTGTAGCCAAATGCTGATATGTTCAATGTTTTCATCTCTTTCCTTCAGCTTTGTTGTTAGGTTTTTTATTTCTTGCAAAATCTCATCACCACTGTTTACCAATTCCTTTAAAAAAATAATATTTTGGGATGTGTGAATATAAATTCCAACCAAATAAAAACATTGAGTGAATCATATCCAAGACAAAAATATGTATGTAAAATTGGTATTACTCATGCAAAATAAATGTCCATATCGCATTCACAAAGTTCTGTAGAAGATCTCAGAAGAAAACAGATTAGTAAATGAGACAATTGAATGGAATGCTCACTACCTCTAACCTTGGCAGGGATGGGGGCTGAATAAGAAGCCCGCTCACCTTCAGAGCAGCATGGAACTTCAGGGCATAATCGGCATGGCTTATAGCTGAAGAGAAAAAGCTTTGGAACCAGGCTGGATCTGAGCTTTAAATCCCCATAGGTTCATTAACTGTTTGGTCTTGGGCAAAGTTACTTAAACTGTGAAGCTCAGTAGCCTCATCTGGAAAAGGTTAAAGTCTGAGCCAGAATCACATGTAAACTTTAAATACTCAAGAGAGTGGCAAAGCCAGGATTTAAACACCTAGCAGCCTTGGCGGGGGCGGTGCGGGGGAGGGAGGGGCGGGGAGCGGTGAGAGGAGCAGGGCCAGTAAAACATGGAGGACAGATGGACTTCAGACCTGACAAATCTGTCCTAAAATTGTGTGTGTGCAATTTGTGTTTGCAGGTGGAGGTGGGGTGGAGGTCCCTCTAACCAAATTGGTAGAGGAGGAAGACAGTGTCCCAAAAGATTAAGATTTTAGTGACATTTGGCACCGCTAAAAATGAGACAACGGCTCCAAATGGAGTCACCTAGGCAAAGCCTCACATCACCAAACAGAATCGATTTAATAAGAGTTTTGGCTCTCTCAGAAATGGAATCTTACACCAGTCTATCAGGAACCACCTCATCAGCACCAGTTAGGTCATCTGCCTAATAATCCCTGCCACCCCCTAGAGGAAAGTAATCTTGCAATAATCAACCTGCTTTTTGTGCTTAGTATAACTTCCAGGTTCCAGCTCCCTTCTGCCTCTTGTATAGCTCCTCAGAGCACCTTTTAATCTCGTAGCTGGGACACTGCCTGATTCATGAATCATTGAACAGAGCCAATAAGATGTTTAAAATTTACTCAGGTGAATTTTGTTTTTTTTAACAATACAGAGCACACATGTTAAGATCTGATGAGTGTACTAACACTGTCAATCCCCCCAATCCTGACCTCCTACCTTATGCAGGCACACATGTACACACATACACACACATTAGGTAGGTGAGTATTATTAGGAATATTATATTTATGGAGGCAAAAAAAAAAGCTCACCTTAACTGTAGTATGAAAGTCATCCCACAAATCCAAATACTCCGCTAAAATAAAAGATTATTGAAATACAAGGGTTACAGAAATGTGAAAATTTTTATGAAAGTAGTGCTATTTGTTTTTCAAAAATTGCTTATCTAAAAATTTCCACTCCCAAAATGATAGAATAACTGGATTAGACTTGCCCACTCACTGTAAACAAGGAGGAAATATGTTAAATTTAGTAGGCTTCATGCCCGGTATGGGACTTGAACTCACATTCTTGAGATCAAGAGTCACATGCTCTATTGACTAAGCCAAAGAGGCACCCTGAATATATCTGTTTTAATATCCAGTTTTCAGGTACTGGAGAATGGGCAGTATAGAACTGGGACACTTGAAGGAGAGGTGACAGATGAGGCAAGCCTTAATGATCACCTGGCTTTCTGCTGGAGGGTACTTTCCAGACCTAAGTGCAAGCAGAACAAAGCAGGTTTGCACACAGACACAAAAATCTGTACAAAGATTAGCAAATTGGGTCCAGCAATATATAAATACAATACTAGCTTTTGAACAAGCGGGTTTTATCTCAGGAGATTGGTTTAACATTCAAAAATGAGTTGGTGCAATTTACCATCCTAATACATAAAAGAAACACATGAACATCTTGAGTGGCTGAGTTCTCACAGGCCCTGCACTGCCTCTAATAAGTACCTTGGATGCCCAAGTCCAGGGGCCCCTACGTGGCACCACTTTGCAGGTGCTGTCGTGTACCATTACTGGAGAAATTAAATGCATCTGTGCAACTACACTGGGTGGCAACTTGCAATTTTGCATCTGGTTTCCTCCACACTTGCCTCATGTGCCTTTGCCCTTTGCTAGTTTTACTCCATATCCTTCACTGTAATGGAGAAGAAGCGTAACAACTTGAGCCTGGTGAATCCTAGCTGATCATTGAGTCTAAGGGTGGTCTTGAGGATCCCTAATATAACACCTAAAAGCTGCAAAATCTTGCTGTGAAAAATAAGTTCCAAATAAATGGAGATGTATACTATGTTCTTGGATTGGAAGATTTTATTTTGTTAAGATGTCAGTTCTCCTCAAATTGATTTATGGATTCAACAGAAACCCAATTAAGATCCCAGCAGGTGTGCAATTATAGATAAATAAGCTGTTTTTGAAAGCTTACAAGAAAATCAAAGGACCTATAATAGCCAAAATCATTGCAAAAGAGAACCAGAAACATGGAGAACTTACACTACCTGAGGTCCAGACTGAGCATGAAAGTAATCAGGACAGTGTGGTATTGGTATAAAGTCAGAATAAGAAACAGACTTATAAAATTGATTTTTGAAAAAGTCATTGGGGTAGTACAATGCTAAGAAGATAAGCTTTTCAAAAATGGTGCTAGAACAATTGGATATACATGAGAGAAAACATGAAATTCAACTCTTACCTCACACTGTACAAAAATTTGAACTTGATTTGGAGATCTAGACATAAGAGCCTTAACTAAAAACTTACAAAAGAAAACATAGGAGAAAATCTTTGAGAACCTGGCTTAGGTGAAAATATCTTAGGACACAAAATGTACTACCCTTAAAAGATGAAATAAATAAACTAGACTTTACCCACAGGAAGAACTTCTGCTCTTTCAGGACAATATAAAAAAAAATAAGCCTCATACTGAAAAAAGGACTCATTTCTAGAATACACAAAGATTTTAACTCAACAACACAACACAAGGTAATGAACAAAAGATCTGGACAAAAATGTAGCAGACTTTTCCAGAGATGGCCCCACAATATATTCCCTCCCACATGCTCTTCCCACAACATCACATTGACACCCCTCCCATTAGTGGTGGCAACTGTGTCCCCTCCCCTTGTACCTGGGATCTTATCTTTTGAAATGCAGCAGGCCAAGCCACTACATGGAAACTCTGGCTGTGAGTCAGCAGCAACACCAGTCACACTGAGTAGATGTATCTGCAGATGACTCCAGACCCAGCTGCTGAATTACGCCCAGCCATCAAGTTGCCCCAGCTAATGTCATGTAGAGCAGACATGAGTGATTTCTACCACCAAATGACCAATTGAGGAGCAAAGTAAGTGATTTGTAATAATTTGTTATGCTGCAATAGATAATTGATTCAAGACACTTCACAAAGGATGATATATAAGTGGTCAAAAAGCACATGAAAAAATAATAGCATCAGTCATCAGAGAAATGCAAATAAAAATCACAACGAAATACCATTATATACCTACTAAAATGGCTTAAATGTTAAGTGTTTTGACAATTTTAAATGTTGGTGAGGAATGGAGTATCCTGTTGCTAGTGGGATGATGAATTTGCACAACTACTTTGGCAAACTGTTTTGGCAGTTTCTTACAAAGTTAAACATACGCTAACCATACACTCCAGCAATTCCACACCTCAGTATTTACCCAAGAGAAATGAAAACAAATATTCACAAAAATACATGTAAGCAAATAGTAACCAAGTACTGGAAACAATCCAAATGTCCTTCAAATGGTGAATGAATAAACAATATATAGTATATCTACATAATGGAATACAACTACAGAGCTATAAAAAGGAGCAAGACAATGATAGATGAATGGATCTAAAAAAAAAGTTTGCTGAGACAAATAGATAAAGATGTGGTCCATATACACAGTGGAATATTACCCAGCCATCAGAAAGGATGAATACCCAACTTTTGTATCAACATGGATGGAACTGGAGGAGGTTATGCTGAGTGAAATAAGTCAAGCAGAGAAAGTCAATTATCATATGGTTTCACTTGTGGAACATAAGAACTAGCATGGAGGACATTAGGAGGATGAAAGGGGAAAACTGGAGGGGGAGACAAACCATGAGAGACCGTGGACTCAAGAAACAAACTGAGGGTTTTATAGGGGAGGGGCTTAGGGGGATGTGTTGGCTGGGTGATGGGTATTAAGGAGGGTACTTATTGCATGGAGCACTGGGTTTTATACATAAACAATCCTAGAAGAGGACATCAAAAACTAATGACATACTGTATGGTAACTAACACAACATAATAAAAAATAATTTTTAAAAATAATTTTTAAAAATTTGCGGAGTGTAAGAATCCAGGTACATAAGTGTATTTCATCATTCCATTTGTATCTAATCCTTATTGACAAAAAGCAGATTGGGGCACCTGAGTAGCTTAGTTGGTTAAGCTTCAACTCTTGGTTTTGGCTCAGGTCATGATCTCAGGGTGTGAGATCGAGCTCCACATCAGGCTCCATTCTCAGCGTGGAGTCTGCTTGTGGTTCTCCCCCCCGCCTTTCCCCTCTGCTCCTCCCCCTGTTCTTGTGCTCTCTTTCACTTTTTATCCCTCAAAATAAAAATAAAATAGGAAGGAAAGAAAGGGAAGAAGATGAAAGAAGGAAGGAAGGGAGGAAGGAAGGAGAGAGAGAGGGAAAGAGAAGAAAAGGCAAAAGAAAGAATAAGAAGGAAGGAAAGGGAAGGGAAGGAAGAAAGGAAGAAAAAGAAGAAAAAAGAAGGAAAGAGAAAGAGGGAGGGAGGAAAGGAAGGAAGGGGAGAGAAAAGGGAAGGGGAGAGGAAATGGGAGAGGGAAGGAATGAGGGAAGGGAAGATGGTTTCCAGGCACTGTAGAGTGGGAAACCAACTACAAAAGGATGTCAGAAATTTTGCAGGGATAATATGTTCTCCATCTTGTTTGAAGTGGCAGTGGTTACAGTGGTATGTACATTTACTAAAACTCATTGAACTTTAGATGGGCTCATTTTATTGTATGCAAGTCAGTAAAATTTATTTAAATAAAACAAAAAACTTATTTTTTATATGTTTGGATCACCCATGACATATTACTTACTCTGATGAGCTGTCAGTTGACAAGACAGTTCACTTGACGTGGACTTGAGGTCGTCTTCTCCTTTTCTGTACTGTTCTATCTTGTTCTTCATATATGCAATATACTGGAAATGAAAGACGTATGATTGCTTTAAGCAGTTAAGTTACCGTAAATTATCCATGCAGTCATTTGGCACACATCTATTGATTCTTCATGCCACTGACTGCTCTCAGTACAAGGGTAACAGTGGCGAGAAGAGCCCTTGTCAAGGCTATATTCTGGTGAAGGAGAGAAAGGATCTGGCTTCTCAATAAACATTTAAGCACCTGAATAAACATGGCATTCTGAATATAATTTGCCACAAAAAGATATTAAAAGGTATTCTGCCTAAATGCAATGTGCCCACAAACAAAAAAGTGTTCTGTATTGTGAAATGTGTGTGCAGGAAAAGTACCAAGGCAGCCATGCTTCCAGACTGGAGGGGTTCAGCATAAGACCTCAGAGAGAGGAGTTATCAAGTCTGGAGACCCCACAGAATTGCTCACGCCATTCGGATGTTTCACTGAGTTGGGTGATGGTGGTAGTAGTGGTTTGGGTATTAAAGTCATCGTTTTCTGTTCTGACCACCCAGTGCTCAGGAATACTAAACTTTAAAGTCTCTGGGAACTTTGAAAGCATGGGCTTTGGATATAAAAATGGCATTGATTCTGTTTCAAGAGGGAAATAGTCAAATACTAGAAATTACTGATAAAAAAAAAATTTTAGAAATTGTATCTAGGGGACACCTGGGTGGCTCAGTGGGTTAAGCCTCTGCCTTCAGCTCAGGTCATGATCCCAGGGTTCTGGGATTGAGCCCCTCATCGGGCTCTCTGCTCAGTGGGGAGCCTGCTTCCCCCTTTCTCTCTGCCTGCCTCTCTGCCCACTTGTGATATCTCTCCCTCTCCCTCTCTGTGTGTAAAATAAATAAATAAATTCATTTTTTGAAATGCTGTAAAATGTTTAAAAAAAAATTGCATCTAGTACCACAGAAGACATAGAATTGTTTATAAGCATGTTATAGGGTCTACTCATGGGGCCTTGATCTTGTGTCAGTCTGTGTGACTTGTTGGCTAGTTTTGTAGTAAACCAGCATGAAAACCTCTGCAGGCCACATCCAAGACGTCATTCCTGCCCCCTCTTTGAATGTGGATTACAGTTTGTAGACTTGTCTGGTTTCCCATAACTCTCAAATGTGTAAACATACTGAATTTTAATTTATCCATTTATTTGCTCATTTCCTCAGCTAGATGATGAGCTTCCTAAGGACTTGGGGTGGTGTCTTATCCATCTCTGTATTCACTTGAGACTTCCCCAAGGCTAGGGAGTCAGTGGGTGCTTAAAATGTCTGCTGAGAGAAGGGATGTAACCAGCAGAACAGAGTGGGGAGTGAATAAGATAAACAGCATTATTCAGGACCAGCATTATTATTATTCAGATGGACAATAAATTAGAAAACAGAACTTATAGAATCAGCCTTTCACATAGTCATCCATTTGCTTATCCATTACTAAAGTAGCAATAAAAATTCCAAGTATTTTAATAAATTATCTATGTCATCTTGACAGGAAGATAATCTTATGGAATATTTCCGTGGGTAGACAAAATGCCTTATAAGATTGCTGCAAAGGCTAGAAGGAAGAAGATGTATTACACATGTGCAGGTTAGTGATGCTAGTACCCAGACTCTGCAGCACATTTACTTTTTCAAAGTACATTAGTACCACTTATGCCATTTTAATTCTACCAGAAACACATGATATTGGTGTATAACTATTGCCATTGACCTGATAAAAAGAGTACCCAGACAGGTAAAAGGATTTTTCCCTTAGAGTCTTATTGCCAAGGGACTTTTTCTTTTTCTAGCTATTAAAAGTTATTAAAAATGTAGAGCCTTGATTTCCTCATCTATAAAAGGGACATAATATATATTATCCACATTAAAGGTTACTGTGAGCATAACATGGGCCTGAGTCCCTTTTCGATGTGAGCCATTATGCAAAACACTTGGGATACTGATCCTCACTTTGAGGTCACTGTGGTTTACTTAAAAAAAAAAAAAAAAAAAAAAAAAAAAAAAAAAAAAAAAAAAGAATGATACAATCAATACAAAACCGACAGACAACTTAAATTTTTAAATGGGCAAAACACTTGAACAGGTACTAAACAAAGATGTATACAAACAGCAACCAACACATGAATAGATGCTTCATTTGATCATCAGGGAAATGCAAACTAAAAGCACAATGGGATACCACTACAAATTATCCAGAATGGTCAAGTAGGAAAAAAAAAATAACCAGTTTGGCAAGAATGTGGAACCAGTGGTGTTCTCACATACCCTGCTGGGAGTGATCTGCAACTTCTCTGGGAGATGGCACTGTGCACAAGAGTGGATTGTCCACATCCCTATGGCTCTGTGATTCCACTTGAGGGGTATACCCCACAGAATTATGTACATATGTTCCTGAAAACACATGTACTAGAATGTTCATGGCAACTCTATTCGTAATAGACCCAGCAAGAAATTCTGTAACCCCCTCCAAGAGTATATAAATTGTAGTATAGTTATACACTTGAATACCATGTATGGAACCAAGGCTGAACAAACTATAACTGCATTCAATATAATAAAGATGTACTTTGCAAACACAGTATTGAGCAAGAGTACATACTGTAATATTCCATACATATGATGTTCAGAAACAGACAAAACTAGTCTTTGGTGTTAGAAGCCAGTATACTGTTACTTTACGTTGTGGGGAGGTTAGTGGCAGGAAAGGACATAGATGATATCTGGATACTGTTAATGCTTTGTTTCTAGATCTGGGTGCTGGTTACCTGTGTGAATTCACTAAGTGTTTCACTTATTATTTGTGCACTATTTTATATGTACTTGGTCTTTATTTCAAAAGTTTTAAGAGCTATACTCTCCTTTTCTCATGTACCTATACTATAGGTCTAGGCAACTAACCAAAACCATCATGCAAAGTGAAGTGTTCTTGAACTTACTTTTCTCAATTTTTCATTTTCCAGGAGCAAAGCATCTACTTTTAAGTCATGCACATAGATTTCATTTTCTAAGTTCTTTAGAGTCTCAAAATGATTTTTAATCTTATGGCTTTCTTGATCTCGTAAGTATTTGAGTTCTTGCTTCACTTTTTCCTGCTCAAACATAAAACCCACAATTATCTCAGAGTTAAATAAGTAGGGCACCGGTGTTTTAGATTGCCTGCACCACATTCATAGAGGGTTATAATTAATTCCTGAATCATCAGCAGAGGCTATGTATACCTTCCCTTAGAAAAACTTGGTATTTAAAACTCCAGAGTTGATTCAATTCTGGGAAGATGGTGGAGTAAGAGGGTCCTGAGCTCATCTCAACCATGCACACACTGAGATAACAGCCATATCTGTGCAACTATATTTGAAAGTGATCCAAAGACTAGCAGAACGGACTTGCATAGAGAGGGGGGCCACATTGAAATGTGTAGGAGTGGCAGAGACATGTTTAGGAACCCAAACCCCAGCAAAACTAACCACAAACAGGAAAGATACTACAGGAAGCCAGAAGATCAGGCCTCATGCCAGGCACCCCAGGCATGAGGGACCCACACTGGAAAAAGAAATCTCTGCAATATTTAACTTTGAGAACTAGTGGGGCTTAAATTCACGAGTCTTTACAATCAGCAAGGCTTAACTCTGGTACTTCAAAAATCAATAGGCTTTGCTCTGGGAGAGCTGGAGAACTGGAATAAGAACAATAAGAAACTGAGTCTTCACCTTTAAGGAGCCAACAAAACAAATAATCCTGCTGAGACACAGCATAGAAGCAGCTGTTTGAAATTGCCTGGGGTAGTTAGGAAAATTTATTTACTAATCTCAGATTGTATGTTGGAGGTGCAAGGATCTTTAGGAGACCATTATAGAACAAAAGTGGTGATGGGTGCCATTTCTCTTCCTCCCTGTTTCCCATCAACCTTGTTGGCCAGACACTTGCAGGAAACAGGATGAATGCTCTCCACCTCTCTTGTTAACTAGTACCCTGCCCCTGCATTCCCCTGCAGAGATGCCCAATCCAACTGGCCATACTCCAAAGGCATCCCTCCAAAGTGACTCCTGCCCTGGAGAGAGAAGAAGACATCCACACATGCCAGTGTGCCCACAGTCCCAACAGCTGAACGTTATGGCTGGCAGCACAGTGACAGTGCCCTGCTGATCAGTGAGATGGCAGCCCCAGCAGACTGGGGGCAGGCATCTGATCTCAGTGCAAGCTCCACCGACCAATAAAGCCTCTCAGGGACAAAGAAAGGAGAATGCCCCATGGCTCTGTGCAACTACAACCCCAGCAGATGGGCTGATAGGAGGCTTCTGGTTTGAATGCTGACATCACAAAACTACAAGCCCTCAGCAGCCCCAGACTGTCCCTTTAACAGCACAGGGACCAAACACTGTCTGGTGCACATAACACAGGCAAAGGGGGCCATTCCAATGGACTTGACTATAGGGAAACATGGTTCAGTCACAATAGTGGGGTTCAAACAACCCACAAAAGAGATGCCATTGAAGTGCTTGACTCTGGTGAACAGGGAGCATTGCATCATTGGGTACTACTGGACCTCTTCTTAAAGGCCACTACTTACTTTCAAGATCAAGATATGTAGCTAACTTTTATAATACATAGGGGGAAAAGCAGAGTTAAACAAAATGAGACAGAGGAATAAGTGCCAAAGGAAAAAACATGATAAAACCACGGCAAAAGAGCCAAATGAAACAGAGATCAGCAATGTGCCTGTTAGGCAACTCAAATTCATGGTCATAAGGATACATACTGGACTTGAGTAATGAGTGGAAGATCTGTTAAACGTTCCATAGAGTATATAAAGAATATAAAACCGAGGCAGAGATAAACTCAATAACTGCAATGAAAAATACATTAGAGGAAATCCATAGCAGATTAGAGGAGGCAGAAGAACAGATCAGTGATCTGGAAGACAGAAGTAATGGAAAGCAACCAAGCTGAAAAGCAAACAGAAAAAAATATAATAGAAAATGAGAATAGGTTAAGGGCACTCAGTGATGTCACCAAGTGTAGTAACATAAGCATTATAAGGATCTCAGAAGAGACAGAGGAGGCAGAAATTTTATTTGAAAAAATAATAGCTGAAAACTGTCCTCTAATTTGAGAAAAGTAAGAGGCATCCCAGTCCAGGAGGCAGAGAGAGCACCCAACAAAATTTATGCAAGGCAGTCCACACATAGTAATTAAAATGACAAAACGTAGTGATAGAGAATTTTTAAAACAGCAAAAGAAAACAATATATACAAGGAAAACCCTATAAACCTATCAGCTGATTTTTCAGCAGAAACTTTATGGGCCAGAAGAAAGTGGCATAACATATTCAAAGTGCTGAAAGAAAAAAGAACCTACAACTGAGAATATTCTATTCAGCAAATCAGACTTAATAAGAAATGTTAACGGGCATCCTTTAAGTGGAAAAAAAAAAAACAAAAAACAAAAAACAAAAAACGCCATAATCAGGAGTAAGAAAACTATGAAAGGAAAAAATTTCACACGTAAATGCAAACATTTAGTAAAAGTAGATTAATCACTTATAAAACCAGTATGGAGGTAAAGCACAAAAGGAATAAAATCAATTATATCTATAAAAATAAGCCAAAGGATACATTTTTTTAAAATGTAAAGTATGACATAATATACATAAATGTGGGGCGTTGGTAAAAATTAGTGCTTTTAGGGGTGCCTGGGTGGCTCTGTCAATTAAACATCTGACTCTTGATTTCAGAGCTCAGGTCATGATCTCAGGGCTGCAGGATCGAGCCCCAAGTTGGGCTCCATGTTGGACACGGAGTCTGTTTGAGATTTTCTCTCTCCCTCTTCTTCTGTCCCTGCACCCCCCCTTAAAAAATAAAAATAGTGCTTGGAAAACTGCACATCTACATGCAAAAGAATGAAACTGGAGAATTTTATTACCCTATACACAGAGATAAACTCAAAATTGGCTAAAGACCTAAATGTGAGGGGTGCCTGGGTGGCTCAGTGGTTAAAGCCTCTGTCTTCAGCTCAGGTCATGATCCCAGGGTCCTGGGATCAAGCCTCACATCAGGCTCTCCACTCAGCAGGGAGCCTGCCTCCTCCTCCTCTCTCTCTCTGCCTGACTCTCTGCCTACTTGTGATCTGTCTGTCAAATAAATAAAAATCTTTAAAAAAAAAATAGACCTAAATGTGAGACTGGAAACCATAAAATTCTTAGATGAAAACATAGGCAGTAATTTCTTTGATATCAGCCATAAAAACATTTTCCTAGATATGTTTCCTTAAGCAAAGAGAAAAAAAGCAAGAATAAACTATTGGGACTACATCAAAATAAAAAGTTTTGCAGAGTGATGGAAATCATTAACAAAACAAAAGGCAACCTACTGAATGGGAGAAGATATTTGCAAATGATATATTTGATAAGAGCTTAATATCAAAAATATATTAAAGAACTTATACAACTCAGCACCAAAAGCCCAAACAACCCAGTTTAAAAATGCACAGAGGACATGAAAAGACATTTTTCCAAAGACGACATACAGATGGCCAACACACTAATGATCAGGGAATGCAAATCAAAACCACAATGAGAGATGGAGGAATAGGAGAATCCTCAGCACACTTTGTCCCACATATATACACAGAAAACACCCACATCAGGGCAAATAACCTAGTAAGCAACCTGAAAACTGGCAGAACGGACTCTCCACAGCTAAATGTTGAGAAGAGGCCACATTGAAAAGGATAGGAGGTGCAGAGACATGGCCAGGAGCCAAACTGATCCATAGGAGAGAGGGACACCACAGGCACAGAGAGGGAAAAGAAAAGACCCCTCATCAGGCATCCCAGGCAAGGGGGGAGCCGCATTGGGAAGATGAATCCCCACAACATTGGCTTTGAAAACCAGATGGGCCTAACTTCGAGTTCTTACAGTTAAATGGGGCTTAACACCCGGAATAGTGGATTGGACTTTGCAATGGGTGGAGAGCAACAGAAAACATAGTTCCCACCCTTAAAGATAAATCACAGTGAAGAGCCCCACCAATATACAGTATGGAAGCAGCAGTTTGAAAAATGCCTGGTGTACACAGGAAGGAGATTTTATTTACCAATCTCAGAGCATGTACTGTAGGGGCAGGGATCTTTGGGTGAATTCTCCAAGAACAAAAGAGTTGGCACGCACCATTTCTCTTCCCAAGATCCCCAGACTAAATACATAGACACCTTCAGGAACCAGTGCAACCTGGAGACTCCTGCCTAGCTTACTAACAGCACACCCTGCCCTTACACTGTTCCTCAAACCTCCCCGCTCCATTCTGGTGAGGCAGTTTTCTAAAGTGGCTCCAGGTCCCCTCCCACAGCAGAGCAGCCATGACCTTGCTGGCACCTCATGCCCCACCCATGTATTCTTCTACAGACCTGCCCTTGGCAGTTCTCCAGGCCACAGGTCCCCTCTTGCGGCAGACCAGCACACAATTTTATAACAATGTTTACCCACCCACATTCTCTTGTAGACCCACCCTTAGCAGGAGTCCCTCCAATGCAATGCCACTAGCCTCACACTGTGCAATCATCCCTGTTTGAGGCCAGCACCATTCCAAAGTGACGCCTGTCCCAGAGAAAGGGGAAGATAACCATACACATTTGTTTGATTCAGACCCCTGCAGTGGGCTGGGGGCAGACATCTAGTCTGACTGCAGGCCCCACTCACCAATGAAAGCTTCTCAGAGGACAACACAGTGAGAGCACTTTACAGTTCAGTGCTACCACAGCTCCAGCAAATGCCTAGCCTGACTTAGCTCAAGCCCAACGTGACCCCAAACATAGCTAACGACACAGAGATGAAGTCCTGAGATATTCAGAGAGGGCCATTGCAGACAGTTGGACTGAAGGCGAACATGGCTCTACCACAGAAATAGGGAGCATGCAACACACATATGAGATACCCCTGAGGCACCAATTTCTGGTGCACAAGAGACACTGCACTGCAGAGCATTACAGGATCTCTTCTTCCTAAGTCCATTGTTTCAAGAGCAGGAGCTATAACTGATATTCCTGACACATGGGAACAGACACAGAGCTAGTCAAAATGAGGAGACAGAAGAACATGTCCCAAATGAAAGAACAGGACAAAACCACAGCAAGAGAGCTAAATGAAATGGAAATAAGTAATAGGCCGGGTAATATAATTTAAAGTAATAATCATATAGATACTCACTGGAGTTAAGAGTGGAGGACCTCAGTGAGACTCTCAACAAAGAGATAGAAAACATAAAAGAGAATCAATCAGACATGAAGGAGTCAATAACTGAAATTAAAAATACACTAGAGGGAATAAATAGTAAACTGAAGAAAGCAGGAAAACATATCAGTGACCCAGAGGATAAAGTAATAGAAAGCAATCAAGCTGAGCAGGAGAGAGAAAAATGACTAATAAAAATGAAAACAGATTAAGAGTACTCAATGATACCATCAAGTGTTATAACATTCACATTATAGGGATCCCAGGAGAAGGGAGAGATAAGGGGGCAGAAAATTTATTTGAAGATAAAATAGCTGAAAACATCCCTAATCTGGGGAAGATGAAAACATCCCTAATCCAAGATACACAGAGAACCCCCAGCAAAACAACCCACAGAGATCCACACCAAGACATGTGGTAATTAAAATGGCAAAATGTAGCAATAAAGAGAATGTTTAAAGCAGCAAGAGAAAAGAAACTTACATACTAGGAAAACCCCACTAGCCTATCAACTGATTTTTTTTCAGCAGAAATATCACAGAGAGACGGGAGTGGCATGATATATTCAAAGTCTAAAAGGAAAATTCCTGCATCCAACAATACTTTACTCAGCAAGTCTACAATTCAGAATAGAAGGAGAAATAGAGTTTCCCAGACAACCAAAAGTTAAAGGTCATGACCATTCAACCAGCCTTACAAGAAATGTTAAGGGGGATTATTTGAGTGGACAGGAAAGACCATAATCAGGACTAAGAAAGTAGGAAGCACAAAAGTATATCTATAAAAATCATTCAATGGGTTCACAAAATAAAAAGGTATGAAGTATGATATCACATACCTAAAATGTTGGGGGGGAGAGGGAGAATAAAATTTTAGTGCTTTTAGCATAGGTTCAAACTTAAGTGACTATCAACCTAATATAATCGGCTGTGTATATAAGAAGTTAGGTAAATCTAATGGAAACTACAAATAAAAAACCATTAATAGATATGCAAAAAAAAGAGAAACAAATCTGAGTATGTCACTAAAAAATCCAGCAAACTGTGAGAGAAGCAAGCAAGAGAAAAAAACAAAAAACATAAAAAGAGAGTACTATAAAAACAACCATAAAACAAGTTAAAAATGGCACTAAGTATATACACCTATTAATAATGGACTAAACACTCCAAACAAAAGATATATGGTAATGGAATGGACAAGAAAACAAGACCCATCTTGGTACCTACAATATACTCATTTCAGTCCTAAAGACACATGTAGACTGAAAATGAAGGGATGGAAAAGCATTTATCATGCAAATGAAAGTGAAAAGAAAGGAGAGTATTATTTATATCAGACAAAATACACTTTATTTTTTATTTATTTATTTTTTAAAGATTTTATTTATTTATTTGAGAGAGAGCATGAGAGGCGAGAAGGTCAGAGAGAGAAGCAGACTCCTCATAGAGCTGGGAGCCCGATGAGGGACTGGATCCTGGGACTCCAGGATTGTGACCTGAGCTGAAGGCAGTTGCCTAACCAACTGAGCCACCCAGGCGCCCCCAAAATACACTTTAAAACAAACACTGTAACAAAGGACATAGAATCATAAAGGGAATCATAATCATAACAATCCAACATGAAGATATGTGTAAATATTTATGCCCCCAACATGGAAGCACCCAAATACACAGCAAACAATGACAAAAACGAAAGTAAACAATAGTAATACAATAATAGTAGGAGACTTCAACATGCCACTTACATCAATGGATAGATCACCCAAACAGAAAATCAACAAGGAAACAGTGATTTTTGAAGGACACATTGGACCAACAGATTTAACAAATATATTCAGAATATTCCATCCTGAAACACTGGATACATATTCTTTTCAAGTGCACATGGAACCTTCTCCAGAACATATCACATATTAGGCCACAAAACAAATTTCAGAAAATGCAAAAACCTGAAATTATACCATGCATCCTTTCCAACCACAATGCTATAAAACTAGAAATCAGCCACAAGGAAAATCTGGAAAGAGCACATACATGGAACTTAAATAATATACTACTAAACAATGAAGGGTCATATAAAACATCAAGGAGGAAATAAAAAAAATACACAGAGACAAATAAAAATGAAAACATAATAGTCTAAAATCTTTGGGGTACAACAAAAGCTGTTCTGAAAGGGAAGTTTATAACAATACAGGCCTACCCCAAGAAGGTAGAAAAATCTCAAACAAACAACCTAACCTTCTACCTAAAAGAGATAGAAAAAGAAGAACAAAGCCCAAAGTTAGTAGAATGAAGGAAATAATAAAAATTAGAGCAAAAATAAATGAAATAGAAACTAAAAACAAACAAATTAAAAAAAAAAAAAAACAATAGAACAGATGGATGAAGTTGGGAACTGGTTCTTTGAAAAGGTTAACAAAATTGATCAACTGGTAGCCAGACTCATCATAAGAGAGAACTCAAAATCAGAAATGAAAGAGGAGAAATCACACCCAACACCACAGAAATATAAAGGATAGAGAATATCATGAAAAATTATATGCCAACAAATTAGACAACATAGAAGAAATGGAAATATTCCTGGAAACATAGAAGCCCCCAAAACTATATCAGGAAGAAATAGAAAATTTAAACAGACTGATTACCAGCAAAGAAATTGAATAAGCAACCAAAACACTCTTAACAAACGAAAGTCCAGGTAAATTTATAGGTAAATTCTACCAAACATTTAAAGAAGAGTTAATACCTATTCTTTTCAAACTATTCCAAAAAATAGAAGATGAAGGAAAGCTTCCCAATTCATTCTTTGAAGTCAGCATTACCCTGATAACACAACCATGTAAAGACACTACAAAAAAAGGAAATTTAGGTCAATATCTCTGATGAACATAAACGCAAAAATTCTCACCAAAATATTAGCAATTCAACAATACATTAAAAAATTATTCACCAGGATTCAAGTGGAATTTATTCCTGGGATACAAATGTGGTTAAATATTTGCAAATCAATCAGCATAATACATCATGTCAACAAAGGAATGGAGACAAACCATATGATTATTTCAAAGATGCAGAAAAACCATTTGACAAAGTATGACATTAAAAAAAAAAAAGCCCTCAACAAAGTAGTTTTAGAGGAAACATACCTCAACATAATGAAAATTCCACAGCGAACATCATACTCAGTGTTGAAATCTGATAGCTTTCTCCCTAAGATCAGAAAAAAGACAAGGATCTCTCCACTCTCACAAGTTTTTTTTGTCCAACATAGTACTGGAAGTCAGAGCCACCGCAATTAGACAAGCAAAAGAAATAAAAGGTATCCAAATTGGTAAGTAAAAATTTCACTGTTTGCAGATGACATGATACTCTATATAAAAAACCCTGGAGACTCCACCAGAAAACTACTAAAACTGATAAATGGAATCATTAGGTTAGCAGGATACAAAATCAATATACAGAAAACTGTCGCATATCTATACACCAATAATGAGGTAGCAGAAAGAGAAATTAAGGAAACAGTCCCATTTACAATTACACCAAAAATGATAAAATACCTAGGAAAAAACTTAACCAAGGAGGTGAAAGACTGGTACTATGACTATAAAACATTGATTAAAGAAATAGAAGATGACACAAACAAATGGAAAGATAGTCCATAGTCATAGAATGGGAGAATAATTATTGTTAAAATATTTGTACTACCCAAAGTAATCTATAGATTTAATGTGATCCTTATCAAAATACCAACAGTATTTCTCATAGAACTAGAAAAAATAATACTAAAATTTGTATGGGACATCAAAAGACCCTGAATAGCCAAAGCAAGCTTAAAACAAACAAAACTGGAGGTATTAAAACCCCAGATTTCAAGATATTCTACAAAGCAGTAGTAATGAAAGCAGTATGGTACTGGCACAAAAATAGACATATAGACCAATGAAACAGAATAGAGAGCCCAGAAAAAACCCCCACAAATATATGGTCAATTAATATTCAACAAGGGAGGCAAGAATATGCAATAAAGACAGTCTCTTCAACAGACTGTGGTGCAGAAACCGGACATCTACATGCAAAAGAATGAAACTAAACCATCTTCTTACAACATACACAGAAATAAATTCAAAATGGACTCAAGACCTAAATGGAAGACCTGATACTATAAAAATTCTAGAAGAGATCACAGGCAATAATTTCTCTGACGTCAGCCACAGCAAAAGTTTTCTAGGTACATCTTCTGAGACAAGGGAAACAAAAGCAAAGTAAACCATTTGGACTATATCAAAACAAAAAGCTTCTGCACAGCAAAGGAAACAATCAACAAAACTAAAAGACAACCTAAAGATGGGGAGAAGATATTTGCAAATTACATATCTGACATACACATATTAGTATCCAAAAATACAAAAAACTTATACAACTCAACACTAAAAAACCAACTAATCCATTTTAAGGATGGGCAAAATACATGAACAGACATTTCTCTAAAGAAGACATTCAGATAGATGGCCCACAGACACATGAAAATATGCTCAACATCACCCATCAGCAGGAAAATGCAAAGCAAAATCACAATGAGATATCACATCACACCTGCCAGAATGGCTAAAATGAAAAACTCAAAAAACAGCAAGAGAATGTGGAGTAAAAGGAACCCTCGGGTGCTTTTGGTGAGAATGCAAATTGGTATAGCCATTGTGGAAAACACTACAGAGGTTCCTCAAAGAATTAAAAATCGGAATACCCTACAATCCAGGAATTTACCCAAAGAATATGAAAAAGCTAATTTTTTTTTAAAGATTTTATTTATTTATTTGACAGAGAGATCACAAGTAGATGGAGAGGCAGGCAGAGAGAGAGAGAGAGGGAAGCAGGCTCCCCGCTGAGCAGAGAGCCCGACTCGGGACTCGATCCCAGGACCCTGAGATCATGACCTGAGCCGAAGGCAGCGGCTTAACCCCACTGAGCCACCCAGGTGCCCCGAAAAAGCTAATTTGAAGGGATATATCCTCCCCTCGGTTTATTGTAGCATTATTTACAATAGCCAAGATATGGAAGCAACCTAAGTGTCCATGGATAAATGAGTAGAAAAAGGACATGTGGTACATATATACAATGGAATATTCCTCGGCCATAAAAACAAAATGAGATTTTGCCATTTGGAATAACATGGGCGGACCTAGAGTATATAATGCTGAGTAAAATAAGTCAACCAAGGAAGGACAAATACCATACTGATTTCACTCTGACATGGGATTTAAGAAACAAAACAGAAAAAAGGACACAAACAGACAAAAAGACTCTTAAATACAGAGAACAAAGTTGTGGTTGCCAGAGGGCAGGTGGGTGCCAGGATGGGTAACTGAAGAGAATTAAACTACACTTATCATGATGAGAACTGAGTAATGTATAGTACTGTTGAATGATTCAACACCTGAAACTAATATAACACTATATGTTAATTATACAATTAATAGATATAAAATTAATATATATCAAATAAACAATAAATAAAACTCCAAAGCTGATTTGTGGAAATTTTTCATAAACTCTGGGAAGCAAGTTAAAAAAAGTTGTTGAAACAACTTCATAAAACAGAATATACTTTGATATATAAACAATTGTATGGCAAAAATAGGGGAGAAGGAAGTAGAATTTATTGAGGCCTTTTTAGGGAGGATTTAATATTTCTTGAGAAAAGAATAATACTTTATGGATTTTTCATAATTTTCTACTGAATTCTGTATTTGGTTCTAGTCATTATACTGTTATAAATCACATAATTTTTAGTCATTGTATGATCATCACTAGTAGAATTGTACTAAGAAAATACAATTGCATATATAATATACTTACTACAGTACTCTTCCCTTTCATCTTTTTCTACACCCACATGATAAAAGTTACTTTTGATATCAGTGCATCTCAAAAAATAGAATGTTTCTATTTTAAATTGGCCAAATCTATACACACATTTATCACTAACAACTAATTCTACACTTTAAGAAGGTAGTAAATGTCTCTTCACCTGCTCTCATTTTATCCACTCCCTTCCCACCTCTGCAACCTCTGTGCACTTATCCTAATCTTCACAGGACATTAACAGAATAATATATCTGAAAAGAACCTTAGAAAGCATCTTCCAATTTCTACTTTAAATAAGAAAACGGGGGCCCCCCAATGAGTTTCCCGTGATTACATGTTAGTTGCATCAGAGTCTCTGTGTATACATATGTATATCCACACAATTAGTTTGTATATATCAGTATTCTAATAAAAGAAAGAATGAATGCATTGACTCTTTACCGTGTTGTTAAAATATCTTGAAAAATCTTTTGTCATTTGAGAAATGTAATCATTTAGTAAATTCTGCTCCTGCTTTTGTGCTATAAGAGAAAAAATAATACCCACATTTGGTTTTTAAAAATGGAAATAAGGCATGTGCTTAATTTTAAAAGTCATATACTATTATAAGGCTTATAACAAAAAACAAAGGAAGTCAGTTCCTTTCCAACACAGTACCCACCCTTATGTTTAATTTCACAGAATTAACTATTTTTAAACTCATTTAGACTTTTTCTTCTATTTTCTTAATAAATGCTTATATGGCTATTTCTTTTTTTTTTTTTTAAGATTTTATTTATTTATTTGACAGAGAGATCACAAGCAGGCAGAGAGGCAGGCAGAGAGAGAGGAGGAAGCAGGCTCCCTGCTGAGCAGAGAGCCCGATGCGGAGCTCGATCCCAGGACTCTGAGATCATGACCTGAGCCGAAGGCAGCGGCTTAACCCACTGAGCCACCCAGGCGCCCCTGGCTATTTCTTGATTTGTTATTTTAAGACATTTTCTACTTTCTTCCCAACATAGAAATGCTTACTCCCATCCCCATGTCCCCCACCCACACTTACAACCTCTTTGTTTCCCCCCTTCCAACATCGCCATAAAGCCATATTTTTTAAATTATTTTTAACTATTTAGATTATGACAACGTAAATATTATTCACAGAGGAGACACAGAGGAATGTTGTAAAATTATACCTCCTTGCCTGTATAATTTTTTGCTTTTCTAGGAGATAAAAATAGTCTCACTTTTTTTTTTACTTGCTTAGTTTTCCATGTATACATTAATTCATCAAAATCTAAAATAGAATCATAAAATCTTCCAAATATTACTTCCCACGTGGTCAAACACCTTAGGCGATCTATCAGCTCCCTTCGTCTTCCCTCCCCCACTGCCTTCTGTTTTCATTTTTCTTTAGGTCTTCTGGACAGCTGAACACCTAGAACTTTTGCATCCCTCTTGTGTTGGACTCCTGTTTCCTGAATTTCACATCCTCCTCTTTTTCTTGATTTGTTCCTTCTTTGTTGAAGCAAGTTTCATACTAACTTCCCGAGAGAGAGTAAATGAGATATTTTGACATCTTTTATATCTGAATGAATCTCTATTTTATATTTGTATTTGACTAATAGTTTCAACGGGCAGCTAATGTTGGAAACTATTTTCTCTCAGATTTTTGAAGGCAATGTCTTCTAACGTTTAGTATAATACTATAGTTAAGAAGTCTGAAACCATTCAGATTACTAATCTTTTGTGTAAGGTCTGCTTTTTCTCTCTAGAAGCCTTTGGGACATTTTTTTTCTCCTGAAATCCCAAAGTGATGTTACTTAGTATCTTTTCTTTCAGAAATTGCACTGGGGATTGATGGGCCTTTTCAAGTAGGAAACTCATATTCTCCAATTCTAAGAAATATTTTTGTATTATTTCTTGGATAACTTGATCTTTGCATTTTTTCCAATTTCTCTTCTCTGACCTTCCTGTTAATTAGATATCCAACCTCTCAGAATAGTCTTCTAATTTTCTTACTCAAATTTTATCCTGTTCCTCAGCTTTTTTTTTTTTTTTTCTGTTTTTGGAGAGATTTCCTCAACTTTTCATAGAATCCTCCTATTGAATTTTTAAATTTTGGTTATTTTTTTCATTTCTAAGAGCTCTTTCTTGTTTTCTTTCTTTAAGCATCTTCTTTTTTCATAAATGCAGTATTTTTTGTACAAATATAAGTTAAAGATATATCTTCTGTAATATATAGAATGTATATTTTCTATAATATGTAGAGACTACGAATACACATTATGTATAATACAAGGAGACTATATATTCTCCAAGAATCTATCTTTAAAAGTATTCTTACATTCTTTGGGTCATCTATGTTTCCATCAACTCCTGTTATTCTGTCTGTTTTAGTTTCTACATTTCATTTTGGAATTTTTCCTGAGGTGTCTGGTGATCTTTGATTGTCCACTCCTAATTAAGCATGAGGCACTAAAATTTCAGTTCCTGGTGGGCTTCATTGTACAATGATAAGGAAGGAACCAGCCAATTTGTTGGGGGATCCTGAAATGCTAGATTATGTCAGGCTTTTCTCTGAGATGGTTTGGTTTCCTTAGAGAAGAATCCAACCACCTCCTTCTTCAGAGTGGGGTGGGGGAGGGATTAGAGAACAGTTACACACAGCTGGCAGCCTTCATCAAGCCGACCAATGGAAGTGGGGGGGTCTCTGTACAACATCTGTCTTCTACTCTCAGTCATATTTGATATCCTACAGTTCAGAATCTGTTGGGGCAACAACTTCTCTGCTCGCATTCGGAGGAATAGTAACTCAGCTGCACAGAAGACAGCATCTGACCTGCCAGTCTCACAGCTTTTTATAAAGATTTTCAACCAATCTTCAGCTCCATGACTCATCTCAGCTTCACGGTATCAGGGTCTTCCAATGCCCAAGACTTGCCGGGTCTTGTGGAGAGAACGTCTTGCTTTCATGGTGTGCTATTTTGCAGGCACTTGCTACTCGTATTCCCCTTCCTGTTAATACCTCTATCCAATCACACTTTCCAAAAATGTGTTGATGTTTATTACCTGTGGATATCTTCTCTGCCAGTCTCTATATCTGTGAGTTTATAACATTTTTCCCTTAAAAAAATCTTTTACACATATTTGTTATGAAGTTTCATTAGGGAGCAAAGATAGATGCATGTTTTACCCATCAGATTTAGCCAAAAGTCATTTCATTGTTTTTTGTATGTACTGAGCCTATTCTATCCTCTGTAAGTCTTATGCTTACAGGTAAAGCATATTTTTCTACTCTCTGGAACACATTGCTCTTATGTTCCCTTTTCTACCTGTCTCTTGCCTTCCTATCTTTTCTCTACTTTCTTTAGTAGTTCTCTCTTTTCTTTGCCTCAAGAGAATCAGAACTTGTAATATATGATAATACATTGCTTATTTTCATACTCATCCTGTTTCTTACATCCTCCATCTTAGCACAAGAAGGGATGGGAGGAAAGGTTGGGAGAACAGAAAATTGGGGATGGAGTACATGTGTATCATGACTCTTGGTAGAAGTAGCAAAAACCCCAAAAAATCTACCTGAGTTAACTAAATGAAAATCTGGCAAGAAGTGGAAAATCAATGGAGGAATGGCAACCAGACCAATTATCCAAAGTACTTATTCTTATAATCTTACATTCTTTTTAAGAAATTTTTATTTAAATTCAATTTAATTAACATATACCATATCATTCATTTCAGAGGTAGAATTTAGTGATTCATCAGTTGCAGACCACAGCCAGTACTCATTACTTCAAGTGCCCTCCTTAATGCCCATCACCCAGTTACCCCTTCTACCTCCTCTCCTATAACCCTCAGTTTATTTCCTATAATTAAGAATCTCTTATGCCTTGTCTCCCTCACTGCTTTGTCTTATTTTATTTTTACTTCCCTTGTCCTATGTTCAACTGTTTATTTCTTAAATTCCAAATATGAGTGAAAACATATGGTGTATGTCTTTCTCTGACTTACTTTCACTTAGCACAATAGCCTCTAGTTCCATCCACATCACTGCAAATGGCAAGATTTCATCTTTTTTGATGACTGAATAATATTCCATTGTGTGTGTGTGTACACACACACACACACACACACACATATATCACATCTTCTTTATTCATTCATCTGTTGATGGACATCTACGCTCTTTCCATAGTTTGACTATTGTAAATATTGCTGCTATAAACATTGGGGTGCAGGTGCCCCTTCAGATCACTAAGTTTGTATTCTTTGGATAGATATCTAATAGTGCAATTGCTAGGTCATAGGGTAGTTCTATTTTTAACTTTTTGAGGAACCTCCATACTGTTTTCCAGAGAGGATTTCCCTCCAACAGTGTAAGAGAGTTCCTCTTCTTCTGCATCCTCACCAACATCTATTGTTTCCTTAGTTGTTAAATTTAGCCATTCTGACTAGTGTGAGGTGGTATCTCATTGTGGTTTTAATTCCCTGATGCTGAGTGATAGCAAACATTTTTCATGAGTCTCTTGGCCATCTGTATGTCTTCTTTGGAGAAATGTCTGTTCATGTCTTCTGCCCATTTCCTGACTGGATTTTTTTGTTTTTTTGGGGTGTTGAGTTTGATACATTCTTTATAGATTTTGGATACTAGCCCTTTATCTGATAAGACATTTGCAAATATCTTGTCCCATTCCATAAGCTGCCTTTTAGTTTTGTTGACTGTTTCCTTTGCTGTGCAGAAGCTTTTTATCTTGATAAAGTCCCAATAGTTCATTTTTGCTTTTGCTTCTTGTCTTTGAAGACATGTCTAGCAAGAAGTTGCTGTGGCTGAGGTCACAGAGGTTGCCACCTGTGTTGTCCTCTAGGATTCTGAAGGATTCCTGTCTCACATTTAGGTCTTTAATGCATTCTGAGTCTGTTTTTGTATATGGTGTAAGAAAGTGGTCCACTTTTATTCTCCTGCATGTGGCTGTCCACTTTTCCTAATAACATTTTTTTTAAAGATTATTTATTTATTTGACAGACAGAGATTACAAGTAGGCAGAGAGGCAGTCAGAGAGAGAGGGAAGCAGGCTCTCTGCTGAGCAGAGAGCCCGATGCGGGGCTTGATCCCAGGACCCTGGGATCATGACCTGAGCCGAAGGCAGAGGCCTCAACCCACTGAGCCACCCAGGCACCCCTCCTAATAACATTTGTTGAAGAGACTTTTTCCATTGGATATTCTCTCCTGCTTTGTCAAAAGTTAATTGACCCTAGAGTTGTGGGTCCATTTCTGGGTTTTCTATTCTGTTCCATTGATCTATGTGTCTGTTTTTGTGTCAATACCATACTGTTGTGATGATTATAGCTTTGTAATACAGCTTGATGTCCAGAATTGTGATGCCTCCAACCTTGGTTTTCTTTTTCAACATTACTTTGGCTATTTGGGGCTTATCATCTTACATTCTTAAAATTCACTTTGCTTGGCAATTACCACTCTTCACTTCAAAATATTTGTTTTACATTTCAACATACTGTGTTTCCATATGATTGTATCTTTTTGACATAGACTGTTTTGATTTCTATCTCCACATTCAGTGGGTAGTCTATTTAAGATTTTGTCTCTCTCCCTATGCCCTTCTCCCTCCTTGTGGTCTTTCTAAAATAAATAAATCTTAAAAAAAAACAAAAAACCCACTCCATATGGTAAAGGTTAAAGGAGTTCTTTCTACCTTTACAAAGTACAGAGAGAAACCACATAATACAGTTGCTACTAATTATTAATTTTAAAGTCTTTAAAAGAGAAAAGGAAAAATTTAACAAGAGCAACAATAAGACTGTGATGTAAAGGAGAAGAAATTAGTAGATGAGGCAAAAATTAGAAAAGAGGGCATTAAAGGTGATAGCAAAAGTTTAGACAATTTCACCACTGGCTTGTGACTGATGACCCTCCCTTGTGTTAGAAGAGAACAGAGAAATCCTTACCTGGACTTAAGGTCAATCACTAAGAGCGTCATACATACCTGTAATAATATTACTGAGCTCTTCAAATTTTCCACGTCTGCTTTTGTACTCTTCCTCTGCCACTTGAAGTTGTGGAAGACACTCGACTAGTTCCTCTGCCTTTTCTTTATTACTTTGCGTTGCCTTAACAAATTTTTTCTTTAAAGAAAATAAAGCTAATTGTGAGCAGAATTTGGAGAATTTACACAATTTATACTCCAAAGCAGAATGTAAGTTCTTCAAGAGGGAGAGTTTTCTCTTAATGTCCTCTTATCCTGAGATGCACAGAAAGGCATTTGGCACATACTACGTGTTTAAACAATATTTTTGGGCTGATTGACTCACTCTCTGACAATCTACAAAGTAAGGAGATTAGATTCAATGGGCTTTCTAAAGATCCATTCATTTCTCCGGCTCTACTGCTAAGATCCTATTAATGCTACCCTAAACATCTATTTGAGAAAATCTCTCTTATTTGATCATATTTTGTGTGTGTGAGAGAATAGGGAATAAAACAGAATACACCAAAGTCCTAAGAAGTGTGGGTACAAGTAAGAAATGGGGAAAAGGCAGAAATAATTATATATATTTCTACACTAAATGGGCAAAAAGTGTCCCAAACAAAACATGAAAATGCCTGCTTAATTGTTCAGGTCTTATTTAGTTTCAAAGGAAATAATAGTTGGACCTTAGAAAGGTCCAGATGGGACCTTAGAAAGTCAGGATGTCATGGGGACTACAGCGGAGACAGCCAGCTGACATTTACTAACTATTCTGTCCTTCAATATCAGGACTTCTGGGTTCTAGCTCAGTGCACGGCTGCCAGCTACAATGATTTCTCAGCTTTCCTTGCAAGTAGGTGTGACTAATGAGTCTGTGAGCAGAAGTGATATGTGCCACTTCTGGGTCCCCCCTCTTCCACAGAAAGCAGCATGTGCCCGCTTGGTCCTTCCCTCGAAAAGAATGAGAAGGGAAACTGCCACTTGGATCTGCCTATGTCAGCATCATGCTGAGAATGGCGGAGCTGCCCTACCAAGCTGGGACCCCTTCCCTTTGGCCTGTAATGGGAAAGAGACATAAACATTCCTCTTCTGGAATGATCACATCAGGGGATCTTCTCAACTAGATACTCAGATTCTTTAGATTTGAATAGGCCATACTTGACCCAGTTTATTAAAAAAAAATTTTTTTTTTTCACTTTTTATTTTTATCCAAGTTGCACACACACATAATCCGAAGGAACCCCTGGGTGCCACAGGGCAATGCTTGGCATGCTTCCCCAAGGAGGTACCCTCACAACACAGCTGACCAGAGGCTAGTAGTGTCCTTTGACCCCACCAAAGTGATAACTCAGATGGAAGAGGAAGACACCACATGAGCTGATGTGATAGCCCCCCTGGTTTTGAAGTCTCATGCTCCAACGGGAGTCAGCATCGTTTAGGTCCCAGAAAGGGACACATCCACTTAGAAGAGGCACCAAGTCCAAGGAAATCCAATGTTCTAGTTTCTCACCAGTTAATCTTCCCATCGAGATGCAGCATACCAATCACGGGTCATTCCGTACAAGCAATGTTGCCTGATAGTACAACTTTGGTTGTCTAACTTTACCAGGCTCTACGGGAATGACCCAGAAAGTTAAGCCAAGATCAATTTCCCAATAAAGGAGAGAGGGTTGCTAACACTTAACTACACATGTCTTGTTTATGTTCACTGTATTTTGGCAACTCTTTGATAAAGCAGCTTATCTGTGCCCTAATTAATACAGTGACATGCCAGCCTCATACGTCCCCTCCCGAACTGCCATTAGATCCTTAAGAATAAATATAGAAAGACAAAAACATAGATAAAAACACTGTAATTTGGGTGCCTGGATGGCTCAGTGGGTTAAGGCCTCTGCCTTCGGCTCAGGTCTTGATCTCAGGGTCCTGGGATCGAGACCCTCATCGGACTCTCTGCTCAGATAGGAGCCTGCTTCCCCCTCTCTCTGCCTGCCACTCTGCCTACTTATGATTTCTGTCTGTCAAATAAATTAAAAAAACAAACAAACAAACAAACACTGTTATTTAATGGGCTCCCTGGGTGGCTCAGTCAGTTAGGGGGCCGACTCTTAGTTTCGGCTCAGGTCATGATCTCAGGGTCATGGGACTGAGCCCCATCCCAGGCTCCACACAGTGCGGCGTCTGCTTGTCCCTCTCCTTCCCCCTTCTGTCCTTCTTGCTGCTTGTGTATGCTCTCTCTCTCTAAAATAAATGAATAAGATCTTTAAACAAAACACCACCATAGGGGCACCTGGGTGGCTCAGTTGGTTAAGTGTCTGCCTTCAGCTCCTCATGATCTCAGGGTTCTGGGCTCGAGCCCTGCGTCAGGCTCTCTACTCAGCAGGAAGCCTGTTTCTCCCTCACTCTTTGCTTGCCTCTCTGCCTATTTGAGATTTCTCTGTGTCAAATAAATAAAATCTTTACAAAAAAACACACCACCATAATTTAAACCTATTACAATGCAGAATCAGGAATGAATTTTTCCCCACTGCAGTGTTATGAAACTCAATTGTGTCTTATCTAGATTATGTTCTCTAAGGAGAGCTTGGGGGTCTCAGGAGGTATGTGAATGCATGAATTCATCCCCATTGTCTATACCGACTTAGCTGCCAATACTTCCCTGACAAGAAACCACGCTCTTGTTTCATGTTCTCAGGGAGGGTTTTGGTACCACGTGCTGCTGCCTCTCAGGCAAGTTAGCATTTGTCTCCTGACTCAGTCAGACCCGCAGCTTCTTCAGCTCCTTCAAGGTTCCCTGATTCCTGAGCCACGTGCACACTTACTTCAGTGATGGTGGGCTTTGGCCTTTGTGGCAACCCCTTGGAATTGGAGCCTTGGAAAGAGAGAGACTGATGCGGGTCCCAGTCCCTGCTCATCGAGATGTATTCTAGCTCGTCCTATGACTTCCTGTCCACCTTCCCTTGCCACCTGCCTGCCCTGCAGCCTTCAGGCCCCCGCTCCAGACGGGACACTGACAGCCTCACTGGACTGTGTAAGCAGCTCCCACCACCACAGAAGGTCACATCCTCTAACGGACCCTTGTCCTGGGGACTCTACTTCTCTGACTGAACCCTGCCAGACACAGGGCTGTAGGATCCAGCGGTCCCACTCATGATCAATGTGTCAGCACCAGATGAGAATAATGTAGAAGGCTGTGGCTCCTCACGTCCCAAGCCAAAGGCAGAAATGCGACTCCAATTTCCAGTTTGCTCTGGGTTACTGGTGAGGATTATCAAGGGAAAGGGGGTTGTTGCTTTATAATAGTGGCACACAAGCTGCCTTTGTGTGAATTAGACACAGGTGGACACAGCCCTACGGCGGGTGCACAGCCTGGCAAGTGGGATGGATGCTGGGAGACAGCCTACTGACCTCACCTAATCGCACTGTTTAAGCCTCAATGCCATGTTACCTAGTGCCCTTACCTCACTGCTGGATTGATGGGGACTGCCTCCACTGGTTCATCACTAAGCATGATGGTAAACTCTGCCAGCTCTGTCTCAAGAAATACCCGACATGCTGACTGCCTGCTTTCAATCACTTCCTCAGTCACCACTCTGGTTCGAGCTACTTGATCCACTTGGAATATTGTTCTGGCTTCCTCACCGGTCTTCCTGCCTCCACCACTGCCTTCCTAAATTTTACCCAACATAGCAGTTAGAGAGCTCCTATTTAAATGAAAATCAGATTATTTTAGCCCTTCACTCGGAACCCTCTACTGGCTTTCCAGCCCACGCAGAGAAAAGATAAAGTCCTCACAATGGCCTAGCAAGTAGCAGACCTGGGAATGACCCTCCCTCTTGGATTGCTCCTTGTGGCAAGGAGTGTGGCCAACTGCCAGCCTCCAGTGGTCAGCTCCTTCAGAGTCTCCTTGGTCATCTAGTGAAGGTCATGCTCTTTGAGGCGTGGCCCCCAATTGACCAATTGAGCAAGGAGGTGGTGCATGGGTGGGGTCATTGCTGGCCCAGGCAGGGCTCCGCTAACGGACAAGGTGCTCCTTGCTCAGGAGCACCCCACAGAGAGTTTGCAGGTTCCATAATGTCCGATGGCTTCCCCCTGCCCAGTCCTTTCACAGGTTTTACTCCCTAATAAACCTCTGCACTCCTCGTTCCAGCTCAACATCTACTTCTGGAAGATGGCTCCCTCCCCTTCCTATCTGATAGGATAGCACACTACCTCCGTGGTATTCCCCAGAGGGGACAGTCCTGCCTCAATCTTTTGTGTTGGGCATGCCCTCTGCCTGGAGCCCGTTTCTGCACGTAGCTACACAGCCCACATCCTCACGGCCTCCAGGACTTACCCTTCCTTCTCTCATGGTCCTTCTTCCCACGGCACACGGGCTGCATTACACACTCGCCCTATCCCTGGCCCCTGCTTTATTTTCCTCTATAGCATTTCTCACCACTGAATATACTAAATGTTCCACTTGTTTATCTTGTTTATTTTCAATCTCCCTCCACTGGGATGTGAGCACCATAAGAGTAGAGTTTTGTCATCTTTTGTGTGCGCAGGATTCAGCATCGAGAATACTAGGCACCCAGACAGATGGCAACTGATGGAGAAATACTTCCCACCCTGATTCCCTTCCATTTTTTCTAATTTATCTGAATTCGTGCAATGCTTTCTCTCCTTTCTTTGTTCCATGAGCTGTGCCAGTTTCCATCTCACTCTTCTTATTTCTGGCCATCCCCTTCAGATCCCTCTTCCCTAAGTTCCTAGGTTTCTACGTTGCTGACTTTCCTTGGCACTTGTATGAAATTACAGTGTTTTGTTTTTTTTTTTTAATTTATGGAGGAGCATTTGATCACAGATGTTATACATTCCAACACCACCTTTCTGAGTGTTCTTCTCCTGTTGGAAACTTTTGTTCCCTCTTTCACTTGTTTTTCTCCTACTATTTTTGTGTGGAGGACATAGCTGCTCCTTCTCTGTCATTCCTATTAGAAGGAGCTGGCTTTTCTTGCACCGGTTATCTGCAGACAATTTCTGCAGGATTTGGTGGGGGTTGTGCGGGGAAGTGTGGACTTGGCTAGAACTATACTTTGAAATGTCAGGACCCCCTGCTCCCCCGCTCTGGCAAGGGACAGTTGTCTTCAAAGAAAGCCCCTCTTTCATGCAGCCAGACCTCTGTTCCTCTTCAAAACGAATCAAGTTCAGAAGGGTTTCTCCCACCATCTCTTTTCTCCTCCTTCCAGTGTACCAAGGTAGGTCTCTCAGAAACACCCCCTCACCTTTCAAGGTAACGCCATCACCTTGAAAAGCTGTGTCTTCCATTGTCTTTCCAGAGACCTGCCATCTCTGGGCCCCCTGGGTACACTCTGCTTTTTTTCTCTACCTTGCTCAGCATCCATGCTCACCCCAGATTGGCTCCTAGCAGCCCCAACTCAGTGGGATGCCCCCTCTTTAATGAGGATTTCTGCCTTTGGCCTGACTGGCCTCCCTACCCCTCTGCTGCTTTCCCTAGCCAGCCCAGGCCGGATCGCCGTGGCTCCTTGCTGTCCTTCACCTGCCCCCATGGACTTTGCCAGTACTTCTACCCAACTTGAAGTGTCTAATTTTCTGTTCTAACTGAAAAAAGAAAAAAATGCTTTTTTGCTCTTTTTTTCTGGAAAAAAAAAAAAAAGGATCATACTGAAATTGTAGCCTTGCTCACACTGGAAGATTTTATGTCGACCTGATTAGAATAGCATGAAATATACCCCTCCCCCCAGAGCCATCTAAAATCATTCTTAAATGTAAAACAAAACTTACCTCATACTTGCTCAACTCTTGAACTAACTTTTTTTCTTTGACAATAAATTTCTCCTCCGCTTGTTTTAATTCTAATGTAACTTTTTCAATCTCTGCCAAAAATTCAGTGATCTCTTTTTCTCGTACAGTGGTCTACCAAGGGGAAAAAAAAAACCCAAACCTGAAGATTTGCCATTTGCCTTTGTAGCCGTCAGCCTCACATTTTCAAACAGCCAAGAGTGAATATCTCTTTGCATGAGACGTGGCTCCGGGTTAGCTTATATTATTTCACAGTAACCACTGAGAGGAACACTTCATTTTCCCTGCAGAGGTTAATTTATTCACCAGATAATATCTATAAGCTACAGGAGGAAATGGGGAATGGGAGTGGTGGGGGCCGGACGGCGGGCAGAGGGCCAATACTAGAGCTAAAGTGAGGTTTAGTATTTTTTTTTTTTTTTTTTTTTTTTTTTAGAGAGAGCTTCCTTAAAAGTTAACATCAAATAAGTTTCTGGTGGCCTGTTTCAAAAGCATCTTCTAGAAAGAAGTGCTACTTTGTTTGCCAAATTCCTACACTTAATATACAACAAATAGATAAACTCCTTAAAGTTAAACAATGCACTCTAAGCATTGCCAGAAAGGAAAACATCTTTTAACAAGGTAAGGTTGAATTAGGTGTTGAAGGAGAATCACTGATAACGAGGTAGTAATTCTAAGGCTGTACTAACATGGAGTAATCCCATTAAGTTCTTGGACTTCCTTTACCTCTTGCAATAATTCAGCGCGTCTGAGCTCCAAACTCTGAGTTTTATCTAAAATTTCTCCTATTTCAATTTTTATCTTCTTTCCCCAACGGGCGTGTTTTTTTCTCAAACAAGCTACTCTCCACTGAGTTATAACACTAGAAATTTGAACACAAAGAATCATCATTAAATTGACATAATGGTTTACTGAAAAGATGAAAGAATTCAAAGCTTAGAATGAAAGAATTAGATGAAAGAATTCAATCTTAATATGATTATACGTCTAATAGGACAGTAGACAGAGCACATGTGGCAGCTCCCCTCCTTTAGGTAAAGGATAGGAATGGGAAAGGTTCAGGGGCAGATGGCTAAGAGAAGAGACCCAGGCAGGAATAGTAGTGAAATTCCCTAAATTACCCAGAGTGCTAATAAAGGATTTCAAACTTCTGGGTTCTCCAAACTTTTCCCTCCATGGCCACATAAAAAAGCTACACTGGAGGAGGGTGAAAAATGTGCAACTGAAGTCTTGTACATGATATTAATAGCAATGACAACAACAATAAAATACAGTTAAGTTTTTGCAAATACTTCCTAGGTGCCAGGGAGTCATCTCAATACTTGATACAGATCATCTATCATTCATGGTGACCTCACAGGGTGAATGCTACCATCATTGGCCACTTTGTAGGAATGGGAGAAGAGAGACTGCTAAATAATGTGGCCTTGGGCACAGAGCTAGTAGGAGACAGAGCAGCCAAAGCAGCCCATCTTCAGAGCCCGTACATTTATCTGCGCTCCTCTGTCACCTCCTCTACTGGTCCACACTGAAGCCTGGTGAGCAAGAGGTACTGCACCAGTCTTGACAATTTCACTCTTTGGTGAGTTCACTTGATTGAAATGGGAAACTCTAGTTCTGTTCAGTGTCCCAACATCAAAATAACAAACACATCTAGACCTGAGAGAACCCAAAATTTAATTTAGGAAACTAATTTCCTTGGACTCCAGCCAGCAACAAGTACTCTGACTTCCTCCCTACGCTGGGGCACTATTCATTAAGATAAACATATACTACTCATAACACAAATGAAAAATTTTTTTTTTTACCATCTCTGATTTTCTCTTTCCAGGTTATCACTCAGGATTTCTATTTGTTTCCGATAAACTGACTTTGTTGCTCTAAAAATAAGAAAACATACGTTGGGTTTTGCATTTGTGGAAGCCAGCAGAATTTACAAAAGACTTGATGTATCATTCTTGTGCACAAGAAGATTACCATCTAATTGGGAGACAAACCAAACATAGTGCAACAACTAAAGGTAGTGGTAGACTCAGAGAAAATTATGATTTCATACAAGTGCAAGTATTGTGGTGGATACCCAAGGGAGGGAAGAAAAGATTCTGGGGAGACAACTGAGGAAAGCTTATTGGAGTTTAATATTTAACAGAGGGAGGAAGACAGATTCGCAGAATGGAGGTGGAATCCCACGATGGAAAGGACATCATCTTTTGCAAAGACACGGAAAAGGAGAAGCAAGTCAAGACTCTTCTGACCAACACGGACTTGCTGCAGACAGAGGACATCGAGGGAAGTAATAATGGTGACATGGGACAGGTGAAGGTCAACAAACTGGTGAGAAACTTTGGATTCTAGACTGAGTCCTGATTTGATGCAACGTATAATTGAGAAAGCCTATATTGATTTTTGTACTAGGGGTAAGTAACAATTGAATGTCAATCTGGGATGGATAGAAACATGAAGAGTCTAACACAGATTTTAGAAGACTTGGTTATTTTTATTCCCTTTTTTCCTATTAAGTGCTTCAGACACAGAAAAATAAAATATGACTTTGTCTTTTGAAAAATAGAAATGTTCATCACTGAAACAGAATAGGTAATATGCTGTGAAACTAGAAACAACCGTGTTCTGGCCTTTTTCTCCATTTGAATCATAGTCTGGGCTCTTGATTTCCTACCTCAATAAATCTATTATCCTCCCCAGAACTGCAAGTTTCTTCACAATGTGCCCCAACCTCAGTGATTTTATTTATTTATATATTTGATTTAATTCACCGAGAAGTTGAACTAGTTTAAAATAACACAATCGTAATACACAAAGTCCTAAGTGGAAACCGATATTGGGTTGCAAATTTGGCTCTGAGTTTCCTGGTGCCCACAGCAATGATGGCATAACAACCAGTTATGGAATCTCTATTAATCATGTGGAAAATAGGAGCCCTACTCAAACTAATTCTGTTTTCCTGCTCTCTCACAGTGAAGAGTTCATAGTTTCCCTTCTGAAACCAACATGAGAAACAGATGTTTAAGTATGTTGTTTAACAGCATAAGGACAAGCAATCCACACATCCTGCATGTTCTAGATTTCTGTTGGTACAGGTCAAATTCAATCATCACTATCTTAGTACTATAAGCTAGTTGCTCCAAATTATAAAAATGAAAATGAAAATGAAAAAATATATAACCCCTTTGATCCAGTAATTCAACTTTAAAGGACTTTATTATAAAGAAATAGTTGTACAGGTGGACAGAGATATACATGTTAAAGTATATCTTTATGTGATGTGAACTTTGAATAGTGCTTTGAATACACACACAGAAAACACAAAAACAAAGTCCATCAGTAGGGCACTGGTTAAATAAAACAACATAATCTGTAAAAGAATTATTATATAGTTGAAGAAAGAATGAGGAATGAGGCCCCATATACAGAATTTTGTATTCTTCTGATAGTTTTAAAATCAGAAAAGTGTAAAAATTAATACAAACATTCCCCCCATACCTTTCACCAAGTTCTCCAAATGTTATCATTTACCATATTCATCATTTCTCACAGATATATTTTTTCCACTTTTTTATTGGGCTACAACCAAAGCATAATATTGTGTAAGTTACCCAAATGTAAGTGGAAAAATTCTAGTTACAGAAAAGGACAATCCCATTTTTAGATGTACAAACATACTCCTATATGGAAAGCATATATAGCAAACTGTTAACAGTGAGATCTTGGGGGAAGGGTATGGAGATTAGGGTAACTTTTACTCCTCTAAGCTAAACATTTCTATATTTGAATTTTAAAATCAGGTGCAAGCATTACTTTTTCAACCAGAAAAATTAAAGGGATTAGAATGGCAGAAATGAATACCATAGGGGGGTCTGTGTTGTGACAATGTTTAGGCACGTTCTTGTTACTGGAGTGTTAATGGGTCCATTTCTCATGTCCTTGTATGTACATGTAGCTTTTATGGAACTTAGGACCTGCCTAACCTTTCAATGATAGGTTCGATGATAATGACACTTCTAGACCGTAAAACAGAGACAGTGATTTATAAGCCTCCTTTTCTATAAGATATCAGAGGTTGTCAGCTCTGTTGTTACCGTATGTTAAAAAATAAATGCAGAGAAGACGAAGACAAAAAGTTTCAAAGGCCTACCGATGAAGATCATGGAGTGTGACAAGTCCTTCTTCCATATTTTTGATGTCTACTTTTCTTTGTGATAGGAAGTTTTCTTTCTGAGAAATGAACGCCAATTGTTTCTGATTCCTACCATGAAAAGAAAACAGAGTTATCATATGTGGAAGGGTGAAATAATCATTTTCACTCCTCAGCAAGAGAGGATACAGAATCACAAATAAGAATGTAAGAAAGTAGGCTGGGAAGTTCAGCTCATAAACTATTAATTGAACAAATGAGTAAAAATAGAAACAATCTTTTTGTTAGTCGTGGCTAAATCTAAACTTCTAAAAATCCCCAAGCCATGGGAAGAGCATTAATTAATTATTAATTAATAAACCACAAGAAGGATACTATAGACTCCATCCCTCTGAGTGGGGATGTCCCTTGTAATAATGCATTTATCAATTCTACCATGTTCTTTTGTGAAGAGTGAAGGAACCAGTCATAACAACTTTAAATTTTGGGTGTAGCTCTTTCTAGCAGTGTGACCTCAGGAAAAAACTCTGCCTGTGGATGAGCCTCAGTTTCCCCATTCATAAAATAGGGCCCACAAATGCTCACCACATGTCAAGATTAAATGCGATGAAAAGAGCTCAAGCCAGTGTGTGGCATGGCACTCACGAGGCATTCTATACAAAGTGGTTATATTTTGTCTCCCATTTGCAGAAAGAATAATGGGAAGCATACAGTTTTGTTCAGTGTCAGTTGTTTCTAGACATTGATAGGGACATTCCTGTAACAGAAAGTGTTACACAGAAACAGAAAGAGACACTGTTTCTGTGTCTCATCTTCAAAACTGCTATGGACGGAACTGTGTCCCCCACAGATTCATATGGTGAAGCCCTAATACCCAGGATGATGGTATTTGAAGATGGGGCTTTTGCGAAGAGATTAGGTTGCCTGATTAGAAGAGGTCATGATGGGGTGGAGGCCCTCATAAGAAGAGACGCCAGAGAGCTTGTCCTCATCCTCTCTCTACTATGTAAAAACGCAGTGAGAAACAGCCATGTGCAAGCCAGGAAAAAGGGCTCTTATCAGAACCTGACCTTGCAGGCACCCTGATCTTGGACACCCAGCCTCTGGAATTGAGAAATCAATTTCTGTTGTTGAAACCACCCAGAGTGTGGGGTTCAGTTAGGGCAGCCCCAGTTGAAGACAAAAACCAGGAATGACAGTAAATGTTTTAGTGTTACAATTGTTTCTCATCAGCACATTTTATGATTAAAACTGATAACAGTATTGTTCTGGGGGAAATTTTTGCCTAAAGAACTCCTAACAACAGATTCTCAGTATGCAATTTAAATTGGATGAGATAGAATGATCGCAAAACTGTCTGCAGCTCCAATACCCCACAGTTTCACGTCAGCGTGCCTGGACACTGTAATTACGCTCCCCAGTAATCTTACATCACCTGTGGTGATGGATTATTACTTAAAGAATTCATGCTTGCAAGATGTTGTTCTGTATTCATTAAGAAACTATTGGTGAATGCCCACTATCTACTAAGCTATGTTTAAGGGGATATAGGTTTCAGAAGGATCATTCTGGTGGAAGGGAGGGCAACAAGTGAAGGGGGTAAAGCTGAAAGTGGGGAGAGCTTTGGAGGAACAAACCAGAGAATGGAGTTGGAGAAGAAAATGGGGTATATCTGAGAAACATCGGGGAGGTGGCATTGACTAGCCTTGGTGCTTGAATGGAGTTCAACAGGTAGTAGGATATTTCCTTGAATAATTTCCCAGTCTCAGTGACCAAAGCCTTCTCTGAGATAGGGAATAGAGGTACAGAGCCAGTTTCTGATGAAGGTGGATCTCACAATTTCTCTAGACAGTCTCATAGGATCAGCAGGATTTTTTTTTTTTTTTTTTGGAGCTGATTTAGAAGTAAATATAATGCACATGGTGTTTATGGATCTGATCTGACCCATAGGTGGAAAGCATTACACAGTGCATAGAGAGGCAGATTAGGAGTGTGCTTATGTATTTGGGGTAAATAATATTTCATGGTTGTCAACAGATTTGAAAACTAGGAGAAGCTGAAGTGGAGAATCACCATCCTGTGGCCAGGCAGGGCACCCCATAACTATGGCAAGCTGATTCATTTACGGATCACGGATAGAAACATACTCTTCGTAAATTTTCTGTTTCTGCATAAAAAGTTTATCCTCCTCGTTTAAGATAATCTTATATTGTCTGATAAGAGTCTGAAATTTCTCCCGTAGATCCTTGTTCTGTAAACGATTTTTGTGTAGTTGCTCAGCGATCTAGAAAAAAAAAAAAAGTAATTGAAGTAGAGGATGTGCTTCACATTTCCTTGGAGGGGCGTCAGCCATGTGGGTGACTCCACAGCACTGGGCATATTACCTCGCACACAGTAAGTATGCCATAAATTTATTGAGTGATGTAATTCTATATCCAATATGCAATTACACACCTTGGGGACTTGCCTATAAATTATGACAAAAATGTAGAAAGGTAGTAAACACAGATGGAAAAACCATGGAATAATAATTCATATTGAAATAAGAACCAGGATTAATAAACTGAGATCATCCGGCAGGATCTGTACATCCTACACTTGGGAAAAGAAAATATAACATCAACACTAGCTCTGGCTCAAAACCTCTTGGATGAGATACTATGGCTGCCTCTTATTAAATACTTCTATTCAAGGACAAAAATAGTGCTCATTAGTGAACTTTGTACTTAACTTTGTACTTAAGATGTTTCTATTGAATTACTTCAAATGAGGTAAGAAAGTCAGGTTTAGTACGAGTCATGGGCTGAGTAGTTCAACATAACCTTCTGGCTGAGGACTGCTAAAATAACTGCATGAAAAAAAATCTTAGAAGTGCTGGAGAACAAACAAGATAAGAGGAATACTACAAGAAACTGAGAATCCAGAGTAGTCAACCCAGCACTGAAAACTCCTTTCACTCTGAGGACATTTACTGACATGGAAGAAGACACTTGGGGGAATTTCATTTTCTTACTTGACAAGAGAGGCAAAAATCAACACTTACGGCTCCCCCAGGTGTTGAGTCTGAGAAACCTTCCACCACTTCATTCTGGGATCCCCAAAAGCTTCACATCCTGGAGAAGGGGAAGTTGGAAGCTGGTAAGCCATGGTCCAGCCTGATTTTGTTCACCAGGGAATGTCAAGTTGCATTAAAGTGGCTGGAGATGGGGGCACCTGGGTGGATCAGTGGGTTAAGCCGCTGCCTTTGGCTCAGGTCATGATCTCAGGGTCCTGGGATCGAGCCCCGCATCAGGCTCTCTGCTCAGCAGGGAGCCTGCTTCCTCCTCTCTCTCTGCCTGCCTCTCTGCCTGCTTGTGATCTCTCTCTGTCAAATAAATAAATAAAATCTTAAAAAAAAAAAAAAAGTGGCTGGAGATGGGTCATGCCCCAGCCATCTGATGGGAATGTTGGAAGTCTGTTTCTGAGGAAGATACAATCATCCTAAACTGCAGATTGTTTCTACATTTCTTTTATTCAAATACAATGTCTGGTGTATAGTTTTCCACCAGGAACAGAAGGAAGTAAAACAGCATGAACAAAGATTGGCAGAAACAACAGACCGCAGAAACCAAATCTAGAAAAACATCCACTAGTGAATGGAATTAGACACTGAACTATAGAAGTACTGTGCTTACTATAATCAAAGAAATATTAGAAATACCTGAAAGTTACAGCAAGGAATTAGACATTGTGAAGAATGACAAAGCAGATTTGAAAATTACCAATTAAAAAATGCAATAGCCAAAATTAAGAGCCGAAATAAGGCCATTCTGTCCAGAATACAGCAGGGGGAGACAAAAGGCAGAAAATACAGGAGAGAGGGTAAAATACATAGAGAAAATATATATTAGTGCAAATAACTGTACACACACAATGCACATACATACATATAATCAGAGTCTCAGAAGAAGTGGAAAGAGAATGAAATATGTGAACAGATAATGACTAAGAATTTTGCAGAACTTATAAAATACAGCAATTCATGACTGTAAGAAGCCCAATGAATCCCACACAGGAGAAATAAAAAAAGAATACGTGGACATATCCTAGTGAAACCAAACTATGTCAAAGGAAACAAAGAAGACCTCAGGTAAATGAGGCACACTAAGTTCATGGATCAGAAGACTTGATATTGTAAAAATGTAACATTATGTCTCATTACATTAATATTGGTTTAAAATATTAACAAATATTACCCAACCTGATCTATAGATATAATGCAACTCCAGTCAAAATGTAAACAGATCCTCTGGCAGAACTTGATAGACTGATAGAAATTCAAAGGGCCAAGAGTAGATGCAATCTTGAAAAACAAAGTTGGATTTATACTAGTAACCATAAAGGCGTATGTTAAAGCTGCTAATTAAGAAAGTCTGGTTTTAATGTGAGGAGAGACAAGTCCAAAGGAACATAATAGAGAGTCTACAGATCTACATACATATTTATGATGTATTTGTGATCTATGTATGATTTATGACAAACATGCCATTACAATATAGTAACAGGCAAAGACGGACTTTTCATTAAATGGTGCTAATTAACTGGACAACTTTATGGAAAAACACGAATCTTGACCATCCTCTCACAGTGTACACATGCACACACACAGACTCCAGATGTCTTGTAGTCAGTCCTAAATGTGAAAGGTCAAACAATAAAGCTCCTAAAAGATCATGGAAGAAGAATTTCTTCATGACAAAGGACTTAAAAAACAAAAAGGAGTAGGTTGATAAACTGGACTTCATTATAACTAATAAATTACATCCATCAAAAGATAGATCTGTACATAAAGACTGTACATTTACAGTGTATATACTGTTCTGTATCTGTGTGATATCTTATAATAAAAAAATTAAAATAAAGTTAGCATAGAATTTCAGGTTATCACTGAGCTTGCCTATTACACCTCATGAGAATTAAGATTGTCTGCCACCAAGAGTCCAGTGGAAATAACGAATGGGTCGGAGCCCCGATTCCTTTGAAGCAGTTACTAACTTGTACTCATGGAGTTTGGCTGAGGGCTATGGATTAAGGGGAAACCCCTCTGCATTTGCCCCTATGAGCAAGTAAGCCATGCCAGCGCAGGGATCCTAGGTTTTCCAAACAGCAGGGGGGGCTACAAACTATGGAGCTATTATCTGAAACCTGCCTTGTATCTCCTCCAATAGGAAATAAATAGAAAGGAAAAAGAAATCCTTTGCCCAGAGAATGAAAGACAACTTTAAAAACCAACCAACCAACCAACCAACCAACCAACCAACCAACTTTGTCTAGTTTCTGTCTTTCAGCATCTTCACAACTAAAAGAATCAGAGTAGGTCTAACCTGGAGAAAAGCCATCCCTAATGCTATTAACTCATAACTAAAAGTGGAAAGAATTTAATTAGCTCAAATCATTCTGGAAGAGACCTGCCTACAATGTTTTATGTTCTATTTGTCATGTAAAAACATATTATGAGATGTTACTTATTTAGCCAAGACCCTTTTGTTGGACTTTAACTATCTTCCCCCTAATTTTTCAACTATTATAATGAATGCTCTACTGAATACCTTGTGGATAAAATTTGGTTTACACCCATGATTATGTACTTAGGATATTTCTTTTAACCTAAGATTCAAAGTGTCCAGAGATTTCTCTCAGGGGCTAAATCTGACTCAAACAATTCATGACATTATTAAGTGTAGTATAAGTTCCTAGACTTTGCAGGTACCACACAACAGTAAGGAGGTTCTTTTTTTTTTTTTTAATAATTCACACGAAAATATCCATTGGTCTGGATATTTCTAATGTAAAATAACCACAACCACATGACAAGTTACCAAATAATTCCTTTTCACACAGATAACATTTGCTCTTTCATATATTTAAAATACTTTGGGATAAAGTAGTTTTGGGAGGGGATAGAAATCTTTAAATCAATTACTGTCAATGACCATGACTATTATTAATTCATGAAAAATTTACTTTGGGAAAATTACACATTTTTCAAATATGTTTAAAATATTAAACAAAAATGAATTACAACCTAAAAGTCCTAATTTCCATCTTCCTACCTGGAACATTCATGGAACATTCTCCAGAACTCAATCACAAGAGGAAAGCTGGAAAGAACTCAAATACATGGAGACTAACATGGAGACTAAAGAGCATCCTTCTAAAGAATGAATGGGTCAACCAGGAAATTAAAGAAGAATTGAAAAAATCCATGGAAACAAATGATAATGAAAACACAGTGGTTCAAAATCTGTAGGACAGAGCAAAGGCAGTCCTGAGAGGAAAATATATAGTGATACAAACCTTTCTCAAGAAACAAGAAAGGTCTCAAATACACAACCTAACCCTACACCTAAAGGAGCTGGAGAAAGAACAACAAAAAAAAGCCTAAACCCAGCAGGAGAAGAGAAATAATAAAGATCAGAGCAGAAATCAATGAAATAGAAACAAAGCAAAACAAAAAAATAGAACAAATCAATGAAACTAGGAGCTGGTTCTTTGAAAGAATTAATAAGATTGATAAACCCCTGGCCAGACTTATCAAAAAGAAAAGAGAAAGGACCCAAATAAATAAAATCATGAATGAAAGAGGAGAGATTACAACCAACACCAAAGAAATACAAACAATTATAAGAACATTAAGAACTGTATGCCAGCAAATTTGACAATCTGGAAGAAATGGATGCATTCCTAGAGACATATAAACTACCACAACTGAACCAGGAAGAAATAGAAAACCTGAACAGATACATAACCAGTAAGGAGATTGAAGCAGTCATCAAAAATCTCCCAAGAAACAAAAGTCCAGGGCCAGACAGCTTCCCAGGGGAATTCTACCAAACATTAAAAGAAGAATTAATTCCTATTCTCCTGAAACTGTTCCAAAAAATAGAAATGGAAGGAAAACTTTCAAACTCATTTTATGAGACCAGCATTACCTTGATCCCAAAACCAGAGAAGGATCCCATCAAAAAAGAGAATTATAGACCAATATCCTTGATGAACACAGATGTGAAAATTCTCACCAAAATACTAGCCAATAGGATCCAACAGTACATTAAAAGGATTATTCACCACGACCAAGTAGGATTTATTCCAGGGCTGCAAGGTTGGTTCAACATCTGCAAATCAATGAATGTGATATAATACATTAATAAAAGAAAGAACAAGAACCATATGATACTCTCAATAGATGCTGAAAAATCATTTGTCAGACTACAGCATCCTTTCCTGATCAAAACTCTTCAAAGTGTAGGGATAGAGGGTACATACCTCGATATCATTTAAAAAAAAAAAAAGAATTACAACCTAAAAGTCCTAATTTCCATCTTCTTACGTGCTTTATCTTCTGCAAGAATTCCTCTTTTTCAAAACCAGATGAATCTTCCAGTTTTTCTTTTGTATTCACAAAAAATTGTCTATGATCAAAGGAAGCCAAACAGATTCATATTAGGGCATATTTTCCATCAAAGCCACAATTATTTATGATACCAGAAACTTACAGCCCCCATCTTCCTATACAACATATTTATTTATATGTTCATTAAAATAAGCAAAAAAATTTACTTTTTTTTTTTAAGATTTTTTTATTATTTTATTTGACAGATAGAGATCACAAGTAGGCAGAGAGGCAGGCAGAGAGAGAGAGAGGAGGAAGCAGGCTCCCTGCCGAGCAGAGAGCCCGATGCGGGGCTTGATTCCAGAACTCTGGGATCATGACCTGAGCCGAAGGCAGAGGCTTTAATCCACTGAACCACCCAGGCGCCCCAAAAATTTACTTTTGATGAAGTAATACATTCTGTCTTTATTAAAAAACAATTATCAGACACTTGTACCCTGCAGGTGTTATAAGTATTAGAGATATTAGTTCAAAGTTGTTACCCTCATGGAAATTACACTCTAGTGAAGTACTGAGAATATAAGCAAGTTACAAAGCAATAATAATTATAAATTTCAGATAGTGTTAAGTGCTTTAAAGAATACAAACTAGAGTGAAGGACAGAGAAATCCTAAGAATCAGAATGCTTTCAGATAGGTGGTCAGGGAGGGCCTCTTGAGATGACTTGTGAAGGACCTGAATGATGAGAAGGGGCCAGATAGGTGAAGATATGAAGAGAGTTTTTCACATAGAAGGTACAGCCAGTGATAATATTCTGAGGCAGGAACAAGTTTTGCGTATTTGACGAGGAGAGGATTATGAGAAGGCTAGAGAGGTAGATAGAGACTAGATCATGTAGGGGCTTGAGGACAAAGTACAAGTTCAGAGAAAACTGGGGGAGGATTTTTTTTTTTTAAGCAGAGGAGAGACATGAACTGATTTCCATCTTGTAAAGATGACTCTGGCTACTTTAGTGGAGAAAGACAACAGTACAGGAAGACAGATGATGCAGAAGGCTACAGCAATGGTCCACAAGGGAAAATCGTAGCTCAGACTAACATTGTAGTGGTGGAGGCAGTAAGAAACAGTTGGATTCAGGATATATTCTGAAGATAAAGGCAACAACACACCTTGGGATTTGGCTGGCATCTGAGTTGGGTTAGGTTAGCTGGTTAGTTGGGTTAAGGGTTAGGTAGTGAGGAAAACAGGAATGGTGGATGATTCCTAGGTTTTCCCTGGAGTAACTAGGTAAATGGATGGAAGACTGAGGGAAGAGCTGTTTCAGTGAGGTGGGAAATTAAGAGTTCTGTTTAGGACATGTTATGTTTGTGATATCTAACAGATATCCTCCAACTGGAGAGGTCAAATAAGCTGTAGAGTCTATGCATTTGCTCCTCAGTGCTGGGTATATAAATTTGGGAGTTACTGGGATACAGAGGGTATATAAAGCCATAAGACTGGATGTATGGAGGGTGAGAATAGAGAAGGGCCAAGAACTCCAAAATTCAGAGCCAGAAAGAAGAATTAGAACCAATAAAGGGTCCTAAGAAGGAGCAGTGTAGTGAGTGACAAAATGTTTGGGAGGCCACAAGAAGGAAATATTTCAAGGAGGTGGAAGTGTGGGGGGTGTGGGTGGCTCAGTCAGTTAAGCCTCTGCCTTCGGCTCAGGTTATGATCCTGGGGTCCTGGGATCGAGCCCCAAATTGGGCTCCCTGATCAGCAGGAAATCTGCTTCTCCCTCTCCCACTGTACTCTCTTGCTGTCTCTCAAGTAAATAAATAACATCTTAAAAAAAAAAAAAAGAAGAAGAAGAAGAAGGTTTCTACCAAAACCTTTGGTGTGCCAAATTCCATTAAGAATTTAAGAACTTTAAGGAAGAGTCTAGACCATTACAGAGTGGCAGGATGGAAGTCACTGGCAATCATGACATCTGAAATAATTTCAACACTTTTAAGAGAGCGTCTATATTTTTCATAGCCTCCTGCACTGCAAAGGCAAGTATGTACTTTGGGTCACAGATGACGTGTCACTTATAGACAAGATTTAGCTTCCAACCCACTACTTCCTAAGTGCTGAAAACCAGCTGAATGGCAAAGAAAGACCATACCCATTTAGAAAGGTAGGCACTGGATTTGCCTTTATGCTGCCAACACATCATGTTGGACATCAATAATAATGAACAACGTTTAGACTATTGATGCCTCCTGTGGACTTGTGGTTAACTTGGGTTACTCTTAACTGTCCCCATACAGACAGCTGAGTGACTTTTGTTTTTCCTTCAATATTTGGACCTCAAAATATGTAACAAGTTTGCAAATTAAAGATTTCATGGAGGAAAAATTAAAGCTTATAGATAAATACGAAGACGAATTTGTGCAAATTATTTTAGTTTCTTGTATAATTTGCTCTTAAAAGAATATTATAGACTATTACAAAACAATACTGTTTTGACTCTTCGAATCTACCAAGCAAGATTTATGTGCCTTTTCCCACCTCCATAGACAGAGAAAATGAACTAAAGGAGAAAAACAAAATGAATGCAAGAATTTTCTTTTAATTTGCTTGGTAGTAAAGAGGGAAAAGTATAGTTTTATTAATAACCTAAAACTTCAGTCACCAAATTAATCAAGTGTATTTTTCCTCAGGGAGATTCCATATGAATGAAAACTCTTGAAAAGCTGGAATTGAAAAAAAAAATGATGTGCCATTAAAAATTGATCAGTGAGGGGCACCTGGGTGGCTCAGTGGGTTAAAGCCTCTGCTTTCGGCTCAGGTCATGATCCCAGGATCCTGGGATCGAGCCCCACATCGGTTCTTTGCTCAGCGGGGAGCCTGCTTCCTCCTCTCTCTCTGCCTGCTTGTGTTCTCTGTCAAATAAATAAATAAAATCTTAAAAAAAAAATTGATCAGTGAGGGGCAGCTGGGTGGCTCAGTCAGTTGAGTGTCTGCCTTTGGCTCAGGACATGATCAGGTCATGAGTCCTGGGATCGAGCCACATCAGGCGCCCTGCTCAGCAGGAAGTCTGCTTCTCCTTCTCCCTCTGCTGCTCCCCTGCTTATGCTCTCTCTCTCGAATAAATAAAATCTTAAAAAAAATGGATCAACAAATCTTCATTTCTTTCTTAAATATATTTAAAACAAATTAGCTAACATGAAGACTGCTTATAAATAAAACTTCATCAGTGTAGCAAGGTTTTCAATCATAACTCTTAGAAATAAGAGCTAGTCTGGGCGCCTGGGTGGCTCAGTGGGTTAAGGCCTCTGCCTTCGGCTCAGGTCATGGTCCCAGGGTCCTGGGATCGAGGCCCGCATCGGGCTCTCTGCTTGGCGGGGTGCCTGCTTCCTCCTCTCTCTCTGACTGCCTCTCTGCCTACTTGTGATCTCTCTGTCAAATAAATAAATAAAATCTTTAAAAAAAAAAAAAAGAAATAAGAGCTAGTCTGTATCTTCCTCCATGATTATTTGCTAGTTTTTCTTTAAAATATGTATGAACTAAAACGATTGAATCACTTTCAGAGAATGAGATTTTTTTTATTCTTAGTTTTAATTGTAGTATTGAGCTTTTATACTTATAAATCTGGTACTGAGTATAAGGATTATTGCTTATTTTATGGCTAGATGTTGGTAAAACAGCATTTTTTGTGCCATTGCTATTTTAGAAGATATAATTTTAATTACAATACATGTGAACCTAGTAGGAATAAGCCATATTATAATTAGATTCCACATGGGATCCATGTACTTGCCTTTGGGGAATCTACCCAAGTCCAAAATCTGTCTTTTAAACCATCAGGAGAACCCAGGGGTAGGCCTGGAAGGCACATTTATACTGTAAGACCCCACCTTCCTCGTCAGAGCTGGGCCAAACACCTTCTGAGGAGAAATCTGGCCATTCTCCTGGGAGAAGTCTGCAGGTCCATCTCCAAAGACAGATCGACCTGTGACAGGTCAACTCAGAGGGTTTGGAATGGCCATGCTGAGCCATAGGCTCACCAATGACAGGACACTGCATGTAGGTAAAAACAGAATAAAACATGGAAGCAGAGACTACGCACATTGGGGTGAACAAATTTCCTCAAGTTCATGGTCCCAGTCCCATGGGTCAAAGTTTTTGCCCTGAAAATTCCTTGTATTTTCTCAGTAAGCTCAGTAAGTTCCCCCTCAACTAAGAACAACTGTCATAGCCAGGGTAGGTGAGTCTTACAGGAGGTCCCTCCAATGCCTTCCCCTGGGAGCATATTTGTTTGTAGGGAGTTAGGAACTGAAGTGAGAATAATTCATTCCAAAGAGTCCCTGCCTTTTCCCTAATGACTGCCTCATCCCCCTTTTTTTTTCTCATATTCATCTGAAAGACTGGTTAATTTCCACATGAAGAGGTGGTTTTACAAAGCTATCACAAATTTCAGTAAATTAAGAGAATATAGTTTTCATCTAATACAAAAGAATTTAAAAAAAAGAAAGAAAGAAATGCTTCGCTAAAAAACAAAGTATCAAACTTACATTTTATCCTCCAGTATCTTACAGGATTTCTTCATTTCCTCGAGCTCTTGTTCCCAATGTCTTACTGATTCTTGTAGTTGTGCTATCTCTAAATTGTGATCACTAAGAACCTATTGAAAATTCAATAAAATGATGGCACTCAATTTTTACCAAATGATTCATGACAGTGTTTGATTCACTAAATACTCATGAAACACCCATTCAACTTTTACACTGGGGGTATCCTTCAGCTCAAATAAAAAACAATTATTAAAATAGTTTCTTCATAAAACAAACCTGGGCAGAAATAATCCTGAAATCATCAGGAAAAAAAACAACATTTTGGAGAGAGCCCAACCAAATATAGCAGTGAGAATGTGAAAATTATAAAAACAACTTTCAAAATAATGAATTCATTTTGACTACCTTTTAAAAAAAATCCAAACAAATCTCCATTTTCATAATCATCGTCAAAATATTCTACGATATTAGAATGAGGATTACAAAAAAAGTAAAAACAAATTACTTTGAGAAATATGCTTATACTGAAGAGAATCTTTCCTAATATTTAATCAGTATTTCAGAAATGCTACAGTTGGGTACTGTGATAAAATGTCAGCATGATTTAAAAGGATGAAGTATGAACAGAGAAAATTCATAATGAAACATATTTTTACAATGCAGTTTTGGAATAAAGAAAAGAGAAGGCAAGGGCACATGGGTAGCTCAGTCAGTTAAGCATCTAACTCTTGATCTCAGCTCAAGCACTGATCTCAGGGTGGGGAGTTCAAGCCCTGTGTTGGCCTCCACGGCCAGTGTGGAGCCTACTCCAAAAAAAAAAAAAAAAAGGAAAAGGAAAAAGGGGAGGCAAACATCTGTAGAGCCTTGGTCTGCATTTCAGCTATGGAGGAGAATGGAGGGGAGAAAGAGCTGATCAGACAAGTTCCCCTGCTCCCCAATGTGGAGTGTCCACAGGCGGATTGGGTAATGCCATCTAACCCTGACCATCAGTGTGGACTCAGAGAAACACCTGTGGGGAGCTCAGAGGGGCTCCCATTCTTACCAGGTGAGACAGGTGGCCGAAAGCTCCCCACCAGCTGTTTCTTCCTCTAACGTATCCATATGCCTCCACTACTGGGTCATAACTAGTTTCAGAGTCGACAAGGGTCTGTCATCCTAGAACTGCCCTCAACATGAGCACAATGTCTAAAGGATTAGGGGCTGTATGCTGAGGGCCCGTGAAGCCCCACATCGGGCCCACCTCGCCCTCAGTCCTCCCTGCCCTGGACATGGGAGCCACCTTGAGAATCACACACGATTGGCCTTTTTTCTGGCAACATCACCTCAGCGTGACTGAGCTACACAGTTGTCAAAACCACGGGCAGCCCATGAAGGTTAACCTGAGATTCCTTGCTGTCTCAATCCAGAGCCAAAATGGGTTTTCTAACCTCAGTGGGTAACAACCCTAACACGCACCCTGACCAAATATAAAACACTCAGCCAACAGCCTTATTGGCAGGACCTCGTTTGAGCTCCAGCCCTTTGAAGTAGACAATGTTATTACCCCATTTTACATGTGAAGAAACTTCAGGTTGGTAGAGTTACAGATTTGAACCCAGGTCTCTGTGATAGTCAAGTTTGTGCTTGAAATGCTGTTCTCCACTGGTAAGGTCGGTCAGGGTAGGCAGGTTAGCTTGTGGGAGGTGGAGAGGACACTGGAGGTGAGTTTATCCTTGTCACCTTCCACCCTTACAGAATGATCCTAGAGATCTTTGGAGTACAGGTTAAGGAATATATACTGTGTCTTCCCAAGCTGGGTAGTTAGAGTTCCTTAAGATTTATGAGGCCCAAACCAGAGACAGGAGCTTGGGCCTGCAGATGAAGTCTATCTAGTGTAACCCCTGCGTTCTTCGAGCCTCGCCTTGCTCATGCTTCTCTATCTACTATTAAAAAACAGTTAAAAATTTTTCAAAGGCAGATATTGGGGAGAAATTTTTATTCTACTTATGTTCTATAAATTGGATATCATGATAGACACACTGTAACTAAGACAATCAGAACCACCCTATAAAAAGTATAATGGAATTAACTGAGTATTCTGATAAGAAGTGTGATGTTTCTGGTAAGAAATGTGATGGCTGCTGCCCCATATAGTTTTACCAGTAGCTCTCAGTACAGACAGAATACGCCAAAGACTCATTAATTCAACTCATTGTGATAGAGGATTGGTAGGCGTTTCTGTTTTAGTTAACACAGAAGGGATATGATCATTTACCTCTCCCATTAAATCACCTTCATAAGCTTCCATTTTCTTTAAAATAAGGATAATGGTCATGAAATATTTAGGAGTACTGGCTTTCAACGAATGCTATCAATTTGAAAAAATAGAAGAGCAGAACACAGAAAAATGTTCTAATTCAGACAAATAGTCCCCTTTTCATATCAATGCTTCTGTGGCCAATGTAAATGAAGAGACTAAACGGTTTTATTATCATGCATGCAGAAGTGAGGAATTTGCCTGTGGTTATTCATTTGGGGATGTACAATAAAGCAATTTCACAGAGATGTGACATATGGTTCTGTATGTATTTGGTCAGTTCTGAGTGCATTTTAAAAAATTCATTTTTAGGATGCCTGGGTGGCTCAGTCAGTTAAGTGTCTGCCTTCAGCTCAGTTCATGATCCCAGGGTCCTGGGATGGAGTCCTACATCAGGCTTCCTGCTCAGCGGGGAGTCTGCTTCTGCCTCTGTCTTTGCCCCTCACCCCAGTTGTCCTCTCTCTTCTCTCTCAAATAAATAAATAAAATCTTTTTGAAAATTCATTTTTAAAATATTTTGGTCCGTCAAATGCAATTTGAACCTAAGGCATTCCAAACTTCCTTCCTCGGACCATATCCCTGAAGAAGAAAGCACAGTTGCATTACAACACTTTAAATAAAATGTCAGAAAATGTTAACATGTCAAAACATCCTCTTGGAATGGCGTAAAGATGAGTTAAAATTAACTCCCTTAAAAAAAGTACCTGCTATTGGTTATATTTAACACAGTGTCCATCTAGGTGCCCTGGACAAGCTTGAAAAAAACATTGCTTATTATTTCTTACCACTGTGCTGGTTGCAACTCTTTCTTTCATTTTTGACTCTTGAAGTTTTAATGTATCCAATTCTTTCTTCTTTTTATAAGTCTCCACTCTCTTAAATTCACAGGATTTTCTGTATCTCTCAATCTGTAGTGATAAACATGATAAACCAATCAAAACACTTGAGAACAAAGTTTAGGGAATGTTTTCATTTTGTTTATCTAATTCAGACTCAGTCTAAGTATACCATTGTTTGTCAGTCAACAATAGAAACACACCCCATCTCCCCCAAAAGGGTTTGCTTGTTTTGCAACATCACAGGAAAATAGTGAACTATAAGGAATAAACTATAATTATAAATGTTGAAACAGTAAATTCATAAGAGCAATAAAACAATGATCATTAATAGCAAATTCTAAAAGCAAAGTGCTTTTAATAGCAATCTACTAGTAAAACATCATAGCAATGGCCACCAGATTTACAGTGTGCTAATAAGATCAGGAAAATCAAAGAAAAAAATGATGAATGATCTGGAAATCTAAATCCCCCCTCCTTTTTTTAATGGGAAAGAAAAGCAGACTAAAAACAGAGTAAAAATCACTGAAGACTGGGCAGCTCACAGTCTTGGACAACTTCTTACCATTCTACCAAGATCAAATATATTGTGATTACTTGTCAGACCCAAATCAAACATATCAATGCATTTGTCTGGTAAAATGATCAAGAACAAGGTAACTGAATGAGTAATAAAGCCTGAGAAAGCATATTCAACTTTGTACCCAAGAGTTATGAAAGCATACATTTGGGTGGCTTGCTATCAAAGCCATTGCACCCAAAGTGTCTTAAGAATGAACATGATCATGGCCAATTAGCTCAACACCAGGGCACTGTTGCATAGGAATGGAATTTGGGGATTAACACATTTTGTTGAAAATCAGAATTCTGTGTTCATTCTTCAGCCAAAGACTTCTCCCAAGGTCTTGTGGTCATAGACATCGTATTGGCAAATTGTTTTGTATTAGGGGAGAGCTTACAAATTTGAAGACTCAGATAGCTGTAATAGAGATTTCCTTTCTCATAGGAAGTAAAGGAAATTAACAGGCTGTTACCCCAGCCTATCACGTGCCTTCAGGGAACATCGGTGGGCGCTACCCAGGTTGTGAGCCCTAGCCAATTTTCCTGCATGACAGTCATGCCCATGACCATCTCAGAGAGGACAGCAGCAGGGACCCAGCTGCAGTTCTCATCATGAGCTAGGCTGCCACACATGGGGAAGAAGGAAGTCTGCTGGGAACACCTCCCATGCAGACAGCCCTGCCTCTCCTGGGGTAACAGAAGCACAGCAAAGAGGAACCATCACAAGCCACTCTGATGGTGAATTTTAATTAACATAGCCTAGCAGACACCAAGATGTGGTAGTCATTCCCATCCACTTTCCCCAAATTGCTAGTCTCAAAATAGTCTTTCCTGTTGCAGCTCTTGGCTCTGCCTATGCCTTCTGCAGGTTGCTCTGTTCCAGTGCATTTAGTCAGAGCTGAAAGCTTGGCAGGGCAGAACTCCCTGGTCTTGTCCATAGAGACATGGCCTCAGAATGGTCAGAGGCAACGAGATACCACGAACACAAGGTCCTTGTCACTGTAAGGCTGCCTATGAGCAAGGGGCCACCCCAGTGTTACAAATCCCATCACTCATATTCTTTCCCATGACCGGAGATGCTAGGACACGACCAGTGTGTACCCTAAGGGGCTCCAGCCTGCTTGTGTCTCTGACCTATTCCCATCCCACTGTTCATAGGATGGAACACTTGTTAGCCTTGAGAATTTCCTGCCCGAGATTCTATACAATTCTGTTTTTTTATTTTTTTAATGAATCATGCCACTTACCTCTTCATTCAATTTTTGTTTTCTTTTCAAAAATTCCTCCTTCTCTTTTTCCAATTGTTCCTCTATTTGTTTGAGATGTTGTTTTTGCAATTCAATTTCTTTTCTCTTCAAGTGTATTTGGGTGTAGGTCTCATTGATGTAAACAGTCGTAGAGGCTTTTCCTTCCATCGTGTGGTTGAGTGTCAACACTAACTCTTCATGCTTCTTCGCCAGCAACACTTGCTCTTTACTAGGAGAGAAGGATGGCTCATGGAATGTAAAGTATGGTTTTTAGGAAAGGAATTTAAAGTCTGTTTGCGGTGATGAACACCATAAAGAGGGAAATTGTAAGAAATACTTACTTCAGAGGGTTTTGTGATCTCTTAAACTTGGTTGAGAAGGAAACACAAGACAAATGTCATTCTTGCAACCGTTCACTGCTGCAAAAGTTTATGTGGTCCTGCCTCACCCACCCAGCCCATTCCTGGTAGTAACTATGGGATGTATTGGTCTAAAGTATGCAAGGATTCAAAAACAGTTTCAAGCAGGTGAATGGAATGTGACCAAACAAATGGATTGATAGGTTGCATTGCTCTAACCACCTTATCCTGAAACACGCAATCGATCCATCCCTGCCAGTGCCCTGCAGGGAGGGCCCAGGAGAGGGCTAGCCCTCCTCTGGTGAACAAGAGTCAAGGGAGGAGTGTGTAGAATCTGTCTTCACTGTTCAGAAGATGCTTGAAACCTAACCTGAACTCTCTTATCCTCTCCCAGCTGCAGCCAAATCTGAGCTCAAGACAAGACATTAATTTCACCTCTCTGTTGCTAGCCACATCCATCTGAGGAAGAGAAACATCTACCCAGGGCTAACAGTGCAAGATGGGAAGGACAGACAACTGGCACCATTTCTAGATTTTTCCGTTTTTAAAAGCTTCTACAACATTAAGACCTTTTCCCTTTCTCTAAAGACTTCAGTTGTTCAGGGGGATTGTGTGCGAAGCCTCAGGAAAATGGAAACAGGTTGTTGGTTAAGTTTATTTTCTAGAAGTCAGCTCTACCACGGAAATGCAGTTAAAAAGCCCATCCTAGAGAGGCTGGGTAATGGGTGCCTTGTGGGTCCTAGAGAGGAAGCCTTCTAAGAATGAGTCAACCTAAGGATTGAGCAGCTTCAGTGCAACTAAGCAAAACAAGTTAAAAAACAAAACAAAACCCACAAAACAAAAAAACCTGACTAGGTGTATTGAGATGGGTTGAGAAGAGAGAACTCAGACACTGAACACAGGACCTAAGGAAAACCTATGCAAAGAACTTGCCTTTTCGGGGGGACTGTCCAGGAGAGGACCACCTGTCAGAGAGTGTTGGCATCTTGGTGGAAAGTTTTCTTTGAAAAATGGATGCAATGACATTGTAGCTGGGTGACAGTAGCTCATCAAGCAACCCACCTTATGCCTGGCATTCACCTTTCCATAAAGATTTCTCTAGAACAGGGACTCTCCCAAGTGTGGTCAGGACCAACAGCGTTAGTATCACCTGGCAACCCGTGAGAAATGCACATTCTTACTCCCACCTCCTACACCTACTCAATTGGAAATTTGGGGTGCCAGGGAAAGTTCTAGTAGTTTGGGTTTTAAGAAGCACTCCAAGTGATTCTGATGCATCCTCAAGTTTGAGAATCGCTGGTCTGTACAGGGGTGCTGGTGCTGGCCAGCCTGGATATTATCTTCCTTTTATCAGTTAGGAATCGAAAGCTAGTTCACCTAGCTGTCTCTGGTGATTGTGGCTAGTGAATCCACATTGTGAATCCCTACGAGGGCTTAGAGTTCTCAAGCTTAGGTGATCACAAACTTTCTTTTTTAAGGAGCATCCCCCAGAACAGGTGTTCTGAGGCCCTAACTGGGGAAAGGCATCCCTGGGCCTCAAGGTCTTCACCTAATTCCTGATACGTTGAAAGCACGGGCACCCAGAAACCTCCTGATCACTTCAGCTTCCCAAGATTTCTTTCTTTCATGTGGGCTCTTTCAACATTTCTTCCTCTGACAAACTGACATTCTGATATCTATGCGTTAGCCTTACAGAATTGCACACAATGCAAGTTCTTCTTAAGGTTTTGTTGGTTTTCCTTTCAGAATATGTCTCTTCCTCTGTGAGCTGCATAAATTCAAACTTGCAATCCTCATTTTACAGGTGGAGGAAAGGAGGCCCATGGGGTAAAGTCCTGGTGACACAGCTCAGGAATAAAGGAAAGAAACTAAGAAGAGTCAGAATCTGAGCTACAGGCGGTTATATATATCATCTCATTCAATTACGGATAAAGTCTGTAATTAATTCTCTGCTGGGAACCAAACCCATCCTCAGATCTCCAGCAGTTTACTGCTAAATATCTTTAAGAAACTAAACTAGCTACAATGTATCTGGTTTGATACTGTATTTACAAAAGACACCCAGCCAGATCTCTTGCTTTAGTGGCTGAGGTTTGTAAACTTAACTTTAATAAAGTGGAAACCAAAACCACTGTGTGCCTCTCCCTTTGGAGGGGGCATGTGATTCACACACAGTAGGAGCTGCTGAGAAGCTGGTTGGCCTCTGAAACTTTACAGGTCTTCGGACTGCAGGGATTGAAGATTTTTTGCTCTCCTCCCAGCTCTGTGTGGCCATCACACCCCCCTCACCAGCCAGGGTCATCTGCTCCAGGTGATATCTACCTCCTACTTGGCCCGCACCAGCTCAGACCAGAGGACAGGCCCCTTAAGACAATTTTCAGACTCCAGCCACAGATCCCAACTCCTGCCAGTACTGAATTAAAAAATAAAAAAATACATACCCTAAAGCATCATTAATTCTTTTCAGATCAAGTATTCTCATCTTCAGAGACTGTATGTCATCACCCATCCTTTTAATGTCCGTCTTTATTTGATTTATCTCAAAAAGATTTAATCTGCGTGCATCTCTGACACATTCTTAAAAGGAAGCAGAAAATTTGAGAAATGGCACACTTGATACTGAATTTCCAAATCATGAAAAAAGATAGGTCTTTCTTTGAAATACTCTTTTAACTATGTCCCTGTAGCAGGGGCCTCTTACCCCTTTGGGCAGCCTCAATCTCACTGATCAATTCTTTGCCCTACTTCGGTTGCTGCTGTGGGGACCAGGTTTTGATGGGCTCTCAATGATGTCCCACTGGTGTGGCCTGGCAGCGCGTCATTCCTGCTTATTCTTCCCACTTCTCACCTGCTGTCCAGGACCTCCTCAAGGGTCCCCTCTGCCACAGGGCTTCTTTAAACATGCACACCAGTGTACGTGTAACCCAAAGTGTGGGAGGCGGGCAAACAGTGGACCCATGAGGGACAGGAGAAGATGGAACAGTGTGTCTTGGAGCGTGTTCCCGTACTTAGGGACTTGCTTTCAGCGGCAGTCAGCACCCTGTTACACCCCATATCTGCGCTCCCTCCTCCTGTTTTGGTCTCCTTATGCTGCCCACCTCCCCCTTGGGTTGTGCTCCCAAATAATAGTGCAAAAGCCCCCGCTCTGTTTTCTGGGGAACTCGGCGTGTTAAAGAACTAACTATTCCTCAACAAATAACACATCAGTGTAATCACGCAAGCCTGCAAAGGTCTACCTCAGTGCACGATAGATAAAGTATTTTTTCATACTGATATTTAGAAGGTACTGACTACCCATTTCTACACCAAAAATTCTCTAGATACGAGCTGGTAGTGCCACCTGACAGAGCTAAGTGATTTCTCCAAGGCTACTTGTTAAGTTCGTTGTTGTAGCTGCACTTCCCAACTTTGATGTCTCAAATATGCATATTATCACCTGGGGATATTATTGAAATACAGATCCTTTGCAAGAATTTATTTATCTATTTTAGAGAGAGAGTACTGAGTGTGCATGAGCGAGGGGAGGAGCAGAGGGGAGGGAGCAGCAGACTCACATGGAGCCCCACATGGGGCTCAAACCCAGGACCCCGAGATCATGAACTGAGCTGAAACCAAGAGTTAGATGCTTAACCGACCGAGCCACCCAGGCGCCCCAAAATACAAAATACAATTCTGATATATAGTTCTGATATAGTAGAATCTAGAGATCTGCATTTTATAAAAAGCCTTTAGATGCTGCTAATGCTGCTGAATTCAAGAATCACACTTTGAGTAGCAAAGTTTTTTAACACAAGACCAGTTAAATTTATGTGGTTAGGTATTCAGTAGGTATCAAGACCGCTTTAGCTAGTATGCTAGTACGCGCTTTTCCTTCTAAATATTTTTCCTGATGAGAAAATTAAGCCAAAGAGTCTTAATTCTGCCTTCAGCACAGATTCTTCTAAGTCTTCTTTTTTTTTTTTCCTGTATATAGTGTTTATTTTATTTTCCCTGGCACACCACACTAACACCATGCATCTTGTTTTATAACTATCATTCCATGTCTAATTGGGAGATAGAAATCTTATAAATTGAACAGGGAAATTTTAACATAGAGAATTAGTAAGCCTGAGACGACTAGAGTAATGAGGGATTGGATAGTAAGAGAGAAAAGAGAACTCTAAGGGATTCAAGGCTGAGAAGAGTTTGAGGAAACAGCCCCTCCAGCCCTGAGATCCAGGCCTCATTGGAGAGGGCTGTGGCTCACAGGATGGCAAATAAATTCAGGAGATGCTGAGCTAGCAGAACTTATGGAAATCTGCCTTCTGGAAGAATCAAGGGGTCCTGTCCACAGGGAGTTGCCACACTTCAGATCTCACTGCAAGGCCATCTGAAGAGTGCTAGGAAAGCTGCTCACAGTGGTGCCTCACTGGTAGCAATCCACCATGAAGCTGCCCCAGGGGGCCTGGAGGAAGTTGCTGGTTAAGGTGTGGGGGGAGGTAGGAAGTCCTGGAGGAAGTTGCCCTGGGGTGGGGAATGGAGGAACCTGCCTTGGTGGGGGGTGGAGGGTGGAGGAAAGCTGCCAGGCTCTATGGGATCCTGACAAGCAGCAGCTGTGTGCACCGCAAGCACTGGCCAAGCTGAGCACCCTGGGGCCAGAAGGAGACCCCCTTTTCCCTCTAGTACCCTTCCAGTGCCCTCTCTTGACAAAGCTCGACATGGTGCTGGCTGGTAAAGGGGGTAATGGCGGGCCCAGCTCTCCTAACAGGCAAGGAAGGTAGATTTGGAGCTGCAAGGCAATAAATGGACAAGTGGAACATCGACCTAAAAAGTGATTTGCTGGGAGCCTGGGTGGCTCAGTGGGTTAAGCCGCTGCCTTCAGCTCAGGTCATGATCTCAGGGTCCTGGGATCGAGTCCCGCATCGGGCTCTCTGCTCAGCAGGGAGCCTGCTTCCCTCTCTCACTCTCTCTCTCTCTCTCTGCCTGCCTCTCTGTCTACTTGTGATCTCTCTCTCTCTCTGTCAAATAAATAAATAAATAAAAATCTTAAAAAAAAAAAAGTGATTTGCTGTTGTTGCTTTTGTTTGTTTTTAATTTAGACCCCTGGGTGGAGGAGGGGGAGGTTAAATGGCAGTAACCTTCAGTAAGTGTCCTTCACCAAGTGAGGACACTTGGGAGTTGTTCTCCATTGAGCAAGGGAGGCAGCCCTTTCTATTCTTCACCGTGACTGCTCCCTGAATGTGGGATGCACCTGAGGAGACAAGGGACCAAGGGCAGTGTCAAGCTTTTGTAGGCTTTCCTGTAGAGGACCTGAGCTGTGAGCCTCAGCCAACACTCCTGACAGCAGGGGAAATGAAACTGAACTCTTACCCTACACCAAATACTAAATGTAATCAGAAACAAATCAAAAACCTAAATGCCAGAGCTAAAACTATAAAACTCTTAGAAGAAAACATAGGAGGAAATCTTAAAGACACTGGATTTAGCAATGATTTCTTGGATAGGACACCAAAAGCACAGGCAATAAAAGAAAATATAGATAAAATGGACTACATCAAAATTTAAAACTTTGGGGGGTGCATGGGTGGTTCAGTCGGTTAAGTGTCTGCTCAGGTCATGTTCTCGGGGTCCTGGGATTGAGCCTCACTTCGGGCTTTCTGCTCAGCAGGGAGGTCTGTTTCTCCCTCTCCCTCTCAAATGAATAAACATCTTTTTAGAAATTTGAAACTTTTGTGCATTGATAGTCAATATCAGGTGAAAAGACAAACCATGGAATGGGTCAAAATATTTGCAAATCATCTGATAGAGGGTTAACATTAGAGTCCATGAGGAAGAATTCCCACAACTTAATAACAACCAAACAACCTACTTAAAAGATAAACAAAGGACCTGAACAGGTATTTCTCCAAAGAAGATAAGCCGATTACCAAATAAGCACATGACAAAATGCTCAATATCACTAGTCATTAGGGAAATACAAAACAAAACCATGATACCAATTCACACCCAATTCACACCCATTGGTATGGCTGTATCTAAAAGAACAAAAGGAACAGAAAAGAACAAAGGTTGACAAGAATGTGAAGAAATTGGGATCCTTGGGCATCATGGTGGGAATGTAAATTACTGCAGACACCAGGGAAAACAGCATGGCAGTTTCTCAGCACTTAAAGTAAAAAACCCATATGACCATATGATCCAGCAATTTCCTTCTGTATATATGCCCAAAAGGATGGGAAGCTGGGACTCAAACATATATTTGCATCACCATGTTTATAACAGCTTTGTTCACAATAGTTGAAAGGTGGAAACAACCCAATCTGTCAGTGGATGAAGAGATACACCAAAAACCATATACACATACAATGGGATATTGTTCAGCCTTAAAATGAAGGAAAATTCTGACATATGCTATAACATGGAGGAATCTTGAAGACCTGCCAAGTGAAATTAGCCAGTCACAAAAGGGTAAGTATCACATGATACCTCATTTATATGAGGCACCTATAGTTCTGAAACTTATAGAGAGAAAGTAGAATAATGGTTTAGGTGAGTCAAGCTGCCTAATTTAATTGAATAAATACCAATTTGGAATGGGCTGATCTATACATTGTTAGTCTATCTAGATACTAAATTACATAAATTCAAGTTTATATATATAATTTCCACTTAAAATGTAAGGGTAAATTATCGTGGATCTCTGTTTGTGTTGTGCACTCTTTCTAGCTATATTTTGACATGACCTAACTATTAAATGTGTCTTCCTACAAGTAGTAGGCTCTATTTTCTTGTAAGATAAACTAAATTTCTAAGGTTGATAACCTTAAAAGTACCTTCCAATTCTCGGCCAATGCTAGTAGGAAGAGTTTCCAGTAAAAAGTATAGTCTGCTGAGTTCCATGCTTTCAATTTCCAGGAGATCGATTGTGGCTTTTCTCATTTCTTCCTGAAAATTTGAATTACATATTAAAAAGTTAAGGCATTAAACTAATAAAATTGATTTCCTAAGCAATGCCCTATTATAAATATTTTTAGAGATCAAGCTTTGATTTCTGTTCAACACCTTCTGCTCGTATTTTTATTTGGAATAGAAAGTGTGAAAAATCACTCTTCTATAATCAGTTTTTAAGATAAGACATCTTCTAATCTCTGCTGATTTTCCTCTCAGAAATTATCTTTTCTTCTGTTTCTTGTATGCAATTTCAACTTAAAAGGAGAGACTCCCAAAAAAAAGGGGTAATGCTGAGGAAAAAAGCTGATTAATTAAAAGATGGAAGATACCTATAAAAATATGTTTAGGTATAAAAAGAACAATATTTTTAAATACATAACCATAAATCCAAACAAATAGTCTGGTGGGGATTTTTATGTTTTGTTTTTTTGGTGAGGCTTATTTTAAATAAGGAAAACCATCCAAAAATCTGTTCATGGAAAAAAAATAGGTACATGGGGCGCCTGGGTGGCTCAGTGGGTTAAAGCCTCTGCCTTTAGCTCGGGTCATGATCCTAGGGTCCTGGGATCAAGCCCCCAAATTGGGCTCTCTGCTCAGCGGGGAGCCTTCTTCCCCGCTATTCCCCCTCCGCCCCCCGCCTGCCTCTCTACCTACTTGTGATCTCTGTCTGTCAAATAAATAAATAAATAAATCTTTAAAAAAAATAGGTAAATCATCTCTTAAATAATTGGTTGTGATGGCTATAGTTCTTTTTTGACCTGCGAAAATGCCATTATATTTTACGACTCATAAAAAGCAGATTACTGCATTGTATATATAACATGATCACTTTTCTATTAAAAAGATTTCAATACAGGCATTGCCTACTTCCTGGAAGTAGAAAAGACATTCATTAAAGAGTTAATTATGATTATTTTAGGGTGCTGAGAGCATGGTGGTTTTTACTTTCCACCTTTTACTTGTCTATTTAACCCCCCCCCAGGGTAAATACGCTGTGCTTTCAGAATGGTGAAAATTAATAGCGATAAATCCCTCCATCTTATAAAGCAAAGAGATTTCACAGCTCATATATTACATGGAGACATACTAGATACTTCAATAAGCCACACTAAATATCTTGACCCCTTCAAACCCAGGAGGAAAATAAAACTCAAAGAACAAAGCAGAGGAAAGTTTCCACAGGGCCACAGTGGCATCACACACACCAACTCCCAGGCTTTACATGTATTCAATAAACCGGGACTATAGAGCGTAACACTGTAGTCTGCATACTCATGTACATATAATCACAGAAAAATATCAAGGAGATGAACTTTTCTCAGCAGTCTGTAGACTCAAACTCCTTTAGAGGCACGTGTCTACATTTTTAGATACTTGATATGCAGTTGATTCTTCAATATTTTTAAATCAGATGAAGAGACGTCACCCTCCTGACCCGGCTGGGGAAGCATTGTAAATATCACCCAGGACCATGTAGACACACCTGACGCTTCAAAAGGAAATTCTTTAACTATTTCTTTGATGGGGCCCAGTGAGCATAACAAAGAGTTGGTTTGTTTTCACTGACCAGTACTGTACCTCAGTGGAACAGGTACCAAGTCATCTCTCAGCAGTTATGTAAGAAATTGCTTATGGAGAACTGAGTGAATAGGGACCACACACGGCTTCTATATTGGGGTCAAGCATTTGCCCATGTGGCTCACCCCTTCACGGAGCAACGCCATCACCAGTATTGCTCTCCTAACCAGGCTGCAATGCAAACCACCCCCCCCCCCCCCCCCCCGCCCAATCCACAGCACAGGTCCTTAACTTGGGGTTCTTTGTGGAACATCAGGCAGCACTCCCCAGCTGATCAACACCCGTGCAAATGCTTGTGAATTGAGATAAACATTTTCTTCACTTGGAATAAATATTTTCCCTATTCATCTATTCAAGTATCTTGAATAGACTTGGTGCTAAATTAAGTTGATGAAGAAATAAGTGAAAGATTGAAAAAAAATAGTTCTCATAGGTAATACCATACCAATTTCTTAACGGCAATAGCAATGTCCTTAAGAAAGGTCCTAGCTTCTTCGTTGCATTTAAAATAGTCACTTTGCAGTGATTGTTCTAAAAAAAAAAAAAATTAGAAAATGAAGATCTCTTATTTTTTGGTCCAAATCCTATTTAACCCTTTAGATCTAGCTCAAATGCCTGCACAGCTGAAAATGATACCTGAATTCCTATAGTACTTATATGAATCTCTTCTGAATGTATTTCCTAATTGATAGTATTCTCACTTAGGTATATATTTATTGCTTCTTGAGGACAAACTCCTCTTGATATTCCATCTTTGCCACTCTCATGAGAGAAAGAAGGAATTTATACAGAACAGGACAAAAAATTCAATAAATTTTTATGAAAGGAATAAATATAATAGGCCTATAGTGTAGGTTTGAGAATGTTTTCATAGTATATACACTTGTACACATATAAATATAATATTTTGCAAAAAATCCACTCATTTAATTAACGGTTTCAAAGTCCCTTATGTCATTTTTACTTCTGTGCCAATATTTAAATCCTGGGATGAGAGTAAAGATTTGTAAAACTGGTAGGTGTGAGGTAGACAGACATACGAAAGGTGTCTCTCTTCCCTCACACACTGTAGGTAGGAAGCACATAAGAAGAGAGGTTTATGAAATGTTAGTAATGGTAATGAAGACCAGATATGTACCAAATGGAAAGGAGGAAGGGGAAAAAATGAATATAAGGCAGAGAACAGAGGGAGCTATACTTACCTTGGCTCTGGTGCCAGGAAGTTACCCAGATTTTGTCCAAATGAATTCCAGGCCTGCATCTTCATGTGTGGGATAAGTTTGATGAGATTAATGCTTTACATTCATTATCTAAGTTGATTACTATAATCTTATGATGACTTCCATTTCACAGTGGAGAAATCTGACTTTTGAGAGTGTATCATATGTTCAAGGTCACAGAGCCCATCACTGAGAGTCTAGATACAAACACAAGTTTGACTCCAAAGCCTTTAGCCTTAATGGCCATACTCTCCCCTCAGAAGAGTAAAGAAAAAAAAAAAATTTTTTTTAAGATTTTATTTATTTATTTGACAGAGAAAGAGGGATCTCAAGTAGGCAGAGAGGCAGGCAGAGAGAGGAAGAAGCAGGCTCCCCGCCAAGCAGAGAGCCTGATGTGGAGCTCGATCCCAGGACCCTGAGATCATGACCTGAGCCCCTAAAGAACAATTTCTGGCCTCAGTTCCAGGAAACTCAGATCCTCTTAATGAACTAAGCTCTCAAACCAGGTGAAAGTCAGTTACTGAGTTTGCAAGCAAGCAGGTGTTAGGAAGAGACAGGCCTCGCCTGTTTTCACCTTCCCCTACTTCTAATGGAATGAATGAGCACAAGTTCCCACTTGCAAATGGGCTGGAGAGCTGCATATCCTCTCATTCCCACCAGAGGCTTAATGAAGTTTCTTCCTACACAAAACTTTCTGAGAGTTCAGAAATTATTAGCAGAAAAATATTTGCACAGAAGTACTGGGATGAAATGCACCTGCTGATCAAGTACGAAGAAGAGTTCAAGACCTAGCTCTTGTTGTTGGGCCGAAATGGTTTATGAGCTCAACAAGAAATGCCCTTTCTTGGACCCTGTCTTACTTAAACTTAGGTGCCTTGATTACAGGTTCGGCTTTCTAACTAAAGAATCATTTTAACCCATCCCCAGGCAAGGTTACTATGTTTGCATCTCCCAAACATCCTTGTTTAATTTTCCTTGTCTAATACAATAGGAGCTTCTTAAACACTCCCTTTCTTGTTTGCCTATTAAACTCTCCACTTTATCATGACAAACTTTTGGAGGAAGTTAACTTACAAAGAAAAGAAGGGAGAAGCGGAAATTAAGATGTATAATCTAAATACAGGTGGGCATCCCAGTCGCAGGCAAATGGCAGTGGCCGCCGAGACCAGGCTTTGCCTGGAGTTTGTCACCAGTTGCTAGTGTGAATTGGGCCAAGTCGCTCCAGGGGCATTAGAGCAAGAGAGCTGAGCCCTGGGTCCCACCGCGCTGCCTCTCTCTCTCCCCCAAGGAGTCTGAGAGGGCTCTGCCTTAGCCTGGGACACCCCGAGTTCCCGCGGAGAGGTCCCCGCAGAGGACACCCCCCCCCCCCCCCCGCCCCAGGTACCGGCTAGGGGCCACCTCCGAGGTGCCCGCCAGCTTCTCACCCACAACAAAGAGCTGCTCCAGCGCCGCGGTCGCGACCGAGGAGCCCAGGGTGGAGGGGAAGGTGCATAACTCCAGGGACGGGCCGGTGGAGACGGCCGCCGCCCGCAGCGTCTTCTCGCTGAACCCCAGCTCTGGGGACCAGGAGCTCAGGGCCATCTTGCTGCTTTGCGCGGAGCCTCTCGGGCCTGAAGCCAGGACGGCCGGTTGCCACGGGCGACTCCCCGGGTGGGGGCCTCCCAGGTTCTTTTAACTTCAGCCGCGGTAATTAACCGATGCCGGAGGGCGGGGCCGCTCACCAGCCGCCCTTTCCTCCTTGCGTTTGCAGATCTTGGTTCGGGTCCTGGGCGTTTGTCTGGAGCCCTGGAATCATAATAAGGATCACTTGGGAACGCATCTCTGTGCCAGGTCCTCCAGGAGGAGCTGTGATTTCCCAGCGGCTTTATGAGGCCGGTTCTGCCAGCTCCGCTTTCCCAGACTGGGAAACGGGCAGGGATGACTAAGTGTTCGGCCCACGGTCCCAGGGCATAATTTTGGATTTAAAGTGGAGTCCCTATCGATCTTTCCGCTGCCCGCCGCCGCCTCTCCTCAGCCGCCGCGATGACGACCGCGTCCCCTTCGCAGGTGCGCCAGAACTACCACCAGGACTCGGAGGCCGCCATCAACCGCCAGATCAACCTGGAGCTCTACGCCTCTTACATCTACCTGTCCATGTCTTACTACTTTGACCGCGATGATGTGGCTTTGAAGAACTTCGCCAAATACTTTCTCCACCAATCTCATGAGGAGAGGGAACATGCTGAGAAATTGATGAAGCTGCAGAACCAACGAGGTGGCCGAATCTTCCTTCAGGATATCAAGAAACCACACCGTGATGATTGGGAGAATGGGCTGAATGCAATGGAGTGTGCATTACACTTGGAAAAGAGTGTGAATCAGTCACTACTGGAACTGCACAAACTGGCCACTGATAAAAATGACCCCCATTTGTGTGACTTCATTGAGACTCATTACCTGAATGAGCAGGTGAAATCCGTCAAAGAATTGGGTGACCACGTAACCAACCTGCGCAAGATGGGGGCCCCCGAATCTGGCATGGCAGAGTATCTCTTTGACAAGCACACCTTGGGAAACAGTGATAATGAGAGCTAAGCCTTAGGCTGTCTTCCCAGAGCCACCTGGTCCCTGAGGCCATGCATGCATGTTGGGGTTACCTTTCCCTTTTCTATAAGTTGTACCAAAACATCTACTTAACTTCTTTCATTTGTACCATTCCTTCAAATAAAGTAATTTGGTACCCCCCAAAAACAAAACAAAACAAAACAAAACCCATCTGCCAAACCCATCTCAGTACTCTTCTAGAACTTTCCTTGTATCTAGTCTATCATTTGCACGTTTTACCTGAAATCAATGGTTTTCCTCCTTCTTATCAAACCGTGAGCTCTTGGAGGCAGGAATGTTCTTTATTTTTATCTGCATCTCCAAAATTCAGCCCAGCGCCAGGCTCAGACTGAAGCCAACGATCAGTTCCCCTTTCCTCTGGCCGGCGAGAAATCAGCAAAGATGACTTAACCCTCTTCTTAAAAGTTTGCAGATGGCAAAGCTAAAATCAGATCGTGACAGCGACACTAGCTATCATTTCTTGAATGCTTACTACATTGCAGGCACCTTTTTAGTCCTTTACAACAACCCATTTAACTTTTACAAAATCTTCTGAGGTAGTTACCATTTCCTGCTTTCCAGTGAGGACCCTGAGCCTCTGCCCCGAATCACTCCGCTGGACTGCCTGGGAGAAGACCTAGCACGTCGGTAACAAAACTAGTTCGAAAATCGGAGAAGAGCCATATCCCGGCCAGGGACACTCTCCTGGATCCCCGCTTTTGCGAGACTGGGTCTATGGCGTTCAGATCTCTCCCTGCTTTTCTGGGCTCTCCTGGGTGTGGCAGAGGCAGGAAAAGAGATTTCTTTTTTTTTTTTTTTTTTTAAGATTTTATTTATTTATTTGACAGAGAGAGATCACAAGTAGACAGAAAGGCAGGCAGAGAGAGAGAGAGGGAAGCAGGCTCCCTGCTGAGCAGAGAGCCCGATGCGGGACTCGATCCCAGGACCCTGAGATTATGACCTGAGCCGAAGGCAGCGGCTTAACCCACTGAGCCACCCAGGCGCCCCAGGAAAAGAGATTTCTCAAGTAACTCTTGCCAGATGATTTCCTAAGTTCCGCCAACCAGAGACACGGGCGGGACATGAGACGGCCAAGAAGCCATTTCTGTTCCTGTGTCCAGGAGTGGCAGTTTCAGGCCACCACAGTAGGGTCCCAATGAATTCCAGTAGTTTGGGGGGCTCCAGAGACCGCAGCAGTTGGAGGCGGTGCCGCCCCCACTTTGCCAGGGCACAGCAGTCGGAGTGCGCACGCGCGAACCGTGCAAGGTGCCCCAGCTTTCTCCTCTCCGGTGTCTTCCTGACGTCCCCTTGCGTTTCTGTAGCCTTTGTAGCACATTCCCCGTGAGAAATTCCTCTCTTCTTGGACTACCTAGACTGGACGCCCCCAAGCCAACATTTATGCTGCCTTCAGAATATTCTTCCCACTCATCATCTCATATGGACCACATTGCTCTCCATTGCCTATGAATGAGGCCAGTCTCTAAGGGGGCATTCAGTGACCGGCCCCCCCTTCCTTACTGGATTTGTTTTAGATTTTATGGCTTTTTTTTTTTAAAGACCTTACTTATTATTTATTTATTTATTTATTTATTTATTTATTTATTTATTTATTTTCTAGGATCTTATTTATATTTTTGTCAGAGAAAGAGAAAACACAAGCAGAGGGAGCAGTAGACAGAGGGAGAAGCAGGCTCTCCGCTGAGCATGGAGCCCAAAGCCGGGATCCATCCCAGGACCTTGGCATCATGACCCAAGCTAAGTCAGAGGCTTAACTGACTGAGCCACCCAGTGCTCCCTGGATTTTATGACTTTTTGTGTCTATTTTCTTTATTTTTCCTGAACATGCTTTCTGAGGTATTTTCAGCTTCTGTTTTGACTCATGGTTCCTTCTGTACGGGATGACCTTTACAAAATCCAAACCATTCTTTCTATTTGGGAACTTAATCAATTCCCAAATAGAAACCTGGGCAAACAACATGAATAGGCACTTCATAAAAGAAAAAAAAATCCCCCAAAATATAGTGAAAGAACATTTAAAGAAATTAGCAAAGAAAAAATTATACGCCCATTTTCCTCATTATATTATTAAGATTAAAAAGAATAATAATTCAAAGTGTTGACACTGGGAGTGTGAATTACTATACTTTGTCTGGAGGACATGGACATTTTGGAAATACATATAAAGAATCTTAGCATATAGTAATGCTTTGAAGAATTGTTCTTTAAAAAATCATAGGTATGTCCAAGGACATGCATATGATCTTGTTTATCAGTGCTATTTTTAATAGTAAAAAATTACAAACAGCCAAAATGGTTTATAGTGGGACACTAGGTTTAAATAACCTAAGGGACATCTGTTCGGCATATCCTAGGAAGCAGGTCACCATATGGTGAAGAACATGGTTATGGGGTAGTTCAAATGAGTACTACCACTAAACAGAAGAGGTGTCTCTTGAGCAAGCTGATCTCTCTATGAATGCCCTCCAGTGTCCTTGCTCTGAAGGGTTAGTGTTGGTAATAATAACTCTTAGCTCCTAATATTGTTGTAAGGACTAAATTAAGTGAACACTTAATGCTGTGTTTAACACATGGTATATACTCAAAAAACATAATTCAATGGTAAAATGATAAAGTGATAGCTATTAAAAATAATGGGTATAAATTTATACACACACACATTTCCCAAGAGCTCAAGTGGAATAAGCAAGTAGCAAAAGACAAGTGTAATATTCAATTTTTATATATCTATATACATAAATAAATGTATAGAGTTAGTTTTCTATATGCATATGCATGGAAAGTGGTCTAGAAAGTATTATTCACTAAAATGTTCACTGTGGTTAATCCTGTTTAGTAAAATTATGGGTGTGGTAGGTAAAATAATGCCTCTTCAAAATATCCTAATCCCTGAAACCTGAGACTATGTTATGTTACATGGTAAGAGATAATTAAGGTTGCAGATGGAATTAGGGATTGAAATCAGTAGACCTTGAGATAAGGAAAGTATTCTAGATTATCCAGATGGGGCCACTGTAATCACAAGAATCCCTAGAAGTGATGAAGGGAGACAGGAGAATCAGTATCAGGGTTAGAGACTCAAAGATACTACCTTGCTGCCTTTAAAGATGGAGGAAGGGCCATGAGCCAAGGAATGCAGATGGTTTCCAGAAAGTGGAAAAGGCAAGGAAAGATATTCTCCCCCCAAATTTCCAGAGGAACCCTAGCCCTCCCGACCCCTTGACCTTAGCGCACTGAGATTTCTGACCTTCAGAAGGGTAACATAATAAATCTCTGTTGTTTTAAGCCACTAAATGTGTGATGATTTGTTATGGCAGCAATAGGAAACTAATACAATGGGTAAAGTGAACTTTTTATTTCTGTATTTAAATATTTTTCCATAAGCATGTATACCTTTGTGATTAGAAAAAAAGTAAAGTTTTTTTAAATAAAAAACAAAATACAAATTTAATATAGTTGAGTGTATAAAAAACGCTTTCTGAGCCTTCATTAGCTATAGATGCTGTTCACTGAGTCAAAAGCCACATCTCACTTCTCTTGTGCATCTTTTTACTTCAGTAGTATGATACATTCATGTTCCAGTTAATTTCTTTAGATTTATTTATTTATTTCTTCAGTAATCTCTACACTCAATGTGGGGTTCCAACTCATGACCTGGAGATCAAGAGTCATGTGCTCTTCCAACTGAGCCAGCCAGGCATCTCTGTTTCGGTTAATACTTTTAAGGCAGACTTTTGCTTAGTAGCCTGGACAATATATTAGAATTCCCCAGTCCCGTGCTGAAGTTGATTTTTTTGGTCGAGTTGTGGTTAGCAAGTTGTTTCTGTTTACCTTTTGCTGCTGACAGGGCCAGGAGAACCCAGCTGCTGCCTGGAGTTTGACCCCTAACTTGTGCAGGAATATATATACACCTGTATTTAGGCTCATTGCAATTTCTGTAGTATCTGAGGTTTATGTGGTCTTCAAGAATGATTTTGTTCTTGTTGCTTCTTTCTGTAAATCTAGTACCTCCAGGGAAAACCTCAACCTCTTAGTTCTGTTTCTAGACCCTGGGTTAGACCCGGCCAAGGTACCATTCTTTTTTTTTTTTTTTAAGTTTTTATTTATTTATTTGACACACAGAGATCACAAGTAGGCAGAGAGGCAGGCAGAGAGAGAGGAGGAAGCAGGCTCCCGTGGAGCAGAGAGCCCAATGCGGGGCTCGATCCCAGGACCCTGAGATCATGACCGGAACCGAAGGCAAAGGCTTTAACCCACTGAGCCACCCAGGCGCCCCCAAGGTACCAGTCTTGATAGATATGTCAAACATCTCCCCTATGGAAAGTGGTTGCAGGTTGCAATGCTTTGTGTTTAGTATGTCAGGGGCCATGAGGATTCAGTACTGCATCATGCTCAAATTCTAAAGAAGTGAGGGTTCAAGCAAACCGAGTCTCTTTTCCTCAGTCTTGATGCTACCAGTGCCAGGTATAGGGCCTAATATCTGGCACATGACCTTGCCTCCCCATTAGTGGTTGATCAATAGGATCTTTTTGTCTAATGCACTGCCATCTTCAGCATGTTGTTTCATCCTCTGGCTTGTTGCCTCATGGTCACAGATGGCTATCATAAGGCTAGACATCATGCCCTTGTACAAATTGGGAAGCAGTGGAAAGGGGAGACATGTAGAAGCCCTTTTTCCCTTTTATCAGGGAAGGAAATCTGCCCAGCGTCCTTTCGAGACACTTATTTCTCAATAGCCTGAGCTGGGTCACAAGACCACCCATGAAAGGGAGGTTTAGAACAGTGAATGTCTGGATTTCCAGCTTCTGTAGAGTTGGCAGGAGAGAAGAGGCTTCAAAACAGCTACAGGATTACCAGTGGAATGTCAGCCATACATATGTCCTCCAGACTAATAATCATTAGCTTCAACATCAGGCCCAAAATAGCTGGCTGGGTGGGCCTTTCCTAAGAGTTGCCAAGAAATTAGTGAAGTTTTTAGCATTGAAGAGAAAGGGTATCTTGGTCCTTTCCTATATTGGTAGGATCTCTCCCATTTAAGACTTTGCATTGACATTATGACTAGGTCTGCAAGACATTAAAGATTCCCTACCCCTTGGACTTCTCATTGCCTCTAAAGTGCCTGTCTCATAGTTAGGCTATAATTCTCAGCTTCCATGACTCCATCACACAGTCAGTTATGGCAAAATGGCAGGAAGAGCAAGTCCCCTAGGTAATGGCAGATTGTTAGAAAGCAAATAGGTGGATTAGTGCCCTTGATGGAATTATGCTGTGGGCAGACCACATTGGTGTTTGGAACAATACCTGGTTCAGAGTTCTGCTTTTCACCTTTGTCTCTTGACTCCTTATTGTCATCCATTATCAGCAATTTCTTGGGGCTAGAGATCAATTACCGATTGCATCATTTGTTAATGGTTTTAGATTGGCTTAGGGAGTTTAACCTCTTCGTCTCCATTCTTCATTTGTAAAGTGGAACTTCACACACTGGAATTATGAAGCTTCAGCAGAATAACAGTGTCCTTACCACAGACCCCATGGTATTTCCTATCTTTTCCTTCTACTAAATGGAAAATAAAAAGCATTTCTTCTGAAATACAAATGCTAATATCCTTTCTATATCCCTCACCTTCCTTAAACCTCTCGGTCATTTAACTCTCAGTGAAAATTATTGTAATTAAATCAAGAGTTGCTGTCCCAGAGGTGGGAAATTGGTTTTGTCTCCATGTCATTTCTATTGGACAGCAGTGACTGCCTGGAGTGTTCAGTTAGGGAAAGTTCTGAGGGGAAATGCTGGCAGAGAGGGAAAGAAGCCTGCCAGGCACCAGAGAAAGCCACGGTCACACACATGCCCACATCAGACTTGTTTCACGTGTTGGTTGTGTGCCTGTTGTGTGCTGGACATTGTGATGAGCTCTGAGCTCATACAACAGAGACTACAGGTAGCACCAGGATGGGCCTCTCTGAAGAATGGAGACTTGAACCATGAGAGGGAGTCAGTCTTCTTATTCTTTGTGAAGGGGAAACAGGGTTCAAGATAGACAAGACAGAAAGAGGAAAGTGAAAGAAGAAGAGGAAAGGAAGAGAGTAGAGGTGGGAATGCGGAGATGTCAGCTGCCAAATCTCACAAGATCCTCCTTTCTTTGCGTTTTCCTTTTCTAAAAGCTTACTTTCTCTGATCAATCCAGATCAATTAGGCTTTGTCACATACAAGCACTAATCAGTGCTTTGATGAAACACTGGGATGTGATCTGGCCCCTATTCTCAAGAAAAAGGCCTTAAAGATAGGGGAAAGGGTAGGTTTTGAAGCACAGTTCACAACTAGATGTAATTCCTGTACGGTGCAGTATAGTACCCCACTTCCAAAGCATTTTGTGCTTTTATAAAATGTACCTTTTAGAACTGCCTTCATGAGTTATGTAGTCTTTTTCATAACTCTCCAGGGCAATTATTATGATGATCCTATATTTCAGAAAATCACACAGAGATGAGAGTCAATCATCTTGGGGCTAACCTTGGCACAGTGACAGAACAATCCTTCTGACTCCAGGTCTGAGACACTGTTAGCTGTGTCAGAGGTACCTCAGGGCTACACCAGGGAGTTGAGGCTGGGGTGAAGATGTAGGAAGAGTCATGGGGGGGTGTGGCTGGTGAACATGGAGGGTGCAGAGAGGAAAAGCAGGAGCCCAGCAAGAAATTTGGATTGTGATTTCACTGCAAAGGGCCTTGAATTCCAGACTCAGGAGTTTGGATTTGGTGGTACAGGCAATGCTGCTGTGAGAATGTTGTTGGAGAACAGATGAAGCTGTTCCCTGCTGGCTGCTGCTTGGTGGTTCAGTTTATGTCTGCCTCATGTGACACTTTATGGTAGGACAGATTATCATAATCAATTACAGGTGTTGTGACTTCTTAAGTGAGCATCTGCAGAGTAATCCGCGATGATATTGGGCCTGAAACAAAAATGCCATGTTAGCAAGAATGTCTTCATTATTCTCTTAAGTCACTGATGCTTCAGGTGGTCTCCTCATTTAGAAAAGTAGCAATGATGATCGTTAAAGTTCATGTAGCATTTTTATAGATATTTCCAACACTCAAGATCTTTAAGTAGCAGTATTTTTATTTCCCTTATTTTAATCAATTTAATTATTTTTAAAAAGTGTGTTAGATATGATGATTCATCTGAAGATGATTCAGTAAAGATCACGGGAGTAGGTAAGCTCTCCATTTGATTTAAAAATCTGTGTTCTCTCTCTTTTTTGGTCTTTAGCAAATTTAGAAAATGTCAGATAACACTGGCTGACTGTTCTTTCCATATATGGCTACAGTTGAGACATTCCAGACTCATTTGGAAAATAAAAATATAAGTAAGTCATTGCAGCTCTCAATCCCATTCCTTCCCACCCCCTCAAGGACCTTTCTCAATCAGCTCCCCCTCACCTCATGTGTTCTTCAGAACTCTTGCCCAGGCATCTTACTGAACCCTCTTTCTCTACTTCCCTTCATTACCAAACTTCTTAAAAGTGTGGTCTAGGTCTCGGTGCTTATGCACCTCTTCACCCTGAATTCTAAATTGTCTTTTCCTCATCTTCTAATGGCCTTTTCTCAAGCCCCATTCCCACTATCTTCTCGCCTGAAGGATTAGACACCATTACCCAGTTTCCCCAGCCCTTCCCTAGAAACTCACTTCCTAATTGGTTCTGGCTGTTTCTTCTTCACTTCCTTTGCTGGCTCCTCATCCCCGTCCTCCTGTTTGTTAAGAAGGGGCATTCTGCCTGGGCTCCAACCTTGGTCTTCTCTTCATGCTCTCTAAATTCCTCCCATGAGAGAGTTAAATCTACGTGAATAACTCTGTATGTATCTCTTGCCCAATCTCTTCTCTAAGTATTAATTAGTTTTGTAGACTAAACATTCTCATCCTGCTGAGCTGCAGCATGTCAGATTCAACCTGTTCAAAATCAGAGTCTGCATTACAGTTGGTTTCTCAGCCTACTGAAATCACACTAATGTTGCCAGCCCATCTCAAAAGGGGTCTCATCCATAAGTTCTTCCTTGATCCCAATAATCCCAGAGCCTCCAAAGGAATTTGTTCAAACTTCATGGGTGGCAAATTATTCCATGGTCTTATACTTTTTTGCATAGTATCTTATTACTACATAGCTTTGTAACCTTTCTGCCTCAATGTTCTCATCTGTAAAATCAGGCCTTCATTGTAAGGTACACATGAGAATTAGATAAATTAACATGAAGTGTTTAAAACAATGTCTGAGACAAGATGAGCCACTCCATAAATTAAGTTGTGACTATTATCCATGTACTATGAACTCTTTAAAAGTGGGGACTGTGTTTTACTCATTGTTGAATCTCCTGTAGCATCCAGCACAGCAATTTGCACATAACAGATGCTGAAGATGTTGCTGAAATGGGTAATAGGAAAGATTCATGTATTCAGAATTTTTAAAAATGTAGAATTCAAAAATCTTCTGCAGTTCAGGATTTATTAGAAAACAAGTGCTGGAGGAAAAAGGCAACTTCCTGAGGGTCTCACACCACTTTTATATATAGCCCCATATGTCAAGAGCTGACATTCATGATGACAGCCTTGATGGTCATTACTATTATAAGACCTTGAAGGACATTTTGAATCACCAGATTAAATTGTACATAGTTAAAAGTTTGGTCCTAAGTAAATTTTACTATACCAGAATTATTACTCAGTTACTATTTAAAAAATGGTAATTCTTACTTAACCATGATTTCAGAGTTAATGAGAACTTGAATTCTCAGTTCTGCCAGATGAATGAGCTTCCAGAGTTGACGAATGAATTGGCACCATGGCTCCAACTGTGATGATTTCTTTTTCTGTTGCAATGTGGATGCATGTTCTGGTTCAGGATGAATGCATATGTAAAATTAAGCCATGATAGAAAGCTCTTTCAGATTTGTGCTCTTTCTTTTTTTGCCTCTATTGATGGCAGGGTTGTTAGGTAACGCCTGAATTTAACCACCTCCATCTTCAACCACCAAGGTCAAAGCTGCAAAATTGTGTGTTTGGGAAAATCCTCAAATCCTCTGCAGTTAAGCCCTTGGACTCCCTATGTTCTTCTAATAAATGCCTATTTATTTATTTATTTATTTATTTATTATTTATTTATTTATTCAAATAAATGCCTATTTATTTATTTATGGTTCCTATACTTCAGTGGTTTTTCACTTTACTAGCAACCAAATAGTTTTGCTGAAGCAGCTCTGTTCCTGCCTTAGACTGTAGGGAGGGGGCACAGAAACACAGGAAAAAGAGTAGGGCTCACTGGTAAGGGCCCAGGACTTGAAATCGGACAAAAAATATTTCAAGTCCTTGTTTTATCACGTATTAGTTTTGTAAACTTGTGCCAGTTGTCTAAACATCTTTAGTTTCAGCTTCTTCGTTTGGACAATAAGTATAAAAATATAAATCATGTAGGATTTTGGAAATTCTGAGGATTAGAAATAATTTTGTGAAGAGCCCAACATAGGGTCTGGCTCAATAATACCATATTATTGCTAAAAGGTTTCATTTTAACAGTCTTAAAATAATGGTTTTAAAATAATCTATTAACTAATAATCAGATAGCTAAAATTATATATATCAATTGGCTAACTACATTTAGTAGGATAACCAATTTAGAAAATAAAGAAAATTAAAAATAAGGTCAATGTTCATAAAAATGAAAAAAAGTAAATGTACTTTACCTAAGAAACACTGTAAGACCAGGAGGAAAAGCTCTTAGTTTAGCACTATTCTTCCCAATGAAGGTTTAAGATCCTACCATAAACCAGGCACCAACATGGGTTCACACAGATAACCCAACAGAATATAGTGGAGTCTCTGAAGAAATCTCCATTTATTCTGTCGGGAATATATTTTGTGGTAGCCAGCATCTGGGTGTTCTCTCCCACTTAGGGGAAACAAAAAGCCATGGGCTACATTTTACTAAGCAAAAAGGAAGTCAGGATCAATTTGCCACCAAGAGATTATGGTCAGGTAGATTCCCTTGTGATCAGAGTACTTCAAAAAAATGTATTGAACTGAGAAGTACTGCAGCATTTCTGGGTAGTTTGATGGGAGTCATGTGAGAAATCTTATACTGCCTGTTTCAATTTCTAGTTATCTCAGACTAGATATTTCACACTCATTGAGCAATTTGTCCATATAAGAATTTATACACCAAAAGGCTATTTTGCGCTGAACCATTAATATGAGTTCTGGTGAGTACCAGAAGGAAAATACAGAGATAACTAGAAGTTTATGACAAGTGTACATGCCCTGGGGTGTGTGTGTATGTATTGGGGAAAGCCTCATCAAACTCAATGAGAACATTTAATTTTTAATTTTCAAAGTTCCCTTTTGAATATAGAGCCAAGAATAATTTTCTGTGATAGTTGAAAGAACAACAAAAAAGTTCTTCATTACCTGGGCTTTCTCCCTGATGGTCTTGGAGGGCTGGCTGCGTCCTTTTTCTGAAAGTCTCTGTCCTGTCAGATGGCTCTCTCCACACGATGCTGCTTCTTCTGTTCTGGTGATAATGGAGAGGGGACTGAGAAGGCCTGGCCTGCCCCTCAGACTCACACCTGCTCTGCTTCCCTCTGTTGAGAGCTCTGCCCAGTGCAGAAGTAAGGTGAGCTCACCATTCAAACATTTTTTTCCTCAATCTATAGGCTGCATTTTCATGTTGTGGATTGTTTCCTTTGCTGTGCAGAAGCTATTTAGTTTGATGTAGTCTCACTTGTTTATTTTTGCTTTTGTTGCCTGAGCTTTCCGTGACATATCCAAAAAATCCTTGCCAAGGCCAATGTCAAGGAGCTTTCCCCCTATGTTTTCTTTTATGAGTTTTATGGTTTCAGGTCAAATATTTAAGTCTTTAGTCCATTTTTAATTGATTTTTGTATATGGTGTAAGATAAGTGTCCGATTTCATTGTTTTCCACGTAGATATCGTTTTCCCAGTACCGTTATTAAAGAAACTCTCCTTTCCCCACCGGGTATTCTTGGTGCCCTTGTCGATAATTAGTTAACCATCTGCTTGGGTTTACTTCTGCACTCTCTGTTCTGTTCCATTGGTCTGTGTGTCTGTTTTTATGCCAGTACTATCCTATTTGGATTACCATAGCTTTGTAATATGATTTGAAATCAGGAAGTATAATTCCTTCAACTCTTCTTTCTCAAGATTGCTTTTGCTAATCAGGGTCTTTCATGGTTCCATATGAATTTTAGAATTGTTTTTTCTATTTCTGTGAAAAATGCCATTGGAACTTTCAGGATTGCAATGAATTTGTATATCATTTTGGACACTTAAAAATATTAATTCTTCCAATCCATGAACATAGAATATCTTTCTATTTGTGTCTTCTTCAGTTTCTTTCATCAATGTCTTATAGTTTTCAGTGTATAGATCTATTACCTCCTTGCTTAAATTTATTCCTAGGTATTTTATTCCCATTATGCTATCTTAAGTGGGATTTTTTTCTTGATTTCTTTTTCGGATAGATGAATATTGGTGCAAAGAAATGTAACTGATTTTTGTACATTGGTTTTGTATCCTGCAACTTCACTGTTTTAACAATTTTTTGTATGTGTGTATAATCTTTGGAATTTTCTACATGTAGGATCATGTCATTTGCAAATAGAGGTAATTTTACTTCTTCCTTTTTGATTTGGATGTCTTTCATATCTTTTTCTTGTCTGATTGCTCTTGCTAGTACTTCAAGTATTGTGTGGAGTAGAAGTGATTAGAAAGAGTTTTCTTTCCTTGTATCATATCTTAGAGGAAAATCTTTCAGTTTTCCCCATTGATCATGTTAGCTGTAAGCTTTTCATAAGTGATCTTTATTAGTTAAAAAAATTCCTATTATACCTATTTTTTGAACATATTTATCATGAATAGATGTTGATCTTTACCAAATGCTTTTTTCTGACTCTGAGAGGATTATGACTTTTTTTTTACATTTCATTTTGTTAATGTGGTACATCACAGTGATTGATTTGTGTATGTTAAATCAACTTGTTTCCTAGAATAAATCCCACTTGGCCATGCAATATGATCTTTAAAAAAAAAAAAAGATTTATTTATTTATTTGAGAAGGAGGAAGGGGCAGAGAGAGAGAGAGAGAATCTTAAGCAGATTCTGTGCTCAGAGTGGAGCCCAATGCAGGACTTGATCTCACAACCCTGAGACCATGATCTGAGCTGAAACCAAGAGTCAGCTTATAAATCTGCGACACTCAGGCAGGCCAAAATACAATCTTTTTGATGCTATTTTTAAATTCAGTTTGGTAGTATTTCAAATTGAGAATTTTTGCATCTATGTTCATCAGAGACATTGTCCTATAGTTTTCTTGTAGTGTCTGTCTGGCTGTGGTATCAGCATAATGCTGGCCTCATAAAATGAATATGGAAGTAGTCTCATTTCTTGGAATAATTTAAGAACTGGTATTTATTCTTTGAATGTTTGGTAGAATTCACTGTGAGCCATATGGTCCTGGGCTTTTCTCTGTGAAGAGGTTTTGACTACTACTTCAGTCTCCTTATTTGTTACTGGTCTGTCCAGGCTTTTTATTTCTTCTTGATTCAGCATTGGTAGGTTGTATATTTCTAGAAATTTATCCATTTCTTCCAGGTTATCCCATTTGTTTGCATATAATCTTTAATAACAGTCCTTCATGGTCCTGGGGCACCTGAGTGGCTCAGTCGGTTAAACAACTCTTGATTTTGGCTCAGGTCATGATCTCAGGGGACTGGGATTGAGCCCCAGGTTGGACTCCATGCTCAGTGGAGAATCTGCTTGAGGACTGTCTCTCCCTCTTCCTTTGCCCCTCCCCCTGCTCACACTCTCTTTCTCTCAAATAAATAAATCTTAAAAAATAGTCCTTTATGATCCTTTTTATTTCTGGAGCATCTATTATAATGTATGTTTTTTTATTTCTGGTTTTTATTTGAGTTTTCTTTTTTTCTTAGTCTAGATAAAAGTTTGTCAATTTTGTGTATTTTTTTCAAATAAAAAATGCTTAGTTTTTTTTTTCCTATTGTTTTCTGCTTTCCATTTTATTTATTTCTGCCTTGATCTTTACTGTTTCCTTTTCTCTGCTAATTTTGGGTTTAGTTTAATTCTTCTTTTTTAGTTCTTAAAGGTATAAATTTAGGTCGTTTATTTGCGATCTTTCTTCTTCTTCTTCTTTTTTTTTTTTTAAAGATTTTTATTTATTTATTTGAGATAGAGACAGTGAGAGAGAGCATGAGTGAGAAGGTCAGAGGGAGAAGCAGACTCCCCATGGAGCTGGGAGCCCGATGCGGGACTCGATCCCGGAACTCCGGGATCATGACCCGAGCCGAAGGCAGTCGTCCAACCAACTGAGCCACCCAGGCGTCCCTCTTTCTTCTTTTTTAATGTAGACATCTATCTCTATAACCTTCCCTTAATACTGCTTTTATTGCATCTCATAAATTTTGATAATTTGTGTTTTTGTTTTCATTTGTCTCAAATATCTTTTAAATTTCCTTTTGGTTTCCTCTTTGACCCAGTGATTGTTCAAGAGTATATTATTTAGTTTCTACACATTTGTGAATTTTCCCGTTTTCTTGTTTTTAGTGCTTTCTAGTTTCATTCCACTGTGGTCAGAATTGATACATGGTATAACATTTATCTTCTTAAATTTGTTAAGACTCATTTTGTCAGCTAACATGTAATCTCTTATGGAGAATGTCCTGTGTGCACTTGAGAAGACTGTGTATTTTTCTGCTGTTGGGTGAAAAGCTCTGAGTATGTCTCTTAGGTCTATTTGGTCTATACTGTTGTCAAAATACCTTGTTTCAAAATTTTGATCTTTCTGTCTGGATGTTCTGTCCAGAACATTGCTGAACGTGGGGTGTTGAAGTCTCCTACTATTATAGTTTGCTGTCCATTTCTACTTTCAGATCTGTCAATATTTGTCTTATATACTCGGGTATTTTGATGTTGGATGCATATATTTTATAATTGTTATATGTCCCTGATGAATTGACCCTTTCATCATTGTATCATGACCTTCTGTGCCTCTAAATACAAATTTTGACTTAAAATTGACTTTATCAACTAGTGTCATACTTTAGCTTCTTATGTTGCTGTGTGGTGTCTTTTAATTTCTACTTGAAAAACCCTGGTTAACATCCTAGAAGGGCTCATTCCAGCAAAAAATTCCTTGTGAAGAAATCTTGTGGCCCAGGATACAAAAGAATTCATTTCAATGTATTTGTCAAAGAAAAAGTGGCCAGCCAAACTAATTCTGTAATATTCAATGTACTGAACTAAAGAAAAATCAAAAAGAAAAAAAATCACTTTTAGGAGCTTGAAAATGGTGCCAATATAAAACAGTAGAGAGGCAGGTTGGAGTCTGAAGCCTGGATCAGCAGAGCACTAAGCCAGCTACTACACTGGCTAACAACAAGATACCAATGGTGGCTCTTTTGTGTCCCCCGCCTGCTTCTCTATACTCTGACGAGAATGCTAAAGTTTGAGTGTTGGGAGCTGCTCTATTCGAGGACAGGGCGGTGACTGCTGGAACCCTGTAGTAGTGAAGAAGGCCCAGTATTCAGCCAAACTCAAGTACCTTTGAGTAAGGGAGGAGCCATTCCACTTCTTCTCAGCAGTAATTCCCTAGTGGGGAACAACTGGAGAAACAGGCCCGGGCTCTGCATAAGAGGAAAAGTCTATACAATGGCATAAAGGCGGGTGGATGTGAGGGCTGTGGCGGTGTTATGGGTTGAATTGTGTCCTGCCAAAAAGATAAGCTGAAGTCCCAAACCCTGTGTATCAGAATATGGCCTTATTTGGAAATAGGGTCTTTTACAGAGACCATCAAATTAAAGTGAGGTCATGAGGGTGGGCCCTGATCCAATATGGCTGCTATCCTTATAAAAAGAGGAAATTTGGATACAGAGGGAAGGCCACGTGAAGACACACAGGGAGGAGTTGGCCATGGGCCTGGAGTGAGCCATCTACTAGCCAGGGAGCATCACACATTGCTGGAAAACCCCAGAAGCTAGAAGAGGTAAGAAGGCGTTCTCCTCCTACAGCCATCAGAGAGAACATGGTCCTAACAACACCTTCGTTTCAGACTTCTGGGCTCTAGAACTGGGAGAGAGTAAATTTATGTTGTGTTAATCCATCCAGTTTTTGGCATTTTGCTAGGGCAACTCCAGGAAACTAACCTATGTGGGCAAAGAGCTGAGGATGCATCAACTGTTCTACTTCTTTTATTCCTGAATGATCCATAAAGTGTACCACAGTTTGTGAGTCTACCTAGCCCTCTGGTGGGCTGGCTCATCCATAGGTTGTACAAATTTTGTACTGTTCACAGCTTTCAGGATAACCTCACTCACTCTTGGTCCCTGGGAGAGTCTGTTCTTGGTCCTCTCCTTACCTGTTCATTGGGTCCTCACATGGTATCCATCACCTTGAATATCATCTTGACTGATATTCTGTGCCTCACGTTCCATCTGGTAAAATTCTATGCCCACACCTGTCATTTTGTAAAGGCAGGAGTCTCCTCAGGAAACGTTCTCCACCACTGCCAGTGAATGGAATTCCTCCATAGATCCTCCTAAAGAGGAATTCTGGGCCAATAGGAGGGAAGAAAATGGTGCAAATGCAGATATGGAGGAAGGTTAATTCTCACAATGAAGCCACTTATAGGAAGCATGATTGTGAAGGTTGGAGACTAGCACATGGATAAAGGGTCCTCTTCTGTATCTAGTAGCCATAAAAAATGACAGGGACCATGTCCAGCTAATTATCTTCCTTTCCCACACCAGGTCCTCTGGGCTTTCTCTCCTGAAAAATCGTTCTGCATTCTCCTGAACAGTTAGTCTTAGGCAGAACTGGGGCTAGGGCAAGGGGAGCAAGCTGTCTGGGTGTGAAAATTGAGCCACCAACACAGGGTCAGCTTTGGTCTTGAAAGCCTATACCTGGTCAGTCACCAACTCCAGGCCCATCTCCCTCCACATTATCTCCTAGCAGTTCCTCTGGGCATAGTGGGTCTTGGCATGTTGGGCTAAGAGAAAGGATGAAGGACAGGAGAATGTTTACCTTATATTCTCCCTACAGCTTCTCTGCCAGAGGCCTACTCCTATGTCACCTATTTGGTGTTAGTCATGCTACAATCTTCTTCTACTCTCCAGTACCCTGCATCCTCAGTGTGTTTACATGACTCTCTGAGATCTAAAAAACAAGCTCAAACCCCTTAGCATTCAAGTCTCTTCTCAGTTGTCTCAACCCAGCTTTTCAGACTCACCTGGCAGTACAGCCTCACCCCAAGCACCTCACACCCCAGTCCAGCTTGTCAAACACCGTTCCCTGCATATGCCATGCACTTCCGAGCCTCAGCATCTCAGGTCATGTTCTGTGTCCATACTGGGATTAACCATCTTCTCCCTCCGAAAAAAGCCATACGAGGACCCAGCTGCAAATTTTACCTCCTCTGAGAATCCTTCTCTGCTGCTCTAATCTTGGAAGACAGTTCTTATTTTATGCTGCCTTTTCTTTAGTTCGCATTTCTACATAGCTGCCCCCACCTCCCCCCATCTTGGCTGCTGGCACAGTGTCCTGTTGCTCTTGTGGTCGTCACACCACTTTTCATGGAAGTGTTGGAACTCCGTGGGTGTTTATTGAGCCCAAGGTGAAACTTGGGTCAAAGGGTCAAAGGCAGCTTTCTGTAAGTTATGGTTCCTTTTTCCTCCTGCTACTTTTATTCCTCCCACTACTACTATTTTCATCTACTTCAATTTCATCCTCTTTGACTTTTGACCCTAACAGTGAAATGAAATATGCAATTTGGTTTTTATGAAAAGCAGCAAGCAATCCTTATATGATTTGTCTTGGTGATGGCAGAAGTGTCATCTCTTTTATTCCCAGCCCTGTTCTCAATGCTTGGCACACAGAAGGTGTTCAAGAAATAATTACCAAAAGAATAACTTCATAGCAAATAAATTGTTGCATATTATTATAAGAAGTTTACAGCAGCAATGTCCACAATAGCCAAACTATGGAAAGAGCCCAGATGTCCATCAACAGCTGAATGGATAAAGAAGATGTGATATATGTATATCATGTCACACACACACACACACACACACACACACACACACACTCTGGAATATTATACACCATCAAAAAAGCAAAATCTTGCCATTTGCAATGACATGGATAGAACTAGAGGATATTATGCTAAGTGAAATAAGTCAATCAGAGAAAGACAATTATCATATGATCTCACTGACATGAGGAATTTAAGAAACAAGGCAGAGGATCACAGAGGAAACAAGGCAGAGAAGAGAGGGTGACAAACTATAAGAGACTCTTAATCTTAGGAAACAAACTGAGGGTCGCTAGAGAGGTGAGGGATAGGGAGATGGGGTGGCTGGGTGATGGACACGGGGGAGGGTATGTCTTGTGGTGAGTGCTGGGTGTTGCATAAGACTGATGAATCACAGACCTGTGCTCCTGAAACAAAAGTACATTATATGTTAATTAAAAACATAAAAAATAGATAAAATATTAAAAATTATAAAAGAAATTTATGAAGGATTTATATCACTTTCCAGTTTTTAAAATATGACTCAAAATATCTTCATCAACCCCGCAGAGTACAACATGAAGCATGCTTTCCAGTTTTATTACTTTTTGGTGGCTTCGTCAATTCCCCAAAGGAGCATATGCCAAGTTGGGATTGGGCCCTATGGTTCTGGAGCAAGGAACAAAGTGAGCCCTTGCTCTCAGGTTTCCCAACCTGCCCTCGGAAGACTCTGTCTCTTAGAAATTTTGCATTTTCTGGTCATACCACAAGAAGAGAGGGAGAAGGTTTTACATTTAGTAACATTTATTTATGCATTCAGTATCAAGTACATAAGTGCAAATATCCAGAGTCCATATTAGGTCCATTAGGAACTACAGAGAAAGTAATACAAATTGTAATAAAGTTAACATGCTGGTACTTTTTACCATACATGTAAATCAGCCTGTCAGTCCCACACAACAAAAGTACTGCATGTTTTTTGGGGGAGGGGCTGTTGTTCATTTATTTAATTATTTTAAGTTATACAAAACTGATTACCAGAAGTACGGCCGACTGTTTTTATTTTTATGTTGAGTGTTGGAAAAACACTAAAACATCAGTCTACAATTCTATATATTGTTATTAAAGATGAATCCAACCAGCAACCCAAGACATGTAAGCGGTTTCCACTACTGCATCAGTGCACTCGGCGGGAAAGGCCTAGCCACAGGGGACATTAGAAGCTACAGAAGCACTGCAGAGAGGAGGAGGAGAACACCGAAGAAGAAAAAATAAATTGGGCTCTCACCATCATGCACTTTTTTTTTAGCAACACAAAATTAAAACCACATCTAATACACTTTCTCTATACTTTAGTGCTTGACACAAGTGACTCAAATATCCTAAGAGTACAGGAACAGCCTGAAAACAGCTGTTGAGAGTTTGTCTCTAAGATGATGGTATTGGGGGGAAAAACAATCAATTTGCAGTAACATGTAAGAACAGAGCTGTTACCACTCCACACATTCTGGTTTGTGTCCAGTCCCCGGTGGGATATTGATTTACTCAGCATGCCTTTTAGCGCCTGGGATTTTAGCCTGAATCCTGAAAAAAGACAATATTAAAAAAAATGGTAAGGCACAAGTGTCATTAATGAAATCATTCTGTGACTTCACTGGGTGCTGTCGCTTTAACTAGCTGACCGAATAGCTTAATATTCCAAAAGATACGATAGCAAAGTAGTAGTATTTAAGAATGCATTTCTATGCAGCAATAGAGACACATTTCTGTGCGTTGAACTGAGACCCAGAAATGACTGGGCCAGGCTCCATCCATCTACTCTTCATAGAGAAGGTAGTGGCACTAAGGTCTTCCTGACCCAGTCTAGGACTGTCCTCCACACTCCTCTTCAACCGATCTCTAGTCAGTAATAGGCTGATGATGAGAATGATGATGATGATGATGATGATGTCTAATATTTACTGAGTGTGTCTTATGCCCAAGTCAGAATACTTTACAGACAGTATCTCATTTAATCACCAACAACCTTAACAGTTAAGTATTAACATTCCCAGTGTACAGATAAGGAAACAGGTTCACAGAGTCAAATAACATCTATAACAAACTCAGAAAGCTGAAAATGCCAGAAATGGACTCTAGCTAGCCTGACTCCAAAGATCACGTTCTTAAGTGTTTCACCAAAATAATGTGAGTTCCTGTGCTGGGAATTAGTCTAACACGGAGTCAGAATCTCAAAGCCAAAGAAGCCTTAGAGGTAAGATACCACCAAGAAATTTCCTTCAAAATATAGTGTTAGGCAAAACCGGTTCTCTCTCTCTCTTTTTACGATTTTATTTATTTACTTGACACAAAGAGAGAGAGATGACAAGTAGGCAGACAGGAAGAGAGGGAGAAGCAGGCTCCCTGCTGAGCAGAGAGCCCCATGCAGGGCTCAATTTCAGGACCCTGAGATCATGACCATAGCCAAAGGCAGAGGATTAACCCACTGAGCCACCCAGGCACCCCAAAACAGGTTCCCTTGAAGAACTTCTGTTCCCTCCTTTCTGATAACAAGACCTATCTGTGTAATTCACTTATATTCTCTTTTTGCTCTAGCTACCAAGCTCAGAGCCAAATCTGAATAAAGCCCAATTACAGAAACCATGTTAGTCCTCATGGGTAATGCTTTCTTTCTTTTCCTTTCCACAGCCCTGATTGCCAATTTTAATCTAACAATAGATTGTACATGTATGTTCATACACTGTATGTTGTCTTCTCTCCTTTCTCTTCATTTTAACGGGCCTAGACCCTTATCACTTTCTGTGAATTACAATCGCCTCCAAGCCAATCTGCTTGCCATGTCTCCACTCTGGTTCAACTCCCCTCCCATTAGATTGTCATTGTGATCTGTGCAAAACATAGCTCTGATTACATCACCCTGACATTAAAAACAGCAGGGGCTGGCCATTTCCCATTGGGGCAGAATCACTCCTTAGAGCATCCCACACTTGACCTCAGCCTCTTTTCTAGACTCTTTCCAGTTGATCTTTCTACTCATGTAAACTTTAGACACAATGCTTGACTGACTGTTTCCTATGTGACCTACATTTTCATGCTTCTCCCTCTGCTTTTATATTGTTTCTTCTTCCTGCAATGTCTTTCCCCTCATCACCCACCTGGTGAACGTTCACTCATCCCTCAGGGCTGCTACAGACAGAATGTTTGTGTCCTCCCGTCCCAAATTCATATGTTGAAACTTAACCTCTAACATGTTAGTATGTGGAGGTGAGGCCTTTCCGAGGTGTCAGGTCATGAGGGTGGAGCCTTCATGAATAAGATTAATGTCCAGTAAAAGAGACCTGAGAGAGCTTCCTTCCACTTCTACCATGTGAGGACACAGCGAGAAGTCTGTAAGTTGGAAGAAGGCCCTGGCCAGAGCCTGACTGTGTGGGCACTCTGATCTTGGACGACCAGCCTCCAGAACTGTGAAAAATAAACTGGCGTTGTTTATAAGACACCCTGTCTGTGGTACTGTGTTATAGCGGCCTGAGTTAAGACAAAGGCCTTCATTTTAGCGAGGATTTAGCGTCATTTCCATTATCCCTCCTGGTAGGAACAGTTATTTCCTTATCTCCCTGACCTTCACATTTTATACAACCCCAGTGCAGTTCTTACATTGTCTTATCCTTATTTTTTTATAGTTTTGTCTACACCAAGAGGCTGAGAGCTGTACTAGGGTGGGGATCATCTCATTCATCTTTATACCCTCTGTGCCTGTTAACATGCATTACCTGGGAGGGACATCACAGGTATGGCTCTTTTTGGGACCAACAAGCCAATCAATGAAATAAAAATTAATAAATATGATTTTCTCAAGATCCCCAAACTAAGGATCGGACAACTTAGGACTAGAATTTCTGTCTTCTAGTTTCTAGGCTATTCTGGTGTTTTGCTGTGCTCCTGTAATGGTGTTGCTATAGTTCCCCAAAACACAGCTCTAATTGCCAAAAAGTCACCTGGGGAGTTCATTAAATTATAGATTCCAGGCCCCCAATCCTAGAAATTCTAATTCAATAGGTCTGTTTTAAGAGTCTGGGAACTGGGGTCTTAACCAGTTTCCCCAGGTTCCAGCCCGGCCAACTTTCATGCTATAACATGTTGCCATTTCTTAAAACAAAAATAATGAATACTTTAGCTTCAATTTGTTGATTTTCATCAGGTCTTAGTTGTACTTGGGTCCAAGGTGATAATTTCAGGCATTTTGAAATGTGCTGTAGATCTGATCTAGATCCAAGTTCACCATGAATTTAAGAGGAGGAATATGAACTTTGTGTACTTTAGGAGAGAACCATAACTGATCATATACAAATCGAATAGCAGAAGAGCTTTAAAGTGGTTTATTTTTGTTTTGTTTCATACATCTTTGGCTGTCTAAAATACTTCCCTCTAATTCTGATCACCTAGGTCCAGCGTGATTCTAAGATTGTGAGATTGTGAGAGGAAGTGTGTGTCAACAAAATCTAGCCCCTTCATGGCATCTATTTCCAGTGGGAGCCTAGGTCAACTTTTGATGAAAACGAAATTGTTAATGAAATGACAACATAAAAACTATCATTTTAGAAGGATATATATATACAAACACTAATTTAAGAGTTATGGAAAACTAAGATTAATGCCTATGTTAGCTGTGGCTACTTACAACTGGAATTTTTATCTCCTGATATATAAAGTGACCATAAAGTGGAGTCTACTCAAGACTCAGGTTTAAAAAGCGATGGTGTTAATTAAGTAAGCCAATAAACATATGCATTTGTAGAGTCTAAACAACGTAATGGCAAATATAACAGCTGTTATAGATTTTTTAAATTTCTCACATTTTCTAAACCATTGAAATGGTTTATAAAATCAATAGTATTTATTGTTGAAAATGTTTATTAACTTGATTTTTATTTCAATTAAACTGTTAGAAATTAATTTTAGTTTTTGAATCAGGCTTCCTTCTTTTCTCCAAAGGAAAGTTGTTCTTAGACATGAGCCAGTCTCCAGATAGAGTTGAACTTCATTCACTCATTAAAACTCATTCATCATGATACCTGGACTAAACCACTGAAAGCTTTATTTAATTGAGAATTTTAAAACGTATACTTATTTTCTGAAGTAATATAATTGGAAAAGATATTAATTACATGACTCAAATAAATGAATGATGATAAGTCAACTTAGTATTTTATTATCCTTTTATGACTCCTCTCTAATCCCCACAAACTCCAGCCTAAGGCAGTCTCTCCTTTTTAGGAATTGTACTATGTAACTTACTTTGCCACAACAGCATTTATGTGAGTTCTCACAAGTCCCAGATATTGGTCGATCTGTGCCTGCAAAGAGGAAGAAATAATGAGCACACCCAAAGGTCACAAGGTCAAAATTTAAGGTGAATATTTGACATCACGTAGGACTTACCTGGTGCTTAACATATACTACAGGTAGAGTGAACATTGAAACCACAGCTGGGATGAAAAACAAATACAGTATTAAAATTCTGACAGCAATGAGGATAAGCTTTCAGATACATTTTTATATAATATATATTATATATAATATATATAATATATATAATTATATAATGATGTCATCTTATAACATTATTTTATAGTAGCTAGCATTTTAGCTAAAGATGGCAGGGCAGTCCATAAGGAAAATAAGAGGATGCTGAGCATTTGATAGATATTAAGCCATTATTCCTGGAATGAGGATGGACTGTACACTCCGACGATGAAAATGAATTTCAGTCTATAACTGACTATTGCAAACAGATATTGATTGGAAACCAAACAAAACTGCTATGCTTAAAGAGAAAAAAACACTTCAGACTAAGGAATTCATTATTAATGTATAATATATATTATATTCTCTAAAGGAACTATGACAGGGAAAATGCCGTGTACTATGTGGCACTGGTTCCTGGGAATCTATGACAACAATATCCCAGCTAAGAGCCTAGGAAGCTCTATGCTCACGGAGCGTGTGAAGGAGACATAACAAGCTTGTCTGTCCTTACCCATGAGCAGCAGGGTCAGCCCGTTGAAGAGAGCGCCAACGTAAGTCAGGAGCCACATCAGGACTGCAAACTGAAGAACGGTATGATTATCAGAGCTTCTAAAACCATTTGTGACAGATGGAGTCTTATCTCATTGACTTCTTTGAGATTAAAATTGGGGGAAAAGGGGTGCCTGGGTGGCTCAGTGGGTTAAGCCTCTGCCTTCGGTTCAGGTCATGATCTCAGGGTCCTGGGACCGACCCCCACATCAGGCTCTCTGCTCAGCGGGGAGCCTGCTTCCCCCTCTCTCTCTGCCTGCCTCTCTGCCTACTTGTGATCTCTGTCAAATAAATAAATGAAATCTAAAAAAAAAAATTTGGGGGAAAATACACCATAATTTCAATGGGAAATGTAAGCGTTTAAAGACTTTGGATCTCTTTGTTAGAAGATTTGTAGGACTCATGAAATAATAAGGCAGGGGTCAGCAAACTGCATCCCTTGGCCTGTTTTGAATGTGCCCAAGAGTTAAGAATGAATTTTACATTTTTAAATGGTTGAATAAAATCAACGCAAGAACAACATTGTATGATATGTAAAAATGAAATGAAATGTAATATTCAGAGTTCATAAGGATTGCTGACCCCTGCTCTAGCCCATTATTTTTACATGACACATACAGAAAGATCACTCGAAAAGCCCTAGGGTAGAATATTACAATCTCCCTGGCATTTCTCTCTAGTCCTTACTTGGAAAGATGTTATTCCAGGAAAGCGTCTTGAGGGCCCAGGCCATGTTGCTCATTTTTCCTTCTTCCCTTCCTCCAATAGTTCCTGGGCAGCCCCCTGCCCCAAGACCCCCTGCCCCAAGACCCCCTGCCCAGAGTGTACAAAGCATTCTGGGAGCATGGGGAACCCATAATAACATTGATCATGCCCAGCTGTATCATGACTCACTGACTTCAGGTTTCTCCATACATTGAAGGGTGGGAAAAGCAGTGTGTTCAAAGAATCCTGATAAGTTCATGAGAGTGCCAGGACGAACACCTGGGTGGCTGAGGTCCACTGATTCTGAAGCTTCGTCTCACAGCCCATGCTATGTAAGGACACTTGCCCCTCTCACCATTAGCAGAGCTCAGAGTTTCTTTCATGAAAAAAGAATAGACATTTTTCACATTCCCCAAACTAGATTTTTTTAATTTAATTTTAGAAAATTGGCTGAGGAATTAAAAATGGTAAGGACAACCTGGTGTGTTGTAAAAAGTACAAAATTAGAAGCTGTGTGGCCCTCAGTTTGATCCCAGCTCTGCCAGTGACTCACTGGGCAACCTCGGGTAAGTGTTTTAGCCTCTCTGAGCCACAGTTTTGGTGTCTGTAAGATGAGGGGATTGGACTGGATGACCTTCACGGGACCATACAGCTGGAGGTTTTCTTACTCTAGAATGCGATTAGCACTTGCTTCTTATTTTCTAGTTTGTGGTGGTTTACAGTATACCTTTAGGGAAAACAAAACTCAAGACTATCAAGTGAACGGCATAAGCAACCATACTTTCAGGGAATCCACCAGGTCCTGGACAAGGAAGAGCCTTCTCAGTTCTTTAAGCGTGTTGTTCACATAGAACTGCAGGCAGTCTGTGTACTTCTGGATCTGCTCCTGAGAAAGGGTGATCTCGAGTTCCAGGTAGGTCCTGTCAAGAAACCACCCCAAAGACAGCTCCATCAGAGGTAATCTCGGAACAGCTGAGTTTTCCTTCTCCCGTTCTGAGGACAGCTGGGTCACCTCTGGGGGCATAGGGCAGCTGCTGGGCTATAGGGCACCCCACACACCTACTGCCAGTGCCTGGGGGAACCTGGGAATCTTGGCCGTGAGTGGTGGGCTGTCACTATTTCTGTGTCCCAGAGACTGCATGAAAGTAGGAGCTGATAATTCAGAACAATGGCTAGAGGCAGAGAAAAGCCAGCCCTAAATCAGCTCATTTGCTGAATTCTCCAGAATGCCTGGCCCACTAGGTAGTTGGGAAAGTCCTCATTTCTTCTTGGTCGCATGGAGAGGGATTATTTCTTTTAATAACTGAGATATCTGAAATCCTAGTTGCCAATTATTGTTCATTATTAAAATTTTAATATTTCATGTTTAAATTTTGGAAAATACTTCCAAGTTTTATGTAGAGAGCTCTGAAAACTCAAGTGACCTGGGCCATATTCAAAAGCTCACTGTCTGTACTAAGAGCAATATTTTCAGTGACTACATTTTTCAGTTTTTTCAAATGATGACATATGATTATGGGTAGATAAACTAGGCTTCTCAAATAGTCCATCTTCCTGTTTGGCCATGCTCCCCACAGAGGGTCCATCCTCCCTTCCTCCTTCCCGCTCTCTATTCTAAGACAGTACCACATCATCTACCTAGAGGATATTTCTAGAGTTCTTACAGTGCTTACTTAACTCTGTGAATTGAGATGGAAAAAAAGAGCATTTGGCTTGAATTTTAGAGAGTTTACACTGAAATCTTATGGCTTTCCTACTCCTTGGAAAAAAATAGAAAAATGCTTGTTTGTCTAGATAGTAAATTCTGATCCAAAATGTACTGAGTCAGATGTTTCTTTTACTGATAAAAACAACTCAACCAAAGGAAAGTTTTTTATTTTAAATTTGTCTCTTAAAGGAAGATAAAGTAGTTGAGCTAATTAAATGTGTCAGTCTTGGGGGCCAAGAATGTGAAAGAAACTAGCCTCCTTGGCTGGCTGAGGGTACAGGCTGGGGCAGAGCAGGACACTGAAGACGGGAACCCTGGTCACAGGCTGGAGCCACTAAATGAGGCACGACATAATCCTGGTATGAAGACACTCCCCTTCGCTTCTCGCACCTTTGGGCTAGGAACTTGGATAGCCAAGTTACAGCCCAGAAGACTCATTCACTCTGCATTAGAAGAAGGCCTAATACATCCCAAGGGCAAGGATGCTTGGACTATAACTGTTTAACACCGAGGCCAGGAACCAGAGGTTGGGAAGGGAGGTTGGACAGGCAGCTTTTTCCTTTTTGTCAGTAAGTCCACGCACACAGGCATCTTTTCCCCTTTTAAGAGCCTGATGCCCTAAGGCCTTCATTCAGCTGACTGGTGAGGGTGAGCCAGGAGGACTCAGAGGCATCTCTGAGTGAAGGACTGGCTCTGGCCAGAAGCCACCAGCAGCAGCTTCTACAGGGCTCATCTAGGACTCAGAGCTGTCCCTCCGTTACAGGAGCTAAGGCCACCTGTAGGGCCAGCGCAGGGGGTGAGGGGGGCTCTGACAATCAGTGCTGAAAAACCCACCCTCACAAGCCAGAGTTGGGAGATAAATTGGGGTGGAGTTGGGTGCCACTGGTGGCTCTGCCCCGTTTCATTTGTCCTCTTAGTAGATTGCCTTAAAAAAAACTCTTCCTCACAACTGATGAATCACTAAACTCTACCTCTGAAACGAATAATACATTATATGTTAATTGAATTTAAATAAAATTAAGAAAAGAGAACAAAACAAAAAATTCCTCCTCTTCAATGTTCATTCCAGTCAGATTTCCCCAGTCTAAAAATGCAGAGAAGGGATACTATAAGACTATTCATGAAACTTGCACCCCCCCAGAAAGTTGGCCCTTTGGTATTTAGATTCCAGAGACCACAGAAATAAAAATCCAAATATTCTAGTCCTGACTGTATGTGAGTTACTGGCTATATGACTTTGGGCAAGTCACTTTTCTTCTTAGAATCTGTTTCCCCACCTGTAAATAGAGATTACATGGCCCTACCTTCTTCATAGTGTTGGGAAGATTCATTGTTGACCACTACTTAAATTATAAAATGCTGTACACATATAATGGATTATGACTACTATTAATAATAATTAAATATAAAATATTAATATTATATGTACATTTATGTTACATACATATATTAATTCATTCGTGGTGATGAAAATTAAAAAAATCAATACAGCAATAAATGTCACCATAGCAATAACTGAGTGTGTTTTAGAAATTGACCTGAAATATCAGGTATTAAAAGTCAGGGCATTCAAGAGACTCTGAGAGGTCTGTCAGTTCCCAGTGACGCATCACCCAAATGCCCAGGAGCTGGCACCAAGTCCGGGGGCAGGAGTCCCATGAGAGGCTGGGCCAGGGCTGGTCCGGCTGGGACACTCACTTGAAAGGGTGGCCCTCGTCGGTTTTCTGCACAGCTTGTAAAACAGACTTGTAGATGCGGAAACTGATGGTGGCCGAGAGCGCAGCAAGGGCCAGGTAGGCCACGACGCTCACAACGCTGAACTGGGTCAGGGAGAAGAGCAGCAGCAGGAAGCTCCCAAACACGATCCCGGTCTGCTTGATGTCCCGCCAGTAGAGTAAGTCAATAGCTGTGGGGAGAGGAGACAAAAGCCACACACACACACACACACGCACACACACACACACACACACTTAATGTGGGCCTTGCAGCTGGGTGGCTGCGCGGGGCTCACTTGGCAAAGCCGAGGACGTTGCATCTGCCCACCTGGCCTTCGGGTGCCTGAGCACAAGTGAGCAGACACAGGGCTTTGGCTGGGGCGCTCACTGTCATCGTATTGTGCTTTGGAGGCCTCTCTTCCATCCCTGAGGATGGTTCATAAATTCACAAAGAAGAAAAAAGCTGCTGAATCTCCAGCGACCCTACCTCTAGGGCTGTGTCTCGCTGGGCTACACCATCTGTGACTTTGAAACAAGACGGAAAGTGCCGAGGACTTGGAATACCTGTTCTGTCCCTTTGGATGGCATCGATTACATGCACCCTACTGACAAATTTCATGCCTTGGTGGTGGCCTAGAGGTGTGTAGCTCAGTCATACCCACATCCCTGCTGCTAAGAAGGGGCAGCAATGATGAAAACAAAGGTTCTGGAGAAGTGGTCCCTCCAGAAGCATGGCAGTGAGTCTGGAGACGCAGCAAGGCCAAAGGTTTCTGAATAAAGATACGGCCTGCTTCAAATGCAAGCTGGTGTGGCCACTCTGGAAAACATCTGGAAAAAATCTGAAGGGGCACCTTCACCCCAATGCTTACAGCAGCAATGTCCACAATAGCCAAACTGTGGAAAGAGCCTAGATTTCCATCAATAGATGAATGGATAAAGAAGGTGTGGTGTGGATGTGTATATTCAGACACACAAACACAATGGAATATTACACAGCCAACAAAAATTGAAATCTTGCCATTTGCAATGATGTGGATGGAAATAGAGGGTATTATGCTAAACAAAAAAAGTCCATCAGAGAAATACAATTTTCATATGATCTCACTGATGTGAGGAATTTGAGAAACAAGACAGAAGATCATAGGGGAAGAGAGGGAAAAATGAAACAAGATGAAACCAGAGAGGGAGACAAACCACAAGAGACTTCTAATCTCAGGAAACAAACTGAGGGTTGCTGGAGGGGAGAGGGGTGGGAGAGATGGGGTGTCTGGGTGATGGACATTGGGGAGGGTATGTGCTATGGTGAGTGCTGTGAATTATGTAGGACTGATGAATCACAGACCCGTGCCCCTGAAACAAATAATATATGTTAATAAAAAATATATATATAAAATACAAACATATTAAAAAAAAAGATACAGCCCCCCCCTCCAAAGCAAGCAACACTAAAAAGTTAGTAGGTGTCTCACGAATCCTTGGAGCTGATATTTGGACTAAACCATTTTATATAGCATATTCTATTTGCTCACTTATTGTGACTTAAAAATCTGAAACACAGCATTAAATTCTGCAGCACATATCTCATTTAGTTATTTCCCTCTTTCACTTAGACACAGAAAAATTAAGTTCAAAAGAACAAAGCCATGATGCTTCAAATACGATACATAATTTAAAGTATTTTCAATATTCTAGTCACCAGATTATGAAAAAGGCATAGAAGCCTTGTTGAAGAATGGTACACCAATTTATTTCCCAAGTAATCAAGTCACAAATTTTTTTTTACATTAAGATATAACTGACATATAACATGGTACAGGTTTAAGGTGTATGACACGTTGATTGGATATATTTATATATTGTAATATGATTGCCACCAGATCATTAAACTAATACCTCCACCAGAGCACATAATTACCATTTCTTTTGTGGTAAGAACATTGAGGATCAAGTCTCTTAGCAACTTCAAAGCTATAATATAGTATTGTTGGCCATAAGCACTGTGCTGCACATGAGGTCTCCAGAACTGATTTGCCTTCTAGTTGCAAGTCCGTACCCTTTGAGCAACATCTCCCCAGTTCCCACACCCTCTAAGCCTGGTAACCACCATTCTCCTGTTTCTACGAGTTTGGCTATTTTAGATTCCACCTATAAATGAGATCATAAGCATATTTGTCTTTCTTTGTATTTTTTCTATTAGTATAATGGCTTTAAGGTCCATCTATGTTGTCGCAACAAACAGTCTTTATAGAATGTTACATCAATAAATTTTCAGAAAGAGAGGACACAAAATTCCCATCTTACAACCAAAAGAAAATGGCAGTTGCTTACACTGCCAGCTTCATGGGCAGGGCACTGGGACGCACATGGTTTACAGAATTGGATACCAGTCATTTGCTCAGATGAAAACGAAGGTGACCAGGTTGAGGAGAGCAGGGGACTGCTCCCATCATACACTAACTGACTGAAGGAACAGTATCGAAAAGGTCACATAGCCTGTGAAAACCCTTTCATGCTATAGGGGAATATAAGGGGAAACAAGAAGTGTGGCAGAGCAAAATATTACTCTCCAGGCTGGCTGGAGAGTAAATCAGGGACTGAAGGGGTGGGGTGGGGGCTCTTTTAAAACTGGCTAAGGATCCCTCAGCAATCTGAAGCTGGAGAGAGAATTTACTGTTGAGCTGATCTGTCATCCATCCCCACCTATTTTTCATCTACCTGGTCCACCAATGACATGAATGCACAAGATTGCCATAGTCTGCCATTTTGTTGGGCAAAAATTTGTTCTTTTTCTCTTACAACACTTTTACGTAGGAAGTAGAGGAGAGAATCATAGGCATGTTTTGATGTGAAGCAAAGATTTTTTTTCTCTTTTGAGTAGGGCTGGTTCTACTAGTAGTTTTCCAGGGGCAAAGGAAAAGCAAGATTGCTCTAAAGCCTCTCTCTTCTCCCTGCCCCAATCACCAATTACACTGACCGACATTCTACTATTAGAAATTCAGTCCTTTAGGTTATCCTTTTTATCTTTGTATTTATCCTTTTTATTTTTATTTATTTTTTTAGTTGCAAAGATCCCAGAAAGGGAAAATGCAATAAAGTTTAGCTTGTCATTAACAACAAAATACAAATGAGTTCTCCAAATGATTTTTGTTTTAGAAGAGTTTGAGAGCAGAGCACTAAGGTAATAATCCTTTTCAGGTAGAGAAGAGGGATCTTTTAGAAGACATAACACAAGAAAACCCTGGGCCTCTGAGGGTAGGTGATAGAAGGGTGAGGAGAAGGGGTCTCTACAGAAGCCTAGTGCCCCCTGTGGTTGAGTGGATTTGGAGCAACAAATTGAAGTAAGCCTAGGCCTATGTCCAGACCAGCAGGGCTAAAGGCCCCTGGCGAACTGGAGCCTCCTAGCATTTATTTTGTTTCAAGTAGGGGAGGGTGGTGTGGAGAATAAAAAGATGAAAACACCACCGTTATCTGCAATGTTTCCTCTTCCCCATTTTGTTCAATTTATTCAGTATTTATTGGGCAAGAACTTTTTTTAAGGGCCAGGCTTTGGGCTAGGTGTCAGTAATATCAAACCAAGGAATTGTTTAAAAAAAGAAACCCACTGCGCAAATAAGTTGTAATCTGTTTCATGACACCCACAGATTCACATGGCAGACATGTTTAGAAACAAATACATCATAAGACAGCATGATTTGTGCTAAAGGGGGCACTCCTTAATGGTGGAGAAAACAGGCTTACCCACCCCTGAGATGACGTGAAGGGGGCACGGGAGACCCTACAGTTTTCAGGCAAAGAAAACATAAAATTTGCTACTATCACTTAAGTTGCTTAACGCTTGTTAAAAATGGTGTACCCTTCTAGAAAAGCCTTCTGAATCCCCGGATACCTGGTCAAACAGCTTGAGAATGGCAGGCGTCAAGCAGGGGCTTTATGAGAAGAAACTACGGACAGAGAGTGGACTGTCAGCTAAACAGTATTAGCTCGGCATAGTCATTATACAACAGGTGTTTTGATCAACGTGTTAAGTTTGCTGGAGGCTTCTAATGAGGAGGTGAACAAAAGAGTAATCTTATGACATAAATGGGATGTTTATTCTGGGTACCTTGTGGCACGGTAATCTATATACATAGATTTTGAAATGTTCAAAGCACTTTTAGAAGTTACTGCATTTAAACTTCACAATCAACTCTACTGGATAGGTATATAACAGGTATAACAGATGAAGAAGATAAAAGTTAAGAAATCTGTCTTATGGGAGTTAATGGGAGAAGATCAAACCCTAAGTTTGCTGCTTCCTCCAAAACACAAATTGCCTCTCTCACATTATGTGGTTATAGGCTGAATGTTCCCCGAAGCATGCAAAATTAATTTGGCTAAACTGATTTATTTAAGTCTCCTTCCAGAGCTCTATATTTAAAGTGCAAGTTTGTAAGATACAATTATTGGTCATCTATTCATCTAGTAAAACCAATCATAAAATTTTGTGCCTGCTTTTTTTTTTTAAGATTTTATTTATTTATTTGACAGAGAGAGAGATCACAAGTAGGCAGAGAGAGAGCGCGAGGGGAAGCAGGCTCCCTGCTGAGCAGAGAGCCCGACTCGGGGCTCTATCCCAGGACCCTGAGATCATGACCTGAGCTGAGGCAGAGGCTTAACCCACTGAGCCACCCAGGCGCCCCCCTGTGCCCGCTTTTAAGGAACTGAAGATCTAGCTGGGAGGACTGACATTCATTTTACAAGTGGTGAATTTGTGCCAATATATTTTGTGTTGTTGGAGGTGGCAAAAGTTGAGTTCAAGGAAGGGATAGTGCTGGAATTGATGAAAGAGGATGTGGGATGGTTTGCGAATGTAGCGAACGATTTGCTAAGGAGACGGAGTGGATAAAGGGAAATATTATGAAGGATTAATCAACAAGAATGGTGACTAATTAGCCGCGGGAGAAAAGATGAAGAGCTAATTAAGGGTGAAGGCAACAATTCAAAGCTGGGTGACTGAGTGATTAGTGTCACTGACAAAAACAGGAAATCGGAGGGTGAGCTGGTTGGGGGTAAAGCGGATACTAGCTTTTAAACCTCCAGGTTCTAATGTGATGACATCAAAGCAGGGCATTTCGACAATCTAGGGAGAGATGAGATAGGGATTACAGGTGAGATGAAGCTGACAATTACAATGCTTCTGAAATTTTTTAAAGGTTAGAAATGATTTATTTTTTTAGGGTTTGTCATAGTAGCCCTGAGTTAAATGGCCTGTAATATCATAGTCCAATGATATTGAGATGAATATGTACAGTAGGAAATTGGAAGTACAAGACTGTAATTTAGGAAAGAGGGTTGAATAATTTACATTTGGGTATATTCTGAGTAGAAAGGGTGATTGAGGCCATGAGAGTGAAGGAAACTTCCAAGACAGGAGAGACTAAGAAATGCAACTGAGGATGAAACCATAGTTTAAGACTCAAAGAAGTGCAGCTTATCAAAAGCGTCCTGTCTGAGTGTTAGAATGGGGACCCCAACAGTGTAGTTGACAGCAGTCAAGAACAAGGAAGCCCCTCAGGACAAAGAGGCAGACTGCAGTGACGGATGCTGAAGACATAAAAAGGTAAATGATAACTGAGAAAGGACTCTGGATTTGGAGACTGGAAGGTCATTCATAACTCAGCAGAGAGTACTACCAGTAGTGAGGATGGAAGCCATCTTGTAAAGGGTTGGGTAAATGGTGGGAAGTTCAAAGTAATAAGAAAGATGGTGAATACACTGGTAGTTTGGGTGAGTACCAGCAAAAGCAAAACTTTAGGTTAAGCAAAGCCTGGGAATATTAATAGAAAGGAAGGAGTGAGCACTCTGGAAAGAGAGATTTGAGCAAAGTCTCAAAGAAGGGGAGAGAGGATGGGATTAATCACAGCTCTTTCTTTTCAAAGGGAGAAGGATGAAGAGAATGGGTAAAGAGGAAGAAACATTTTGGGAACATATGGGTGTGGCTATAGATATGCATTGAGGTGGAAAAGGAACAACATAATGTGGCTGAAAGGGGCTTGAGGTAGATTTACTCAAATCCTGGAAACTGAGTTAGGAGGCTTTCCTGAGACTGAGGATGATAAGGGTATGGCTAGATGAGATTAGGAAAGTGCAAACCTGCCTCATTCAGTACAGTAGTGATGAGCCACTTGTGGCTACTGAGTCTATAAGCTACCTATTGGATTTGTAGTAATTTATTTTGGTTGTTGAAAGGCTAATACTCTGGATATGTTGGAGTAATATATTATCATATTCATTTTACCTGTTTTTTATTTTGTTGTTTTTTTGTTTGTTTGTTTTACTTTTTAATGAGAAAGCTACTAGAAAACTTAACATTTCTAGTTAGTGGCTCACATTGTATTTCTATTGGATAGTGCTGATCTAGAAAAATACAGTGTGTCAAAAAAAGGAATCAATAATAAAACTGCCTGACCATAAAGAGGGTTTGGTTAAAGTTAGGGATCTCTGTTGGATCCAGGCAACAGGGTTGGAGGCTGGGTGTTCCCAGCAGTAGATGGCTGAGCTGAGTGAGCCAGGGCCGTGATCTTGCACAAGCAGCATGGTTGGAGGAGTCGAAGATCCAAGAGGACAGAATTGAAATGAACAACTCAGGCTCAGGCTGAGAATGACAGGCGGTCAAAACTGTTGGGAACTCACGGGCTGGAAGAGTGGCAATGGCTGCTTATGGTCAGAGTGACAGCAAATGGCCCGTGATGATTCAGTGGGAAGGGTAGGAAGTGGTGAAGTGTGATCAGAGAAGAGACTTTGTGTTCCAGTCTGCTGTGCAAATGATGACTTTTCACATTTTAATTTTGCTTAGAGTGATGTAAACTTGTGTAGGAAGCTTTATAGTAGCTGATCCAGAAGAAATGGATATTTGAATAAAATTTCCTTAAAACCTAAGCAAAAAAATAAAAGTCACTCTGTAACTGTGACAAATTACCCCCAGGAGTCTTTGGGTACAACAAAGTATAGACAGCTTTCTCTTCCTTTAATAATCCTCCTAACACAGAAGGGTCATATGAGAGGTTAAATACTCGAGTCACATTCACTAAGCACACTCACAAAGGCAGGTAAATTACTGTATCACTTTGCCAAGTATAAAAACTAAAGTTATGTTGCTAAAAACCAAGGAGCAATGCATTGGCTTTGAAATGAGAGATGGGTTTATCCTCTCTATTGAGAAATGGACTGGGCTTGGTGATCTCATCATAGTCCCCAAACCACAAGTGGGAGCCCTTGCTACAGCCTGCCTGGGGCTCACCTGGAAATCATTCCGTCAAGGCTGAACTGGCATATCTGGCAGATTTGAAGAATCCTGATTTCAAATGCAGAAATCAGTGCTACCCTCATTTCCATAATCCAATCAAGGACAGTAAAAAGAAATAGAAGTAATCCAGGGTTTGAACAGAAATAAAATGCCCTGCCAAATTTCTAGAAAGAAAACCCTTTGCTTTCTTTCAAAAATTTTTGGTTTAGGAAACCATTCTAAATGTATTCAATTATATGATCCAGTAGTGGCACAGTATTCAGAAAGTTTGTATGAACTTAAAGACAGTGGTGCAGCTACTCATATTTTACTAATAAGGCAAAATGTGGTATAAGTAGAGAACATGAATGGCAATGAACTATGCGGGATGATCTTCATTACTGCACCATATTCTTAAGTGTATTTATTTATATTCCATTTTGATCCAGTAAAATGCTATGTGACAAGTGAATGCTACTTCATAAAAGGCCAAATGAGAAAATTCTGTTTATATATAATATCAACATTTCATCAAAGGATTGTTGAAAATGATACGCTGTTGACTCTAATTGACTTTTCAGCAAGCTTCCAATAATTGACTACAATACTTGACTCTCTTCTGAAAAGAATTAGAGGCTTGAAAAACCTCAGTCCTTTACCAGCCTGTGTCCAAAGCAGTGGTAGTCAGTTTCTCTGATTTTCATGAGGCCAACAAAATATCAACACCAAAAGTTAACAAGAGGAAACAGTAGTAACTTTCCCTACTTTAACTTTCCCTCATTTTGCCATCCAACTGGAGAAATATAATGGGAATCAACATAATAAAAAAACCTTAAACAGGCACAGAGACCTTCAAAGATGACATCTCCAAGTCATGGATTCTGAGTTTCCTTCGCCATGAAACAGTCTCATACATAAGTTTAAACTTTAAATGGTAACCTAGGGGCCCTGAGCCTGGGGAAAACTGCTGCAGCGACTTCTGCTGATAAAGACATCTGCAGTGATTCCATTTTCCAGGCCCTTTCTTCTCACTGCTTAAATACAGCCAGTATGACTGTCAAGAGAAAAATGCCAACACTCTTATTTCTAGATGTTTAAATAATTCTGGGGATATTTTGAAAGAGGAGATACATTATACCCAGCATTCTGTGTGGACAGTAAAAGAGCACAGCATTTAATCCACATGGTAGTTCTAACCACCACCCTCTCCCTGTGCTATGAAATTAACGCAATGATGCTTAGACCCGTGGTCACCTTGATGGGATGTACCTGGCCAGGAAATGAAACAGCAGGGCCCAGTGTTTAAGACAGTGTGGCCAGCTCCTCCTGCTAAATCTTTTAGCAACTGGGCTCATTTGGAGGGGTCTCCACAGGGCAACTAGCATCAGAGGGAGAGATGGCCATATGGAGAGAGAGAGAGGATTTGGGCACATGTAGCTGAGGGAAGCACATGGAAAGATTTGCAAAGTATTAAATAATGGATGTCCTTGTGTGCTTTTTTTTCTTTTTTAAACTTTCTGACTTGATCAAAATACAAAACTGTTCATTTGGTTGGTGATAATCAATCATAATTAGCCACAAAATCTTGTTTGGGCCACACGAGAAAATCCATCATGGTATTGAAATAGAAAAGAACCATGGAGATAGATAGCTATTGCTTCCTTTATAAAAACTAAATATATTTAACATTTCTTACTAAGACCATAAAGGCAAAATGCTTCTTGAACTAAAATGATAAGGAAAAGGAATGATCTCTCACTGTACCTCTGTTTCTGTCAATAAATTATTATGTCTTTTTTTTTAAGATTTTTTTTTTTAAAGATTTTATTTATTTGACAGAGATCACAAGTAGGCAGAGAGGCAGGTAGAGAGAGAGGAAGGGAAGCAGGCTCCCCGCTGAGCAGAGAGCCTGATGCCGGGCTTGATCCCAGGACCCTGAGATCATGACCTGAGCCGAAGGCAGAGGCTTTAACCCACTGAGCCACACAGGTGCCCTTATTATGTCCTTCTTGATCCCAATACCAGTATATTGGATCTGCAGTTCGGTAGAGTGTTACCAAAAGCAAGACATGCTCATTGTTTAATGGGTAGAACTGCAATAAATTCTAAAAATTAAAACCTGTTACATTTGTACTTTTCATCTCTTCAAAATCAACATCAGTTTGGGCAAAGAGCTTGTAAGTAATGCTTGAATTATAAGACAACTTTACTCAGATTTAACTTAAAAATATAGTTTAAACATATTTGGAGGACACAGAACTCTATACTTCAAACTTCTAACAAATTTCTTTTTATTTTATAAAGGTTTTATTTGTTTATTTTAGAGAAAGAAGGAGCCTGCCTGAGCAGGGGAGGGGCAAAGGGAGCGGGAGAGAGACAATCTCAAGCAGACTCCGCACCAAGTGTGGAGCCCTACATGGAGTTTTATCTCATGGCCCTGAAATCATGACCTGAGCTGAAATCAAGAGTCACATGCTCAACCTACTGAGCTATGCAGGTGTCCCACAAATTTCTTATCTTATTTGAAATATATGCTACAAATCTGGAATACATTTACAATGACCCAGATTTTAATGTAATTATTATTATTGTCATCTAGGCCAAAGATGGCTTTTAAAGAATTATTAATGTCAAATTCTTAGCTTTCAAACTGTGAGCTTAATTATAAGGCAGTCATGTTTCTTTGAATAGTTGTGTGTACTTTCATAAGAACTGGAAAATGACAATATGTAAATATTAATACTTAGTCAAATGTGTACACAACTTGGGAGACCAGGTTGAGATGGATGGGAAATTTTGTGGTCACATACATTTAATAATTTCCAAAAAGACAAGTGCTATTCTGGAAGTCATCTACCCACATTAGCTTTTGTTTGCTGGATTCGGTGAATATTAACTTTTAATTCTACTATAAGTATAGTAACTTAGAATATATCAATTACTTCACAGATTCTGTTCCCAAATGTATTAACTAGTCTGAGGATGAAAGAGAATTGAATAAAGAATATAATTTCAAATATAAGGAGGAAAGGGAAAGGAGGCAGGGAGAAGGAGAGAAAGAGAGAGATAGAGGGAAGGGGAGTAAAGAAGAGAGGGGGAGGGAGAAAGAGGGAGAGACAGAAACCTTTTCAAAATAATGAAGAAGGAGCGACCTGCTCATTAAGATGGAATAGAGGTCTGCAATCAACAATCCTCGTGCTTCAGTCATACAGTATCAGGAATATTACTGGGGTTTTTAATGAAATAAATATTAATTCATGGAAATCTGAGAAAAATCATAGATTTGAGGATGTAGATTTAGAACAACATTTTTGTCAACCTTTCTCACCCATGACAGATCTTCCTTTAAAAAAAAAAAGACTCTGCAGAGAGTCCATTTGTACAGTCTAAAACCAAAACATGAAAGTAAAAAAGTATTCTGATGTATTGATGTTTATCACAGACTTTTTCTTAAGTTTAGAAAGTAATAGCTCCTACAGTAAAGAAACATATGTCAGACGCTCAGCAATTCTCTCAAAGTTTCACGTCAGTTTCTTCCATTAAATTACTTCAAATACTTTTGAGACATATACAATCTTGTTTTATAAAAGCTGTTTTTATTGCCAAGTCCCCTAGCTTCATGTTACATGGTATGGAGATATTGGACAATATTCAGCAAATATTAATGCTGATAAATGCTGGTGGTAGGACTTTGGGCGAGTTGTGACTTTCATTTGAACCCCTCTTTGAATAAATGGAAATTTTCATAATAGGTATGTATTGCTTTTAGAAAAAGATTAGAGCCATTATTCTCTCCCCAATCTTTGGAATATTCCCTTAGAAAGATTCCCTTGAAAATAATCATACACAATGATAAAGTAGAGTTTTATTTTTCAATGGAGTAATAGCTACTCATATTTCATATATTATCTGTATAACGAGAGTTTTCTTTCATTAAAAAAAAAATCCCCAGGGGCACCTGGGCAGCTCAGTTGGTGAAGTGCCCGACTCTTGAGTTTGGCTCGGGTTGTGATCTCAGGGTCCTGGGATGGAGCCCCACATCAGGCTCCATGCTCAGCATAGAGTCTGCTTCAGATTCTCTCTCCCTTTCTCTCTGCCCCTTCTATCCCCCACCACCACCACACACACTCATGCTCCTGCACTCATGTGCTCTCTTGCTCTCTCTAAAAAAAGAAAAAAACATCTCCAGATTCCCAGCTAAGCCCGTTGCCCCCTTGGATCTCATTAGAATCTGCAGGGAGGGAGCCGGCAAGTATAATACTTCTATTGTAACATTTACACAGTATTATAATGAGATTCTGTCCAAATAAAAGATGTTTGATAAATGGTTGTATTGGTCTGCCTTTATGTGAGTATTATCTTGACCAAATGTCATCTTCAAAATACAAGCATTTCTTTCAATTTCTGTCACTAAAGCAGACATGTTTTTCCTGTGTATTCTGGGATGCTTGGCTGTTTTCAACTAGCACCTTTCAGAATAGACCACCATGAACAGTTTTTCCACAGAGCACTGTAGGCCACAGTAAAATATTTTATTTTGTAAAAAACCAGAAATACTTTTGAGTTATATTCTCTGGAAAGTGTTTTGCTCTTCATTAATATTTTACACACTGGGCAAGCTGTAGCTACGGAATGCTGCAACACAGGGTCAAGTGAGAGCTGACCAGAAGCCCCAAACAGGTGACAAGAATCAACCCAGTGTATTCCCAAGCATACTGCCAGGTAAATTTGTCAAGTACAGTGATATCTGGAAAAAACTATCTTTTTTTTTTTTCCCCAAAGATTTTATTTATTTATTTGACAGCGATCACAAGTAGGCAGAGAGGCAGGCAGAGAGAGAGATGGAAGCATGCTCCCTGCTGAGCAGAGAGCCTGATGGGGGGCTAGATCCCAGGACCCTGGGATTGTGACCTGAGCCGAAGGCAGAGGCTTAACCTAATGAGCCACCCAGCCACCCCTGGAAAAAGCTATCTATGAGCACAAATAGAATGATAGGGATGAGTGATTATGCTCAAACTTTATTCCCCTGCCCCAGTACTATTTGGATTTAGGCAATATGATAAAGTCATTAACAGCAAAGCTTTCAGAATCAGCCTGCCTTATGTTTGGGACCCAGTTAAGTGGGAGGGCAAATTCCTGGCCCTCTCTGCCTCAAACCCCTCAGTTTCCTTCTCTGTAAAATGGGAGTAAGATAATCGTCTTATGAAGGCTTAATTAAAGATATGTAGCAAGAGTTTAGGATAGCTACAGGGACATAGCTAATATTTACAGAGAATTTGGGATGATTAATCGATGACGGTGGTGAGGATGACAACCATGGTATAAACTGGTCAAGACCACTGACTTGCTGATAAATTCTGAGCTCTTAAGGGAAGAAACTATATGAGAAATACCTTGTCAGAGGTCAGTGGAAGTTCACTCTATAACTCAGCACAAGTAAAAAACATGGAGTGCTGTCATGGGAAGAGTACTGGATTTGAAGCAGGCACGTTCTCACTACTCACTTCAACACTTATCAAAAAACCTTGGGTAAGTCACTTAACCTCTTTGGGCCTCATGATGACCAAGAGTAAACTGAGAAGCTCCTATGAGAAGACACTTGGCAAAATGAAAACGATGTAAATGTGAGGGATTATTAAGCCCACACAATCACTATTACCTGCATAATTCATATTCTTAGAAACATCATTGAGGAAAAAGTTATCTACCATAGAGGCCAATGGCAGAGCAGTGAGAAGTGAGGGGTTCTGTGGTCAGACAGCTGAGGCTTGAATCTAGCCTCTTCTGGCAATACTAGCCATGTACCTTGGTGGAGGCCTCAGCTTCACTTATAAAATAATAATAAAATTTACACACTACAGGATTTGTGAGCATTAAACGCAATGATGCAAGTAAAGCATTAGTAAACGTGCCCCCAACATATTAGTATTATTGTGATCTGTAACGTTACTATCTCTATAGGTGTCTTATTAGGTTATGGTTTTATTTTGCTTCCATTTTCACTGAGTTGGGTGGGCTTTGGTTTATAACCAATATTGGCAGTGGTATCTTTTTTTTTTTTATATTGGAAGCAGGATCTTTGTAATGTATACATTAATGCATTAATATACTGTAATGTAATGTATTACAGAATCTTCATACTAGTACAATGTGGACTTTAGACTCTCTTTAAGTGCTACTGTCTCTAGCTGAAATCTTACATGTTAATAAAGTAAATATAAGTTCCTTTTGCCTGGGTACTACAGTTCTTATGACAATTGTATCAGTGCCAGCCGAGTCTTCATGAAATAGTCAATGGGCTGCAATTTCTCCATGGAATGTTTAATAATATGGAGAAAATGTGAAGCTCACTTTCTTTATACCCTTTCACAAGCAAAACTCTCACCTGTAATACTTCTGGAGGACATTCTCAACAATGTTACCCTGCGTCCTGCAACCATATTCACAGTTGCTCCTACATCACACCCATTTCATTTCTACACGCAACTCTGCTCTGCTGGGCTATGGACCGGGCTCACTAAGAATCATTACACACCAACCGTGGCTTCAACCCCAATTGAGTATTAAACTCACTTGAGGATCCTCAAAAAAAATATTGATACTTGACCCAATTGAATCAGAACCTCTTGGGGTGGGGCCCAGGCATCCTTTGTGTTCCTAAAAGCTCCCCAGATGATACTAATGTGTAGCCAGGCTTAAGAACAGCTGTTTTTGATAATGAGGAACTAACGTGAAGAAGATACATGGAAAACGTTAAACAAAAATCTTATTATAGATTTATTTTAAATGAAATTTCTCTTAGTGAAAGAAAAAGGAATAATTTATTTTTTACTATTTCTCTTTGGTGCCTATAAACCCACCCACCCAGTTATTAGTCAATTTTCAAGATAATGGCTTTGTTCTATCTGACAAAAGGAAATCAATGGTATTGAAGATGACCAAAGGTCACGGAGTGTAAAAGACCTACAAGGATCTTGCATTAATCTTCACAAGTAGCTGTATATTGAAAATGAAAATGATTGTTTTCAATAGACAAATGATGACATTTGTGTTATTTTCTGATTATAAATAGCCATGCGCTTTTTTAACCCCTGCAGTAAGAAGGTTGACTGAGGCGAAACACATAGGAATATAATGAAAATAGTGTTTTATATCTTGTACCAATAAAAAAGAAAATCTGCCATGCTTTGGCATCTACTTTTTGTTAGAATAGAAGAAACCCATAATCATAGTCTAAAAACCAACTTTTTTTTAATGTCTTTGCATCCAACCTAAACTTGATATTATATCACGCCATAGTTGTCTGTGAAGTGTTATCAGAATAAACTGGATGAGTCTAATACCTAAGAATGAAACATCACCCAGCATTTTCACAACTGCCTTCTGTATAAAATATGCGACTTCATATCACTGCCATCATTCTCTAAAATCATGCCCCTGAATTGCCATCCATTTCTTATTTCCTAGCTTTTAAATATGTTAGGACCATTTATTTACATTTGACAGTTGTACTTCTAATAGACCCACATAATTTGAACTCGACTGTACCATTTTATGTCACCACCACCCAAACCAACGAATAAGAGATAGCTAATGTGCTCTTAATTCTGATGTTCACGTTTACTTTATCTTTGCTTAAAAAATTTACTTAAGAAAAATCTTATAGGGGCGCTAAAGATGAAAAGCCATTCTATTCTTTCTGTGATATAAAATGACAAGGGGAAGATGCCAGATTAAAAAAAGAAATCAGCTTCTGCTCCAGAGTATTTTTGGTCCCCTGAGGAACACTGCAACCCTTCAGGTTAAGCCAAATGTGCCTTCTTCAGAACCTTATTTGTTAAAGATTAAAAGACACTTCATCTTACGAATGCCCGAGTTTAGCACACATAATTCATTCTTCCAAATTCTCTCTTTCTCCTCATAATCTCAAACTGAGCAAGGTGAAGGAGGGAATCTTAATGTAACAAAGGAGAGATGGATGTGTGAAGTATGAGGCTGAATAAAAATGGCTGAAAAGCAATCCCAGCGAGGCTGGAGGGTGGCCACACCCAGTGCTAATATGGACTGTATCAAAATAAATCTGTTATATCAGAGGGCACTTTGCACTGCTTTGTATTTCCCCTCTATTTGTATCGCAGATACCCATTCTTAATAAATAGTAGTTACAGGTTACCCAAATGACAGACAAAAACCCTGAAATATTTCAAAGTGAACCATCCTAATATGTGGCTACGCCATCATATTTTCAGGATTTCCAGAGCTAGTCTGCATTTCCAGTCTCCTTTGTGTGACCACAAATAACAACCCTGAAATGGGTGTGTCCCTCTCAAAAGGATGCACTAGAGCCCTCTCACTTAATGGTTCTATCAGGAGATTTCAACCTTTCAGGCAGAAATTAAAAGGCCTGGGATGCATGGAACAATAAGAAAGCATTTTAACTCCGGGGCTGAGAAGAGATTAAACAAGTACTGAACAATCAACGGATGCCAAAAGAACTCCCGGAGGAGGCAACTGATGCATTATTTAAATTTCTAGCATTACAACAAGAAAACAAAGGGGTGGGGGTGGGGGGGTTAAAAAAAAAAAAAAAAGGAAAAGAATCCAAACACCATCCTTGTTGATTTTTGACAGGACAAGTTTACTCCCCCCAACAGAAAGCTCTCGGGTATGAAGCATGCATAGGTCCCACAGGTGAAATGCTGCACAATGGCCGAGTCCGGGTCCCGGGGTTCCCGTGCACCGCAGGCATGCACTACTGAAATAAATAGAATACCCTGACTTTTCCAGTTGCTCCATACACAGTCCATCTTGGTGGAGTCGGCAGTGGCCTGCATCTTACGGGCTTGGGGGGCTCGCCGTTGCTGTCCTCGGGGGCGCGGAACTGGCACTCAGGGTCGGCGCCCCGGCTGCAGCGGCAGGGCTCGCGGTGGCCGCGCGGCTGCAGACTGACTGAGGCTGCACCAGCCGGCGCGCGGCGAGGGGCGGGCGCGTCGCGGGCGCCGCAGTCTCCGCGGCAGCGAATCAGCGCGGCGCGGCCCCGGGGCTGCCTGCGCGCGCGGGGCTGCGGCCGCCGCTCGACGCGAGATCGCGGGCTCCGCGGGCGGTCCTGGGGGACGGCCCCGGATATGGCTGAGCCAGTTCTAACCCAGGATGCACAAAAGCGGTCAAGGTGTGGGGAGATGGGAGAAGAGGAGGGCGAAAGGGCCAAGGGTGGGGATCAGAGTGCGTAACTTGGACCGTTCCAGGGAGTTCTTGACACAGGGTGCATATTCTAGAAATTTCTGAGACACCTAAGAAACCTGTTGGGTAAGACGCAGGTGATGGCAGTACGGATGTCTGGCTTTCAGGAGAATGCCCCCCCCCCCAGCCCCCCGCATTGTCCCCATTGCTCACTCACCTCTCCTCCCCATTTCTTTACATTCTGGCCCCGATTTATTTTAAGTGCCTGGCATCTTCCAAGCAATTGCCAGATCTCTTCCTCTTTCTGGAATGTTCTATGGCTATCCAAAACCTTTGTTGGCAAGCCACAATCACTGTAAAGAAATCCTGCTGCTCAGGAGGTCTGGTATGTTTTTCCTGCTGCCCCTCTTCTCCAGCTCAGTTTGTGGTTGGAATGAATAAATACCTATCAGAATGCGGTGCCTGTAGGCTCCGGTGCAAAGCCCTGGACTCTCACATGTGGAGTTATTGATCACTGCACGGACACTCCAGGAGGTCAGTTGTGGAGACATCCAAAAAGAACTCAGGAAAGCAAAGGGTATTTGCTCAAAGATGATGCCTCAACAGCATCATCTTTGGGATTGAGTGTTTGGGGGCAGATGCAGGTGGGCTGTGTGTATCATTTGGGAGATAGAAAGTAAGTTTCCAAACCCAGTGAGTCAAGAGACTCAAGTCCCCCGTTACAATGCAGATGTCAACGGGAGGAGGAGAACAGTGGGTGGTGACCTACTATTTAAATCTCACCATGATATACTTTATCAGATTATACACCAAGAACTTGAGAGAATGGATGGGGCGGGGAATAGGTACATTTTGATGAGGAACATGTAGAGACAGAGAGAAAGGACTCGAATTTGGGCATTGTCTGGGGAAGGCAGTCCTAGTGGCAGGACCCATGGGGAGACAAAATATAACATGGGGCCAGAGGACACCTTTGGAACTACAGGGGCATAGAGAAGGAAGAGTCTCCATTTTACTTGTGGCATGACATCATCTTTTATAAAGTATTTCTCTCTCTCCCTTGAGGATAAATGGAGTCTTCACGATTCTTCCACAGTTCCCGAAGAGGTTCCTTGCCAGACCCAAACCTACATTTGCACATACTGCATCAGCAAGGACTTAAAGAGAGTAGTCTCAAGGTTATGCTTGTAGCTATGATTTATCTTTCATTTTATGAAGAGTATACACTTTAAAATGTGATCTTTGGGATATATATATATATATATTTATTAAAATACAAGCTTCCAGAGAAACCAAGCTTCTCTCCATTGGTCTGTAACATAACTGAAATTACTAAGGAAGCTTAATAAGAATGAGACCAGGAGGATGATTTGGCACTTCTGGGCAGCTGAAATCTCCTACAAGAAGAAGGGGTGTCAGAGCTCCCATGGGGCTGACAGGAAGGAAAAAAGTTATTACAAAGCACTTTTCAAACTGACCTGCTCCAGTGACTGCAGTGATGTTTTTAGATTTATATTTCCAACCCTACCCCAAATTTTTTTCATCATCATGGTCATGTTTGGGAATTCAGTCAGAAAATACTGAAAAGACATGTACGTGATGGTCTGACCAGCAGTGAATTCTCGCTGTATGAAGTAGGGCTGGACAAACTAAAAACAGGTGGGAATAAGACTCAGAAGGAAGCAGGTTGCCATGTGGGCTGCCTATCCTGGCTCCTTTTCAGTTGAAAACCTTTGGAGCCTTGGCCACTAGGAGGCACTGCCAGTCCAATGATAGCCCCAGTCATCAGTCCTAAGTCCAGCTGGTGCCCCCCACCCCCGCCTTACCTTTACTGGCGAGTACTAAGAGTCCACCATGTTAGCAGAGCCCCCGTTCACGGCTAATCTGATGGGTGGTACTATGCAGTGAGCTGAGGGCAGCACATCCCTGGCTGGAGAGGGCAGGAAGAGGCTAACTCTCCCTCAAGTGGAGGGGAGCTCTGTCAGCTTTCTTGGGCCATGTATTTTCCTGGGCCACCAAGTTGACCTTAGAATGTCAGCTGTGCTGAAAGACCACATTCTTTTCAGTCATGCTGAATCTGAAGAACAGAAGCTTGATGATGCCCAGAAAGTCAAGACAGCAGTCTGATAGTTGAAGGTTGAGGTAAGGCATCTGATGCCACAGAGACACACAGCAGTGAGATACGTATTGAGGGGCTTTAGGTTAAGGCGTAGGTGGTAGGAGAAAACATAAATGAATGTATCAAAGAAAAATCAGGCAGAAAAGTGTGAAGAACTTGATTGAGAATTGGGGGATGTGGGTGTTGAGACCCACTTCCGTGGCAGAAATTAGTTATGTGGCCTTCAGCGAGTAGTTATCCCCTTTGGACCTTTCTCTCACAATGAGAAATGAATTATACAAATGAATTACAGCTTTAGATGCTTGTGTCTGTGAAATAATAAGAATTTCTTTTTTGCAGACATTGTAAGCAGGTACTTTCTTTGCACAAGTACCCACACAGTATTAATTAAAATCTCTTGCCAAGATCAAAATGATAAAATGGGTAGAAAAGATATGTAAATTGTCCTTGAGTGGTGAAAGAAAACAGAAAGCAAAATAAAGCTTGCTAAAAGCAGGCAGGAACTGCCACTGTCTTTAAACCAGGAGAGAACAGACGGGCTTTGTACACAGCCAGCTCAGAACTTGGTTTAGGTGCCTGCCAGGAGGGGAAGTGATGTCTTTAGTTTTCAGGATGAAATCATGCTGCAGGCATTCGGTTCAAGGAAAAACAAGATTGTCAAATTTTGAAATCTCATTCCAGATCAAGAGAAATGTTGAAGACCTCCATGCCCAGAGTGGCTGTATGGCACCTGGGTTTTGTTGCTCCAGGACTTTACTGATGAGAATCAGTACACCTATATTGACATATTTAGTCAATAAGTAATTACTGAGCACCTACTGTATTTTAGACACTGTTATAGGCATAAAGCAAAATTTCTACTTTTTTAAAAAAAAAAAAAGGTTTTATTTATTTATTTGACAAAGAGAGAGAGATCACAAGTTGGCAGAGAGGCAAGCAAAGAGAGAGCAGGAAGCAGTCTCTCTACTGAGCAGAGAGCCCGATGTGGGCCTCAGTCCCAGGACCCTGAGATCATGACCTAAGCCGAAGGCAGAGGCTTAACCCACTGAGCCACCCAGGGGCCCTGCAAAATTGCTACTTTTAAGACGTTTTATGTTAGTAGGATGGGCAGATAATAATAAAAGAGGTAAATGTATATTTCACTTGTGGACAGGTGTACAGGGGGAAATAAAGCAGGTAAAGGGGATAGAGAATGGGAGTGGGGTGGAAGTTTTCTATTTTATGAGGAGGGTCAGCAAAGGCCTATCTCGTAAGGTAAAATTAAAGCAGACGCCACACTAAAGAGAAGGAGAAGGCCATTTAGCTATATGAGAGAAGAGCATTTACAGATGCACTGAGTTTCAGGACAGAATGTAATAGCTGGTAAACTATAGGCAGCTCATAGAACTCCATGTTTGGGGTGTGTGTGTGTGTGTGTGTGTATTTAATGCTCTGAGAAATATAGCAATTGGAAGAAAAGGCACAAAACCAAAAAAAGTACTTCATTATGATCAAAGAACACTCAGAACTCTGCCTTGCCATATGGAATAAGGAAATTTAAAGTAACAACCAATTTGGCACATAACCCACTGCACCAAAATAATGCATAAATTGCCTTTAAATTGAACAAGAGCTTAGCACTTGTTATTTGCTGGGTGCTTTCTCATATGGTATATACTTAGTTGTTCTAGACCCTTATGAGGTAGATAGCGTTTACCTTCATTTTCTTGATTCATTCATCCATTCAATCTGCAAACATTTATGGTGCCCAAACTGCCTGATTCTGTAAATACAAAAGGAACTGCCACTGGAAACTTGAGTTTAGTGGGGGAGATTTACACATAAATACATAAATGCAATCAACAGATAGGTGTATGAGCAGGAAAGAGTAGATACACAGTGATTAAGGGGAAGAAAAGGTCTTAGGAGAGGCTTCAGAAAATAGATGATAATAAAGCTGAGTTATGAACAAAAAAATAGGATCACCAGTCTGAGTGATGAGGCTTTCCTGGCATACAGATATGGAAACTTAAAACACAGACAGCTGCAGGGGACAGTGAGACAGGGCCAAGTAATAATACTGTCAGTAAATGAAGGAAACGCTGTAGAGTTTCAAGGGGGAGGAATAACATCTTGAGAAGTTGAATAATTTATCCAGATTTGGCTTGGGATTTTCCAGAATTGTTAAAAGACATACATTTTGGCCCTGAGCAAGACAAGAGGAAATCAATACCCTGACCCACATCAAAGTGAAACTGCGGGGCATCAAAAACAAGAGGAAATCTTAAAAGTAGGCAAAAGTGAACAACACATTGCCCTGAGAAACTGTTGGGCCAGCAGCAGTCTTTTTATTAACTGAAGCCAGAAGGCAATGGAATAACGTTTTCAAAGTAGTGAGGGAAAATAACTATCATCTAGATTTCTGTACCCAGCAAGACTAATATAGGTATTTTCAAATGTAAGAAATGAGAGAATTTCCCAATTATGAACTCTGCGGAAAAAGCGACCAAGGTTGGTGCTTCCGGAAGAAGAAAACTAAACTTAGAAGGAAGAAGGGAAATGCATGAAAGAACACTAATTGTAAAAATTGACAATGGTTAATTTGGGGGGGGGTTGTGAAAGAAAGGTGAAATTAAAGTAGTAGATGAAAATAGAACGTAAGATAGGACAGAGTGATAAAAGTAAAAGCATCCTAACGTCTTGGTACTATTCAGGAGAACAGTAGAGATCTTAATTTAATTTAAAATATTTTTTAGATCTTAATTTTAGGCTATGAAAATTCAAATTTGTAAGTTAAACATTCAAGGGTCATCACCAGAAATAACTAGAACATATAACTTCTAAATGAATAAAATGTATAAACAAAGTAATTAATAAATCAAATTGAAGTCAGGAAAGGAAAAATATGAGAAGCAAAGTAGAGAACAAGTAAATAGAAAGAATAAAACAAAGTAGCAGAAAACATCTAAATATATCCAAATAATGCTAACCAAGAAGATGGAAACTCGGATTGGATGAAAAAAATCTAGGTAAAGGATGTTTATAAAAGAAAATCCTAAAACATACTGCCACAGTAAAGTTAAAAGTAGATACAGAAAAAACTATACCAGGTTAATAGATTTTTGGATAGTGATCTGGCTAATAAACTCACTTACTAACTCTAATTGTGGATTCTTTTGAATTTTATATGTACATTATCATATCTTTTCTGAATAAATGTGGTATTATTTCTTCCTTTCTGATCTTTATGATTTTACTTCTTTACTTTGACTTAACTGCATTGGCTAGTACTTCCACATATAATGCTGAGTAGAAGTGGTAAAGGGTATATCATTTTTGTTTTACTCCTGGATTCAGGGAAAAAGTGTGCTCAAAATTTTACCATTAAATATGACGTTGGCCATGAATATTTTAGCTTTTATCAGATTAGGGCAAGTTCATTCTATCCCTATTTTTTTGAGAGTTTCTGTCATAAATAGGTACTCAATTCTATCAAGTGCTTCTACTGAGGCTACTGAAATGATCACAGGGATTTCATCCTTAATTCAGTTAATACATAAATTTCATGGATTGAGTTTTGAATGTTAAACCAACCTTGCACTCCTTGGATATACCCCATATGGTTCTAATGTGACATTTTGATTTTTAATCTGTTTATATCAATTTTAGCAAGTTTCATTTTCCTCAAATCAATTTATCCATTTAAAATATGTTGTCAAATGTATTGCTGTAAATTTTCATAACATCATAATTTTACATTTTAATAATCTGAAGGAGCTATAGCCATGTCTACTTTTTCAGTGGTGATACTGGTCAGTTTTATTTTTTTCTCCTCATTTCTTAATCATCTTATTGGAGATTGATCAATTGCATGAATTAATTTCAAATAATAAAATTTTTCTTTTGTTTTTTTCTCCTTTGTGAATCTTTGTATATGCTTTTTCATTCTATTACTATTATTTCCTTCTTTTACTTTCATTTTTCTTTCATTAGCTCCACAAAATAGAAGCTTAGATTATTTTCAGCCTTTCTTCTTTTCTAATATATTCATATTCATTTAAAAGTGTAATATTCTGGGGCACCTGGGTGGCTCAGTGGGTTAAAGCCTCTGCCTTCAGCTCAGGTCACGATCTCAGAGTCCTGGGATCGAGCCCCACATCGGGCTCTCTGCTCAGCAGGGAGCCTGCTTCCTCCTCTCTCTCTGCCTGCCTCTCTGCCTACTTGTAATCTGTCTGTCAAATAAATAAATAAAATCTTAAAAAAAAAGTGTAATATTCCCTCTCAGCACTGTTTTAGTGGCAACCTACAAGTTTTGATACATTATGTTCATGTTATTGTTCAGTTCAAAATATTTTCTAACAGTCATTGTGGTTTTTTTTCTTTGGTCCATTGATTATAAGGATTATAAACTTCTGAGGCTTGTTCTAACTATCCTATTGTTTATTTTCAGTTTAATTCACCTGTAGTTAGACAACAAACGCTATACAATTTTAATCCATTGAAACTTGTCAAGACTTGCTTTAGAATCTGGATATGATCTATTTCTTTTTAAAAGATTTATTTGTTTATTTGAGAGCGAGCGAGCAGGGGGAGGGCCAGAGATAGAGAGAAGAGAAGGGAAGAGAAGCAGACTCAGCACTGAGTGTGGAGCCCAACATGAGGCTTGATATTATGACCCTGAGAGATCCTGACTTGAGCTGAAGTCAAGAGTTGGAGGCTTAGTTGACTGAGCCACCCAGGCATTCCCAAATATGATCAATTTTGATACATGTGTTAATTGGACACGAATGCATATTCTAAAGTTTTAAGGGTGTTCTATAAATGTCAATTTAGTCACACTGGTTAACAGCATTCTTCAAATAATCTATCTCCCTACTAATTTTTTGGCTGTATGTCTGCCAGATATTGAAATAAGTATATCACAACATCTAACTTTCATGTTGATTGACCTATTTTCCTTCCAATTCTGTCCATTTATATAGCTTTATATATATTGAGCTCTTATAAATTTAGAATTACCATGTCTTACTGTTGAGTTAACCCTTCTATCTTTATGAAATGTTCCTCCTTATCTCTAGTAACACTCCTTGACTCAAAGTTTAGTTTGGCTGATATGGATATATACACAACAGCTTTCTTTTGGTTGGTGTTTGCATGATATGTCTTTTCCCATCCTTTACTTTCAAACTATCTGTATCTTTTGATGTTCTTAAAAACAGTTTATTCTTGGGTCTTGTTTTTAATTCCAGCTAATAATCTTTGTTTTTTGAAGGTGAGTATTAAGTCGATTTACGTTTAATGTAATCATTAATATAGTTGGATTTAAGTCCATCATTTTGCTATTTATTTCTTATTTATCACATCTCCTTGCTCATTTGTTCTGCCTTTCTTGCCTTCTTTCAAAATTATCAAGTATGTTTTTTATTAATCCATTTATTTCCCACAATAATTTTCTAGTTACACCTTTTTAAATACGTTGGTGATTCCCTTACAATGATAATGTTCAACCTTAACTTACTGGAGTCTATTGTATATAGTACTTTCACAATTTCCTATGCAATAAAAGAATCTTACAACTGTAAACTCCCCTTACTCTGTACTGATGTGACATTCTTTTTATATATTGCTACTCAAATGTGAGTCAATTTGCTAATGATTTGTGTAGACATTTTCTATCTATATTCATGAGATCTGTCCTTTTCCTTTCTTTTCTTGTAATAGCCTTCTTAAGTTTTGTATCAGGGTTTTTAAGCTAGGTTTGTTATAGGATTTTTATCCTTTGCTTTGGTTTTATGCAGTGTGATTATAATAAGGTTATATTTCCTTTGGTGTCTATTGAGCTTCTCAAATCCGTATATTGATTGATGCCTTTTACCAATTTTGAAAAAAAAAAAAAGTCTCAGCCATATTTCTTCAAATATTCTGTCTGCCCCATTTTCTCTCTCCTTTCCTATAAATCCAATTATTCATAGGTCTGGCCTTCTGACAAGTTTTTTATACTTTGTTCTTTTCATATTTTTATTCAGTTTTTTCACTACTTTGGATATTTCCTATTGAGCTATTTTTGAATTCACTAATTTTGTCGTCTTCTGTGTCCAAAGAGCTAAGTAAATTTTAATTTCAGAAATTTTAGTTCTAGAACATGCACTTGATTTTATTTTCATAAATACCCTTTCTCTGATGAAATTTTGCATCTTTTTATCCATTTTCTTTCACATATTTATAATAGTTATTTAAAAGACTTTATCTAACTTCAATATCCAGCTTATCAGTCAGCTTCTATTGTCTCTGTCTTTCTAAATTCCAGCATAGGTATCATACAGTGTTATACTAGTTTCAGCTATACAATTAGTGATTCAACAATTCTATATGTTACTCAGTGCTCATCATGATTAAGTGTATTCTTAATCCTCTTTACCTACATCATCCATCTGCCTGCCCACCTCCACTCTGGTCACCATCAGTTTGTTCTCTCTAGGCAAGAGTCTGTTTTTTTGGTTTGTCTTTTTTTTTGTTTGTTTGTTTTGTTTTTTATATTCCACATATGAGTGAAATCACATGGTATTTGTCTTTCCTCTGACAGACTTATTTCACATAGCATTATACCCTCTAGATCCATCCCTATTGTCTTTTTTGTTGTTTATCAGTCACATGTTCTTGCCTCTCTCACATGTCAAGTAACGTTTTACAGTATGATAGATGTTGTGTATTCAAGAACCATACAGATAGGCAGTTATGCTATTTTCCCACAAAAAAGGGTTCACTTCTTCTTCTGTTAACAGATATGGTGAGGGGTTGATCATATTACTTCAATTATATGATAGACATTTAAACAATACATTTTAATAGGATGGAAATTGTACAAAATGTATTCTCTAACCACTCAGAATAAAATTAGAAATTGATAACAAGGAAATTTATAAATTCACAAATATGTGAAACTTAATATACTTCTAAATAAGCAATGGGTCAAAGAAGAAATCTCAAGGGAAATTTAAAAATATTTCAAAATGAATGAAAATGAAACAAATATCCAGAGGGTACAGCCAAAGTAATACTTAGAGGGAAATGTATAGCTGTAAACACCTATGATAGGAAAAAAGAAATCAACAACCTAAACTTCTGCCTTAAGAGACTAGAAAAGGAGCACAACCTAAACCTAAAGCAAGCAGATGGATGGAGTGATAGATATTAGAATGGAAATTAATGAAATAGGAAAAACAATATAGAAAACTAATGAAACCAAAACTTGGTTTTTTAAAAATATCAACAAAGTTGACAAACCTTTAACTAGAATGATTGAGAAGAAACAGATAAAGACTCAAATTACTAAAATCAGTGATGGAACATTGCTACCAACCTTTCAGAATTAGAAGGATTATAGAGAAATACTATGAACAACTACAGACAAACAAATTCGATAACCTAGATGAAAATGAACAAAACTTTAGAAAGACATAAACTACCAAAACCAACTCAAGGGGAGAAAATAAGAATAGATTGAGATGAACAGACATTAAATTAGTAATTTTAAAACTTCCCACTAAGAAAAGCCCAGGTCTCCCTGGTTTCACTGGTGAATTCTACCAAACATTTAAAGAATACATAACACCAATCCTTCATGACTCTTCCAAAAAGAAGTGGAAGTGGGAAAACTTTCCATCACACTCTATGAGGTCACTATTACCCTGATAAAAAGCAGACAATGGCATTATGAAAAAGGAGAATTACATATCAATATTCCTTAAGAATATAGATGCAAAATTTCTCAACAAAATACAGCCAAGCTGAATCCAGCAACATATAAAAAGGATACACCATGACTAAATGGGATTTATGCCAGTGATAAAACAGCCAATGTAATATACCAACTTAACAGAATAAAGGACAAGACCCATGTAATCATCTCAATGCAGAAAAAACCATTTGAGAAATCGATTACCCTTTCACAATAAAAAATGTTCAACAAACTAGGAATAGAAGGAAACTTCCTTAACCTGATAAAAAGGAATCTCAAAAACAAAAAACAAAAAACAAAAAAAACATCACAGCTAACAGGAAACTAAATGGCAAAAGATTGAAATCTTTCCCTGTAAGATCTGGAGCGAGACAAGGATGTTTGCTCTGGCAATTTCTATTCAGTATCGCACTGGAGATTCTAGCCAGGGCAATGTAACAAGAAAAAGAAATAAAACTGATCCAGATTGGAAATGAAGAAGTAAAACTATCAGACAAAATGAGCTTGTAGATAGAAAATTATGAAGAATAAAAAAAAATATTTAGAGGCAATAAACAAGTCTAGCAGTTTGCAGGATATAAGATCAGTGTACAAAAACCAACTGTATTTCTACACACTAGCAGTGAACAATCCAAAAATGAAGCTAATAAAAGAATTACATCTATAATAGCATAGAAAAGAATAAAATAAGGGTGCCTGGGTGGTTCAGTCAGTTAAGCATCTGCCTTCAGCTCAGGTCATGATCCTGGAGTCCTGGGATTGAGCCCCATGTCAGGCTCCCTGCTCAGTGGGGAGCCTGCTTCTCCTTTTCCCTCTGCCCTGCTCTTGCTCTCACTCTTTCTCTTTCTCAAATAAATAAAATCTTTTTTATTTATTTTTTATTTTTTGTTTTATTTTTTTAAAGATTTTATTTATTTATTTGACAGACAGAGATCACAAGTAGGCAGAGAGGCAGGCAGAGAGAGAGAGGGGAAGCAGGCTCCCTGCTGAGCAGAGATCCCGATGTGGGGCTTGATCCCAGGACCCTGGGATCATGACTTGAGCCGAAGGCAGAGGCTTTAACCCACTGAGCCACCCAGGTGCCCCAATAAAATATTTTTTAAAAAAGAATAAAATACTTAGGAATAAATTTAACAGAGAAAGTATAAAGCTTATATTTTGAAAACTATAAAAATTGTTGAATGAAATTAAAGAGGACTTAATTAAATGGAAAGACATTTTTGTTCATAGATCAAAAAGCTTAATATTGCTAGATGGCAATATTCCCCAAATTAATCTATAGGTTCAACACAATCCTGTCAAAATCCAAGCTAAGTTTTTTTTTCTTTCAGAAATCAACAGACTAATCCTAAAATTCATATGGAAATGCAAGGGACCCATAACAGACAAGACAATCTTGAAATAGAAACAAAGTTGTAGGTCTCACACTTACTGATTTCAAAACCTACTACAAAGCTACATTAACCAAGACAGTGTGGTACCGACATAAGACTAAACACATAGGTCAATGGAATAAAATTGAAAGTCCCAAAATAAACCCTAAAATATACAGTAAACCGATTAGCAACAAGGGGTGCCAAGACAATTCAATGGAGATAAGAACAATATTTTCAACAATGGTGCTGGGACAACTTGCTATACAAACTCATAATAGATCAAAGACTTAATGTGAGAGATAAAACTAGATCTCTCTTAGAAGAAAACAGGCATAAATTATCATGATCTTGGACAAACCAGAGGTTTCTTAGATATGACACCAAAGCACACCAAACAAAACAGGTAAGTTGATTTCAATTTTGATCCTTTTTTTGACTTCCAAAAGAAACCAAACCACTTTTGTACATCGAAGGATACTATCAAGGAAGTGAAAAAACTAAGACATCACTTCATATCTGTCAGAATGGTTAATATCAGAAACACAAGAAACCGGGGCACCTGGCTGGCTTATTCCGAATAGCATGTAACTCTTGATCTCAGGGTTGTGAGTCTGAGCCCCACAGCGAGTGTAGAGATTACTTAAAAATAAATAAATAAAACAAAACCACACAAGAAACAAGTGTTGGCAAGGGTGTGGAGAAGAAGACATGGCAGTGCTGGGGGGAAGGCAAACTGTTGCAGTCACTGTGGAAAATAGTATGGAGGTTCCTCAAAAAGTTAAAAATAGAATTTCCAGATGATCTAGTAATTCCAGTACTGGGTATTTACCCAAAGAATATGAAAACAGTAATTAAAAAAAGATACATGCACTCCTATGTTTATTGCCACATTATTTATAATAGCCAAGATACGGAAGCAGCCCAAGTGTCCCCTGATAGATGAATGAATAGAGAACATGTGGTATAGATATACACAGTGGAATATTACACAGCCATAAAAAAGAATGAAAGCTTGCCATTTGCAATGACATGGATGGATCTAGAGAGTATATAAAACTAAGTGAAATAAAAGTCAGTCAGAGATGGACAAATACCATATGATTTCACGCATTTGTGGAATTTAAGAAACAAATGAACAAAGAAAAAAGAGCCAAACCAAAAAATAGATTCTTAACTATAGAGAACAAACTGGTAGTGACCAGAGGGGAGGTAGGTAGGGGAATGGGTAAAATAGATGATGGGGATTAAGAGTACAGTTAACATGATGAGCACTGAGTAATGTATAGAACTGCTGAATCACCATATTGTACACTGGAAACTAATATACACTGTATATTAACCATACTGGAATTCATAAAAAGGATTATATGCAGTTTAAAAAAAAAAATTCCTCCTCCAGATGGCTGCAATGCTGCATCTCGGCATGAGGCTTGGTGAACAGAGTGTGAGCGGGAATTAAGCCTCATTTGCCATGTTGGCCAGGCACTCTGACAAAGGGCACAACCTGGCAACTTTGCATGGCAGCTTGGATTACTACTCAGCCCACCCTCCGCCAGCCTTGTTCTCTGTCTCAGCCTCTACTGACAGCACAACTCTGGCTCCAGCCAAAATTGCTCTCCGGAGCTCCTTGACAACCTGAGTTTATTGCTGTCCTTTTCCTGGTTCTCCCTTCCCACCACATTTCTCAGAATTTCTATTGCTGGACATAACTTGAATCGGTTTTTGCAGTCTGCTCATTTCCACTAGCCAGGGGCATGACTCTATTTGCAGACTTTTTTCCTTACTAAGGATTCAATTCTTCAGACTTGCCTTTCATACATCCCAGCCTTCTAACTGTGGGTGACTCCAGACTTTGTTTCTTTTGTTGCTACCTGTTGGTCAGGAGCTAACTGTATATGTAACAATGTTTCCTCTCTCTCTCTTATTCTCTCTCTCTCTCTCTCTCTCTCTCTCACACACACACACGCAAACACACACAGACTAGCTTTTCCAGAATACCTTGCATATAGCAGTGACAATAAAGCCAGGTTTTAGCCAGTAAGACAGAAAGGAAAGTCTGCTGGAGGGCTTCTGGGAAAGATTGTTTTCCTGATTAAGAAGCAAGGAGAACCTGTTTCTCACCCTCACTGCCCCCAGCTTTCTTTGAGGACATGTCACTTGGAACTGCTGCAGCCATCTTGTGATCATGAGGAGAAGGCCATGATAACTGTGAAGAGTATAATGCCCAAATATTGTGGCTGTATTGAACCATCAGTGTCTCTGGTATCTTCTACTTCTAAATTTCTTTTTCCTAAGATTTTATTTATTTGCGAGAGAGAGAGAGAGTGAGAGAGAGCGAGTGAGAGAGAGCATGAGTGGGGGGAGGGGCAGAGAGAGAGAGAGAAGCAGGCTCCCTGCTGAGCAGGACCCTGGGATCATGATCTGAGCTGAAGGGAAACACTATAACGACTGAACCACCCACGTGCCCCTCTCTTACTTCTAAACTTCTTCTTAAGTGCACACTCAATGTCCTTTTGGTTCACACTGATATTTGGATTTTTCTCTCACTTGCAGCCAGAAGCATTCCTACTGACAGGTCACTAACTGAGCTTCTATATGTAGCAGGGTTAACGCTGGTATTTTTTTTTTTTCTGATCCCTCGATTATTATATAGACTCTTTGTTCCAGTGATGAGCAACAAGGTCTTCTCTTTCCATTTCCTGCAATTGTATCCTCACTGTGAATAAGTTAGACATTTTCTTTTCTTTCTTTCTTTTTTTAAAAGATTTTATTTATTTATCTGACACAGAGAGAGCATAAGCAGGGGGAATGGCAGGGAGAGGGAGACAAGCAGACTTCCCACTGAGAAGAGAGCCTGATGTCAGGCTTGATTCCAGCATCCTGGGATCACGACCGGAGCCAAAGGCAGACGCTTAACTGACTGAGTCACCCAGGCACCCCGAGTTCAATATTTTCAACCACTTTCTTTGGAGGTCATCATTGACCACGTTGATAGAAAGCTACAGCAAATAGAATAACTAGTGAAATGGGTTGCTATGGCAAAAATGTGCCTTGTATATCAGTGTAAAAGAAACATTTTCAACAAATCATACATCATACAACGAAGATACTGATGATTTCACAATAGTGCTTATTAGTACAAAGTCACCCTCTCCCATCTAAAAAAAAGTTTCCTCTGCTGAACATGCACTAATGAACAAGGACCAGGAACTGGATTAAAAATAATGATTTCATTAAACATTTACAGCACAGCAGTAAATTTTGCAAACAGTTACAATTTTGCAAACCACCCCTAACAGATCTATAAGGAAATTTTTAGAAAAAATGTGAATCTGAGAGCCCACGAAACTGCTGAGGCAGCACTGAAATGTTTTCTCAGCAAGAGACAACCTGAATCCACGAAACCAGAGTCTCACTATATAAGGTTTGGAATTTCAGAGAGGGCTTTGTGTTAGGAAAAAAATAAATGGGCAAGGGACAAAAAGAGTCAATTATTGTGGGTAATAGGAAAGAACCCTGCAAATTTTGGTAGCACACAGCCATACTGGAATAAAAGGAATACAAACACAAAGTAATAAAAACAAGGAATAAAGCATGAAGATTGAATCAATATGCTTCCTAAACTATGAATATCTCTTCACCTTTAGCTAGCCTAACAATCATGGAACACCTCTGTTTTTTTGATGTTTTGGGTGGTGTCTGTGTAGTGTAAGTCTAGAAGTTTCAGGGACCAGACAGGTATTCTTTCTTTCAGAATAATGGCCATAGTAGTCCCAGGCAAAAAACTCGTGAGGTGAACTTTAAAAGACGCTTAAAATGACTCTGTTCTTGTCCAGGGGCCTGGCAGGAGTGCTTTTGAAGTTGACTAATTGAAGATTTACACAGACGGTGTCTCCTTACAGGAGTACTAATCTCAGAAATACATTTAGGGCCGCTTTTTGCCTCAGCTTCAGTGTTTTTAGCATTAGACTTACTTTTGTAGTATAAAATACAGAGCTGTGCCCCAATTCTATTCTTATTTTCTTATTCTTATTTTTCTTTAATCTAAGTGATGATGGTTTTTAAGAGTCTTGAAGGTAAGAGACACTGACTTAAAGGTAATATCGGCAAGACCGACATCCGATGTTATACTTGAAGTTAGAAGAGATCAGGTGTGTTTTGACCAATCTCCTTCAACCACACGTGTTAGCAGCCCCATGGGAGTACGGCCATCTCTCAGCCCATCCATGTGCTTGAAAATGAAACATATGTGCTAGTATGAGCTGAACAAGTGTGTATGTACTAAATCAGTATGCTCAAAGAAAGTAAATGACAGCCAATTATCATAATGTCTAGTATATTTTTGCAATGTATTTTGGGCCATGTCAGAAGGTGTTTATTATAATCAAGAAGTAGTCTCCTTGGAATGTCCCAAATGTCAATATGATTATTAATCAAGTCTTCTTTTAAAAAGACATTTACTTACTTATCTATCTTAGAGACAGAGCGAGCGAGAAAGGGAGAGAGCATGGGAACTGGGGAGGGGGAGAGGGAGAGAGAGAATCCCCAGCAGGCTTCACGCCCAGTGCAGAGCCCAGTGTGGGGCTCAGTCTCACCACCTTGAGATCATGCTCTGAGTTGAAACCAAGAGTCAGAGGCTTAACTGACTGAGCCACCCAGGCACCCCAACCGAGTCTTCTTAAGTAATTCCCATGAAAATAGAAGTCAACTGGGCAAGTTATGTTTGCACAATATTCTTTGAGGACTTTGCCACCTAAACTACCACACAGAGCTGACCGCAGTGCTGTCACACTGAGCCCCCCCCCCCCCCCCTCCATCCTAGCGTGCTCTGAGTTAGGGACTCAGCAGCGGTACAAATGGGCTCAGCCTGTGTTTGGTATGTATGGAAGTGTGCATGCGGAGGAGAAAAGGCTGTTATTTAAGTTTTCAAAGACATGTTTGTCCTGCAAAGATAATGTCAAAGAGTCAAATCTGTGAAAGGGGAAAACATCCAATGTTGAAGTTGTTCCTCTTTGAACATCCTTCTTTATACAGTCTTACCAGATGTGTGGAGGAGTCTTACTTCCTATTTTTAACCTCTGTTAAAGGCAAACCATCAGGAGTTTGTGGGGGAAAAAAGCCCTTCTTATTCCTCCTTTTCCAGCTGTCAGATAACACAGAATGAATATTATGTGTAACTCATACATGAATCAAAGAGCAGAGAAAACCACTCCAATCTCAAAAGAATAAGAGTGACACCAATAATAGCACACAGTCATTAATATATACCAAGTGACACACTGGGCTAAGTATTTCACGTGGATTCTCTCCTTGACTACAACGAACTTATAAAGAAGGGCTGTTAATACTCCCATTTTATGGGGGTGGGGAGGCTGCAGAGGGGAGGGGAAGTTGGGGCTCCAATTACATACCTTGATCCAACCCCCAAAGCCCTTCAGTGGCAGAGTCAGGTTCAGACCCAGGTTTCCCAAGCTTCAGAACACCGGCTGTGATCCAGAATACTTTTCTGCCTCCTGACATTTCCTAACAACCACCCTCTGTCTGTACCAGAGAAGCCAACGGCTGCGCAAACAAAGGGTCTAAAACTTCTGAACCTGAAAAGGCCCATCCCGAGGTAAGGGACTGCTCCATCCTCTATGGAGCAGGACTGGGGCTCAGAATTCAATGAAGGGAGAGGATATGGTGTGCTCAGTGTTTTGTTTTGTTTAGTCATTGGTTAATGTGCACAAAATGAAAACAAGACAGCTCAGATACTACAGTTCGGACTCCTAGTTCCTGCCTTTCTGTTTCTTGAAATGGACACCATAGGACTTGATGCCACAGCGATTAGGAAGTGATCCGTCGGACACACAAATGCTGGGAGTCTCTGAAGTTGGTCTTGCTTTCTCTCTGGACTTGGGGATGTGAATCTAGTCTGCTTAAGACGCAGCAATGGCAGAAGAAAGAGTTCTGGCTCAGCCATGTACTGGTCTCACTCCTTCACACAGTTTGACTTCCCTGCGTTCAGGTTCATCAGCAGGAGAGAGAAGATAATGCTTACCACACACAGGTAAATAGGCCAGGTGTTCAGTATACAGCAGCTGCCGCCAGTTCAGAAGAGGGCAAAACGAGACTGTCCACCTCAACATAAAAAACCATTCCACAGTAGGGAGTAAAGCACTATTAAGTTACCTCAGGACCTTGAAGGATGTTACTTTAAAACACTGTTATGTTCCAAGGAGAATCACTATTTTTTCTACCACGGTGTTTTGAGCTGAATATAATCCACACAAAGGATCCACCATGTGGCCAATTAATTATTTTCCAAATTAATATCAAGGGAGGTATTACCTTATAAAATAAATTATGTTTTAGTAGATAATGACAGTTATTTAACAAATAACTTGGTGCTGAATGAATGAATGAATGAATACGAAGCATTCTTTTTTCACCTTGACTTTTTTTGTTCAACCAGGGAGCTCAAAGTCAAATGTAATATAAAATCAGAGGAGCTATACTAAAATTTATCTTAGCACATTTACTTCACTTGTTTTTCTTTATGGACTTGGTTCCCAATTTCTTTTTTTAACTTTCATTTAAAGCTTTTTAAATTTTTATTTATTTATTTATTTATTTATTTATTTATTTATTTATTTTTAAAAGATTTTATTTATTTATTTGACAGACAGAGATCACAAGTAGGCAGAGAGGCAAGCAGAGAATTGGGGAAAGGCAGGCTCCTGCTGAGAGAGAGCCCCATACGGGGCTCGATCCCAGGACCCTGGGATCATGACCTGAGCCGAAGGCAGAGGCTTTAACCCACTGAGCCACCAAGGTGCCCCTATTTATTTATTTTTAAGTAAGCTCTACATCCAGTGTGGGGCTTGAACTCACAACCCGAGATCAAGAGTTATATGTTCTACTGATTGATCCCAGCCAGAAGCCCCAAATTTCTTTTTTTTTTAATTGAAACTTTTATTAGTACACTTGTAAATTCACTTGCAGTTTTAAGAAATAATACACATAGATACTTGTACACTTTGCATAGTTTCTGCCAACGGTAACATTTTGCAAAACTGTAACACTGTAGCATAATCTGTGTGTGGACATCCATTCAATTCCCCAACCTTCTTCACACTTCTCTACTTGTTCTGGGGTGTGTGTGTGTGTGTGTGTGTGTGTGTTAAGCTTGCTACAGTGTTATCACTTGTTAAGTTTGTATATATATCATCACACTAAAGACACTGAACAGTTGCAACACCATAAAACTCTCTCCTGTTGCCCCTTTTTAACCACACTCCCCTTGCACAATATTCTTACATTTAATTCTATTTTTATCAGGCCTATTTCCTGTATGTCTTGGAAGTCCATAGGAGATAAGTACAAATGAATAAATATTTTAGAAACAAGGTTAAGCCTCATCACAGCCTTGTTGGAGATGTCAGCTAACCTGGCCAGAAAGCAAGTTGATGGTGTCTCTATGTGTTACCAAATATGGCATCTTTCCTGGAAGTGAGGAGACATACTTGTTGCAGGCACTTTGCCACATTTTAATTCAACAAGTAGTTGTTGAGTTGAGTGCCCAGTGTTTCAGGCATGTGCTAGGTGCTGGAGAAATACAGATGAATGAAGTACAAGTGTTCATCAGTAATTGGGAGGCAGAAAAGTAAAGCAGTAATTACAATGCAGGTGATATCACAATTTCTTTCAAATATTTGGTTCCCAATACAGAATAAGGAGTAAAGGGTTGGAGACAGAGAACTATTTTAATGATAGCTAAAAATTACCAATTACTAAAAGTGTTATGTGAACAATGACTTCACTTAAAGCTAGGGGGGTTGGGGACGCCTGGGTGGCTCAGTCGGTTGAGCGTCTGCCTTCAGTGCAGCGCTTGATCCCAGGTCCCCGGGGTCATGACCTTCAGCTCAGGTCATGATCCTGGGGTCCTGGGATCAAGCCCTGCACTGGGCTCCCTGATCAGCAAAGAGTCTGCTTCTCCCTCTCCCTCTGCCTGCTGCTCCCCCTGCCTGTGCTCAATCTGTCTCTCCTCTCTGACAAATAAATAAATAAAATCTTTAAAAAAAATTACTACCAAAAAGGATTATTTCACAAATTCCATTCCAAAAAAACCCAGACATAAAGAGGTGTGTGTATGTGTGTGCATGTGTGTACGTGTGTGTATACAGCATTCAACATACTGAAAGATCTTCATCTTTTCTACTGAAAGTTCTTTTCATACTGAGAGAAGTTCATAGCTTCATACTTGAAAAGAAAGCAACTGAATAGGAATAATTCTAAATTGAAGGATGCATACAACAGAGCACACTTGGGCAAGAATGGAGGAAGCAGCAGAAGAGGTAAATAAGTACTTCAAAAATTGCAAATGGCAAACAGTGGAAAGACAAGTGATTTGTAAAAAATTACAATGAGAAGCCTAATAAGGCTAACGAATATGAACTATATACCTCTTCAGCTGAAATTAGGGGGAAAGTGATACATTTATTCATTCATTCATTCATTCATTCATTAAAAAATACTTAGTGTAAACCTACCAAAGGCCAGGCTTCCTTCCAGGTGCTGGACATAAAAAGGAGAGCAAGTCACACACAATTAGGCCCCGCACAGGAGGCGGGGTATGCAGATGAGCACACGCAATTATCAGACAGCGTGAGAGGTCCTCTCAAGGGGAAGAACAGTGAGTTACAGTACTCATGAGAGGGGTGGCAAATCAAGATGTGGTGAAGAGGGTCAGGAAAGGTTTCCGGGAAGAGGTGGTGTCTAAGCAGGGTCTTGAAGGAGAAGTAAACTAAGTCACACAGAAAATGTGTGCATATAGGGCCAGAGGTGGGGGAGAGAGGAAAGAGAAAATGCGAGGGAATGCACAAAGTCCTCAAGGCCAGGGAATCTGGAGGCAAAAGTCAGAGTGCTCAGAAAGAAGCCAGCATGTTAATTTGGGGGTCAAGAGACTAATTAAAGTACAAAATGTAATTACTGGAGAATGACAGCCTTTGGGGAGAGAAGAATATTAAAATTTATTGAGTACTTACTATGTTCCAGACATTGCACTGGACGCTTTTTGTGTGTCACCTCATATTAATTCTCAAAATAACCCTGTGATTTAGGGGTGATTAATTTTGCTTCACAAAAGATGAGGAGCCCAAGATTTAGAGAGATTAAGTAACTTGTCCAAAGTCATACCGTGTATAAGGGATAGAGCTTGAATTTAAACTCAGAGGGGTCCAATTCCAACACTATGGTCCTCAGTTAACTGGGTTATTTTCTGTTATCTGTTATCTATCACAATTCCATAATTAATATAAAAATCATAAGAAAATAAATTCTAGAATTTTGTTTTAAATGAAACCAGGCATCGAAGACATGATCTAGGCTCAACATATTCAGCCCCCATTCAGACCTTTAGTCCTACTTAACTTTCACTCTTTCCAGATACCTCATGACAGTCCTGCCCCCTCTCCTACTGGGCTAGGTGCCACCATGTATGTGCTCATAATACCCCTTGGCTTTTTGTCTGCTCTCTAAAAGCTTCTCCTGGAAGCTTTTATGAGGGCAGGTTTATCACTATGTCACTAGAACCTAGTACAGAGCCTCTCATATGGCAGTTAATTTTAAAATACCCAGTAGACGAATTTTCTAAATCAAGATTAATAAGAAAAGTTAACACTGGAATATACGCTTATGACCAACTGTCTTCAGTTGGTAAGTGGATAAAGTGATGTGAGCTAGTTTTTGCCGAGACTGTACAGGTTAATGAGTCAATGTCTTCTGTACACAGATTCTTCTAAAAGTTTGCTTTATGCCACTTTGCTTTTATGAAAGACCTACACTAGTACCTCTTTTTGTTAACTGAAAGAAATTCAAAGAGAGTTTTCACTTTTATGAAATGCTAATTGCCTCTCCACTTTGTTCCACAACAGCTCACGAAAAATTTCATAAGAATGCTCTATTTTCGGGTAGTGGGGGACACCTGTATACCAGATCCTCAAAGGGTTCTGTGTATATAACAAATGCTGTTTATTTTCTGTAGCATATAAATGACTTTGAGAATATCATTATCATTTGTAACTGCAGTGGCAGCAATTAGGAAACAGGTTCAATTAATTACCAGGAGGTTTATGGCCTGAGAGAAGTCAGAGTTAGATGCAAAGAAAAATTAATGAAATTCTGGGAGAGGCCCGAGAGATAGGCTAAAGCTTAAGTAGGTACCGAGCTGACTGATGACTGGAAAAGACTTCTGAGGGCAAAGGGCACATACGCAAACATGGTGTGTGTTGAAAGAATGCCAAAAAGGAGGCAGGACAGTATTAAAGATGGAGGAAAAAGGAAGTAGAGTAGGGCAGTGTTCTGTTAACTATCAGCTTGGTATAATCATTAAAAATGAAAATTTCTGTATCCATCCTTGATTAACCAAATCAGAACCACAGGGGATGAAGCCTAGAACTTGTATTTTAACTGGTCTTTGGGGGTTATTATTAAGAACTGAAAAAATAGTGACCCACTAGTTCTTAAATCGATGAAACGTGATAAATAACAAGAGCACAGACAGAGAAGAGGTTTAGATACGCTTATTCTCTAAGAGATAAGATGCAGAGCCCAGAGAGATTTTTTGGAAAGGCTTTATGAATTCAGATGAGGACAGATGCATCATATTCTCCATACCCTACCTAAGAAGCAGATGTCACCACAAATCTACTTGTGCACCTGCTCTATGGCCCTCTGTACATGTCTCCCCAAATGATGGGCACTGAATGCCCCCTCAGAGTTGTCTGAAGGCCCTGCTCCTTCTTCATTCTGATGTGCCTTCCAAACCCCTTCCTCCAGAACCACATTCTTTGAGTCCTTCTATAAGAAGCAAAGCCGTAGGTGTTGGTTTTAAGTTGGTTGATTTGATACATTCATACATTCTGAATTTAAAAAGCAACACCAGTTTGTTTTTTTCTCAGCTTTTGAGCTTCTAACAGGCAAAGGCTCTCTCCATTTGATTTTCATTGTAGGCTATTCAGGACATCATTTTCCAGGGATGATGGGACCTCATGGCTCTGGTCAATGAGGAAACAGTGATTTATATATGAAGATAAAAGCAATACACAAAGAAACAAGAAAAATCCTTTTTTTTTTTTTTTCGGAGGCATGAGGAGAAATTTAGAATTTGATATGTAGTTCAAGAAGCCAAATACTGCATTAAATGGGTAGAATATGATATAGAAGAAATGAAACGAGATTGATATGAATACTGGAGATATTTATTTATTTATTACCTATTTGAGAGGGTCAGAGGGGGAGGGTCAGTGGGAGAGGGAGAGAATCTCAAGTAGGCTCCGTGCCCATTGCAGAGCCTGATGTGGGGCTTGATCTCACAACCCTGAGATCATGACGTGAGCTGAAATCACGAGTGAGAGACTTAGCCAAAGGAGCCACCCAAATGCCCTAATACTGGAGATTTTTAATCACCAAAACAAAAATATAGAACAAAACAAAATCTGGCCCTGGGGAGGGAGATGATACAGGTGATCATAATTGCTCTGCCAAAGGAAGATAAGGGCCTGGCTTCCACAGGTAGATGGAAATCAATGAAGCCTATGCTGGCTTTCTCTTAAGTCAATTTACTTGACCAGTCTCATGCATTCTTCTAACTTTGAGAGGTGGCCGTAACTCAGGAATCATGACCTTGTTTAAGAGCAAGTGGGAAAGTGACTAGCCACCCCACTCATATAAGGAAGTAACATGGATTTTAGTTTTGCAAGTAAATTTCTTTTTTTTTTTTTTTTCAAGTAAATTTCTTAACAAACCATTTGGCCCATTTCTGCCTTTCAATGTTAGAACAATCCCCTAAAATAGTATTTCTCACAAAAATAACTGTCTTTTCCCACTCCAAGTATCTTGGCATCTAAATGCTATTCTAAGCATTTCAGAAAGATAAATTAGTCAAAGCTATTTACAACAATGACTACCACTGCTGCGGCCAGAGAGAGAGAGAGAGAGCTCTATTCGGATTGCCAAGAAGGGAACAAGGGCGTCACATAAGCCCTGGAAAAATAAGCCAAGGGGACAAGTGCTGCTTGGGGCTCTGAGAAGGTTTGGAAGGCTGACAAAAGCTTAGGCGGTAGGGGCAGGGGGGCATGTGGGGAGTGAGAAAAGGGCCTTTCTCCAAAGCTTTATCTAAGGATTGCATGGTAACGCTAAAGTGACCCAGCTCAATTATTGTAGCTACACTGGCCAGCCCTTCCTACAGCAAGTCTGAAGCCACCAATGAGTCACAAAACCTTCCATTTCTCTAAAAGCCTGGGGCCTAGTCTTTGTTTCAAGTATGGTCTGGCTTCTACTATCTGGGAGGAAAAAATTGACTTAAACACTTCAGTAATTACAGATGACTCTCACTGACTTGGATTGTGGCTTGCTGCATTCCTGTTTCCATTTTTAACTTGTGCCTCTTTCTCTGTAAATACTGAAGACTTGTTGCTTTTCACACCCGGTCCGGTCTGGATCACAGCACGTGCTGGGACCTTGGGCCAGAAGGCTCCTTGCTGGGCTCCCAGGCACAGAGGCACAGGCCTCCCTTCTCACTAGTGCCACCTCCCCAAACTCCCCACTTTCCCCATTAAGTTTGGGACCGCAGGCCTGGATGAGGCTCTAACAGTCTGGCAAGCTGCTTCTCGGGTTTTTGAAAGTGAGACCTACAGACCACTTGCTTCAGAAGCATCACAAGAGCTTGTCAAAATGCACCTTCCTGGACCCACCCCAGGCCTCCTGAGTCAGAATGGGGAGGGGGAATCTGCATTTTTAACATGTTCTCCAGGTAATTCTTTTTTGTTTGTTTGTGTGTTTTAGAAATGAGGGGAGAGAAGGGGAGGGGCAGAGGGAGAGAAAGTATCCCAAGCAGGCTCTATGCCCAGTGTGGGCTGCATCTCACAACCGTGAGATCATTACCTGAGCCAAATTCCCCGGGTAATTCTTACATACAGATGGGTTTAAGATTCATGACCACAGGTGCAAAGTCTTACTCTCTAATCTACTTGGTTCTTGAGTTCAATGGTGAATTCAAAAGCAAGGGACAGGGGCACCTGGGTGGGTCAGTGGGTTAAAGCCTCTGCCTTTGGCTCAGGTCATGATCCCAGGGTCCTGGGATGGAGCCCACATCAGGCTCTCTGCTCAGCAGGGAGCCTGCTTCCCTTTTTCTCTCTCTGCCTGCCTCTCTGCCCACTTGTGATCTCTGTCAAATAAATAAATAAAATCTTAAAAAAAAAAAAGCAAGGGACAGCATCTGGGTCTTGCTTGTTCCTGGGATTTGGAAAGTGAGAGATTGGATCGTATTTGGGAAGAACTGGACACAGGTAGGAATCAAGTAAAAAAGACAAGTGTAAACCCTGACTTAACGAGTATCATGTGTCAGTTGTAACTGTCAGAGTGGCTTGGGTGTGAATTGGGGAAGCATTCTGCATTTCCCTCTTTAGTGTTGAGAGTCACACAGGTGCTCCCAAAGGAAACAACAGCATTGTCTGCTAAATTGCATTATCTATTCATCAGAACCATGATGATGACCCCATACATCCTTTGACTTAGGTTTTGTCTCTGCCGTTGTATCGATATTCATAAAATAAGGCTTGGGCTTGGGCTCTCACTTTCATCAATTCAAACTCCACCCATCTCAGCTGAGACTGTGAGGTCTTTATTTCTTCTCTATACCTTAATTTCACCATTATGGAATGGCCATGCTTCTAGTACCAGCATTTGCATGTTTTAGGGCTGCTAAAGAGGGCTGATGAGTGAAAAAAGCAGGGCACAAAATGGGTATTAATACCAGTAACCACTACTACTCATTTCACATTGTCACTATAGAAATTAACAATGAAGAAAAACTGAGCTGCTTGGCTGAAGTCCGGGATTATTTATGGATTTCAATTATTTACATTCTGCCTATCACCTACTGTAAGAGACACTACAAAGTTCACAGTTCTTTGGAATACCGTATGATTTCCTGCAGCTTCCACACAGATCTGCTTATTCTCTTAAACGACGGCTGTGAGCCTTGCAAATTGCTTTCATTTCATTTTAGGTCTCATAGGTTAAATTTGCTTTTGTTAGTTTTTTTAAAGGAACCTTTCTTTTTAATCTAGATCAGACCTATCAAGGGAACCTAAGTAAGCTTTAGTATGTTGTATAACCTCTGCAACACAGCAATAATAAAATGTTTGCAGCGATTGCTGCCCTTACGCCGAAAAGCATGTACAATGCATCTGACAAAGTGTGTCTATTTCCATGGTACCTATCACCATGGTAGCTGAGCAGAACTCCTGCAAACTATCAGTTAGGAATAGAGCCCTTAGCTGCTGCCTTCTAAAAGCTTTGCTCTTGAATAAATAAATGGGCCACTGTCTGTTTTTAAAAAGCCACAAAAACCCTCCAAAATTGTTGCTAAATACTGCTTAATTTTACTAAGAAAAAAAAAACAAACCCTCTTCCCCTGGATACTAGTTAGAAAAACATTTCTTCATTTATTCATTCAGAGAAACATTTCCAAGCTTTTTGACCATACAAAGTGTATGGAATGTACTGTGATTTGAACTACATTTTTAAGACTGTTTTGGATGAAGGTTGGCAAAGAAAAGAGATAGTAGTGATTGTTTAAAATAAGACAACCTTTACATTAATTTGACCTTATAACAGGGTCTTCACTGAATCAATAGAGTACAAGGATAGTGCCAATTTCCAATTCCCCAATGATCCCAAATACAGACTTTGTAGTATGCTTCATGGCACTGTGGTATAAAACTGACAGAAGTGTACTGATACTATCTTTTTAAAAAGCACTTTGGCACTAAGAACATAAAAGCGTTCATATCTTGCAGCTTTGTCCTTTTGGGTTACTGTTACAAAATATCACAGGCTGGGTAGCCTATAAACAACAGACATTGGGACACCTTGGTTAAGTGTGTTAAGCCTCTGCTTTCCGCTCACTCAGGTCATGATCTCAGGGTCCTCGGATCAAGCCCCGCACCGCACCCTGCTCAGCAGGGAGCCTGCTTCCCCTCTCTCTCTCTCTGTCTGCCTCTCTGCCTACTTGTGAGTTCTCTCTCTCTGTCCAACACATAAATAAAATCTTAAAACAAACAAACAAACAAACAGACATTTATTTCTCATAGTCTGGAGGCTGGAAATCCAAGGTCAAGGCGCCAGCACGGACATGTTCTGGTGAGGGCCCTCTTCCTGGTTCATAGCCTGTGTGTTCTTGCTGTGTCTTCACATGGTGAAGGGGGTGAAGATCTCTATGGCCTCTCTTTTATGAGAACATTAATCCTGTTCACAAGGCCTCTACCCTCATGACTAAGCACCTCCCAAGGTTCCCCTTCATAATATCACATTCAGCAACAGAATTTCAATATGTGATGGGGTGGGGGGCTCGCAGGACACAAAAATTTGGGCTATTAACACCTTTTAATATGGTAATTCCCTTTTAAGGAACCTATGCAAAGAAAATTATTTTAAATAGACACAATGCTTTATAACAAAGATGTTCCCTAGAGAATTTAAAATAGAAAAAACAAAAACCTAAATGTAGAACAATAAAGAACAAATAATAGCAAACAAATAATTAGAAAGTGATGGGCATTTTATGCTGTCACTAAAAATCACGTTTAAGAAAAGTTCTTAATACTTTAGGAAAATGATTATCATATAAGTTTAAAAAAAGAAGCACACAAAATTATATATACAGCATAATATATAAAGTAGGTAAAATATATAATATATAATATTATAAAGTAGGTAAATATATATATATATTTATACATTTATATATTTTTATATATATATATTTATATAATATATAAAGTAGGTAAAAAAATTGGAAAATGTTTGAATTGAAATGTTGAAATTGGTGATAATTGCCCTATGTGGTCGTTGCATTGTGGATGAGAACTATTTCTGTCCTCTATATACTTCTGAGCTAATATATTGATGTATTCTCATTCTTCTTTTCTTTGCCTCTTTCCTTTCATTCTAAATGTCTATAAAATAAAATGAAAATTAATTTATTATCTGCTTATTTACTGTATAAAATTTAGAATTTTACATGCACCCATCTATTAAATATGTACTAAGCATTATTAGAGAAACAATTATTAGTTTGGACATATGAACAGATATTTTCTCTAACAAAAATTCAGTCACTTTGCTTTTAAATTACTTGGTTCTCAATTGATCTTTCCCCCTACAATTTACTATCTTTCAGTAGAAAAAAAAAACACCTCTAAATCTAAAAAATGGTAATTTGATAATACCAAAATTTTCACCATCCTACTTGCTTCCAACCCTTTTTTCTAGCTCCAGTGATGACTATAGACAATGAGAGTCATATCAATTCCATCTCTAAATGATGAACCTACACAGCAGGAGGTACTGGGAAGTAAGGAATCTGGATTATACATTCTATCTTTTCCCCCTGGACTATCTCAGTCATGCTCATGTTACACCAGACACAGGTACCACCATGTCTGTATTCCTAGCCTGGATCTTGTTTGAGTTCCAGACTCAGGTGACTAACTGCTCACTAAACAGATCACCCTAAGTGTCTCATCGGCCTCTACAAACTCATCCCACTTGCACTGCCTTCTCCTTAGACTGTGTTCTGGTAACTAGCACTCCCGTTCACAGTCAATCAAATAGAACACAAGTCATCAAATATTTTGTGTCATTAGACTTTTAAAATATTAATCAAGAACCAAAATGTCACAACCTACTGAATGTGAGAAGATTTTTGCAAGAGATATTATCTGATGAAGAGTTAGTATCCAAGATAAATAAAGAACTCATACAACTCAACACCAAAACCCCCAAATAATCCAATTTAAAATAGGAAGAAGGGGCACCTGGGTGGCTCAGTTGGTTAAATGTCTGCCTTTGGCTCAGGTCATGATCCCAGGAGTCCCCAGATCAAATCTCACTTCGGGTTCCCTGCTTCTCTCTCTGCCTCTCACACCACTCTTGTGCTTTCTCTCCCACTCTCTCTCAAATAAATAAATAAAATCTTTAAAAAAAATAAAAATAGGCAGAAGATGTGAACAGATATTTCTCCAAAGACATACAGGGGGCCAAGAGACACTTGAAAGGTTCTCAATATCACTCATGGTCAGGGAAATGCAAATCAAACCCACAGGGAGATAGATAGGTGAAATAGGTGATGGGGATTAAAGAGTACACTTATTATGATGAGCACTGAGTAATGTTTAAAGAAATAAATGTAACTCCGTGGAATACCCCCTTCCCAACAAAAATGGGCAAAGGTGGTATTAATTTTCAGGGACTCACACAGTGACTTATTTATCTAAATATTTCCGAATCATTCTAGGATCAGGGAAGTAAAAACTGCACATTTACAAAATGGTTGAGATGGAAAATATATTTTGCATATTTAAAATGATATGCATTAATCTTTATCAACTTATTAAGCATTTAGAATTTTTTTTTTTTAATGTTCTTTTAGAAAATTAAAAGAATCTTGGTTAGAGTACATCTTTGACTGGTACCAGAACACTTTACGGTACTTTCCTAAGATCCATTCATTGTAGAATTGAATGTCACAAATGATCGGTTTTGCCACAACTTCTGAAAACTTCCTTTGTTCCTCAAACCAGGTGAGCCAAGTTACAAATCTGTTTATTCATTCTATTTCCTGAAAGATTAGATACTCTAGCTCAATAGCAGGTCCCTTGAAGGGCTCCTTTCTTTTGCTTTAGAATTACTCTTTATTTCCTCTTTGGTTTCAGGTAGTTGACCTTATTAGTTAGAAAAGTGTTTTCGGCTTTTGTCTGCCATGAAAGAAAACTGATGATCCATCTAATTTGCTCTTCTTTGGTTTTCTATTCTTGTCAAAGCCAACTCCTTTCACTATGAATAGTACCCTAGTGTTTTGATAGTCTTTGTGTCATTCTTCTTATCAAGCATTGTGCTTTGAGTCAGTTTCTTAAAAGTAGTTTTAGTGATTGACTTTCATAGGCTCAGAAAGCTTCTGCATTTAGAGTTTTGTAATAAATCAAGCAAAATATATGGAGTGTATATTTAGTTTGCAATGGTATAATAATATAACTATGAATTTTAATTAGTATAGGCTTTTCCTTTGACGTTTTCTTCACTCCACCCATTACTTAGTTTCTGTATTTTATGTATGATAGTTACTGTGATCTATTTAAATGAATCTATCTTGCAATCATTTCTTGATTTACTAATTTTAGGCAGCATTTGTTTTATTAAAATTAAAAAAAATTAATACACTTTCACTATCATTCATTTCCTTTCCTGTTACTGATTTTTCACTTTATTTTTAGTGCCAAGATTTATAAAATTTACATTCTTTTTTTAAAAAAGCAGGCATCCCACTGAGCAGAGAGCCCAACTAGGGACTCAAGCCCAGGACCCTGAGATCAGGACCTGAGCCAAAGTCAGGTGCTTAACTAAGAGCCACCCAGCTCCTCTAAAATTTACATTCTTTTAAGGAGCTGTAATTAGGACATCTTTGCTTTGTCCACAGAAGTGATTCTAAAATTTATGGTATTTATACTTATAGCACTACAACTATTTAAATATTATTTACTACAAGAATCAGTAGTGAGTTTAGACTCAAAAAAAAAGGGGAAATAATAATCTACCACTAAAGCGGCCTCTGCTCAACAGAAAAAAGCCTTAAATGTTAAGATCCAATATGGGGCGTACCTGGGTGGCTTAGTCCATTAAGCAACTGACACTTGGTTTGGGCTCAAGTCGTGATCTCAGGGTCATAAGGTGGAGCTCCATGCTCAGTGGGGAGTCTGCTTGAGATTCTCCCCCTTCCCAGTCCCAAGTGCACAGGCCTGAGCTCCCTCTCAAATAAATAAATAAAAGTTAAAAATAATAATAATAAAAATAAAAGTAATTTAAAAAATCCAATATGTTTTCTACTAATTTCAACTGTCTTTGCTCTTATAGGTTATATATTCAGCTACTATTCTTTCTTATATTTTACTCTAGGCTTTTCTTGGATTTACTTCTGTTTTGTTAAGCTTATCTCCTTGAGAATTTTTTTTTTTTTTTATATGGGGTACTTGAGTGGAGAACCTTTCAGGTTCTGCAAGTCAGAAAATACCTTGATTTTGCTCTTTTATTTGCTCTTTTACAAGAGTTTGAGTGAATATAGAAGTCTAGGTTCAAAATCATTTCTCCACATAAATCTGAAATCATGTGTCTCTGCCTTCTCATGTGCCATTCAGAAATATGACACTGACTGATTTTATTCAAAGAACACTGGGAAGACAATCAATCATTTTTAACTAGTAGTTGACATCCTCTGATTCAAGCTTCTAGCGTTGCCATGTGGAGAACAGCCTGTAGGGGGCCAGGGTGGAAGCAGAGGACCAATAAGAAATAATGAGCTATCTTGAAGATCAATTTTTGCACAATTCGTCATTTGTAGCATTTACTAGAATATTAATGAACATCTGTATGTTCGTGTCGTTGAACATCGCTCCTGGTTTTGGCTGTTTTGTACAGTTTGGTTGACTCTAATAGTCCGAATCAATATGGATACTGCTGTTCAAAGTTGTTTTTCTCTTTGTGCCTTAATTTTGTCTATAATGCACTCAGACAACGAGCATTCCATAAATGAGACCTGGAGAATCCACACTAAGGCTAGTCTATACCAAACAGCTTCGTGAGTTCAGCCAAAAATGAAAGTGGGTTTGCTCCATGGCAACACATCTAAAGATGATTTCTGCCAGACTCAACATGCTCAGAACCAGACTGACTTTTTCAGTGCCTTCACTTGTGTCCACCCCTCAGTTTGGTTTAATGGAGACGCATCTCAATGCACATGGCCCATTTGGGTTCTGAAACGCTACTTTAATTCTAAATAGCACCTTTCAGCATAGGGTCTTCATTGTGTTCACCTTCTTCGGTCAGGTGTTTTGTTACCCAGCTCCTATTCCTCAGATATAGTCACAATTTTGTTCTTTAAATCCAGATTTTTTAACTTCAGTAAACTATTGATCATAGTCAATACTCAATAAAAGTAATGCCAGCATGACAACTAATTGTAGCAGATTATCTATCTAGAAACAAGGAGTGCCACAGTTCAGGACAGGGGAAAGGGAGGGAGGGGAAATTCACTCCCAAAGGGCAGAAATGATTGACAAATGCTGCAAGAATGGAAGGAAGAAGTAGCATATGTGAATGTGTGTGCACTCTTCTTTTGAGAGTCAGAATCTCATCAAAATATATTTCATATGACAAGGATAATTAAATATATTTTTAAAGAAACGTTAATTACAAATTTCTGAAAATAATTCTGAAAATTTGCACAGTGCAAAAACATTGAACTACATCAATTACAAAACTGAGAAAATGCCATATGGTATCTTAGAACCTCAAAGATTCAGGTTGAAAAGAGAATTTCTGTTGTATTCTTATACTTAATCTGACATTCAAAATTGATTGCCAACCTCCCAACATTATGGATCAATTTATAGTTAGGATATGCAAATTACTAGTTACACAACACCAAGTAGCCTGATAAGATTGTGAAGGTACATTAGTTGCTTCTTCCTTCCTTCAGCCTAACACTGGAGATGCCACAGAAAGGAAAAGGAGGCTGACCGGTCTTAGAAACTTATATAGAAACAGGGAAACTCTCAGGCAAGAGTAGTGGTTGGGTTTCAGTGTGGACAGCAGACAGCAGTCCAGAGTTGGGGAAGGTGGGTATTCACAGAGTTAAGATTGGAGCTTTTTAGTTTTTTTTTTTCCCTTTTATTACTCTGGCATAGGTCACTGGGGCAGAAAAACAGCAATACCAGCTTGTCATAGTAACACCATTCCCTCCTCCTCTAGGGGGAAGATACGAGAGATTCCAGAAAGACAAGGTCTCCTGGTAGTTTTACAGTTGAGTGATGAGGTGGGAATGGTAGGTAGTGATAAGGTAGAGAAGGAAGGAAAGTCAAACCCAGATCATAAGAGGAGAGGCTTTCTACTCTGAAGAACATTCCCTTTGACACTCCCTAGGTTTACTGTGAGGCGCGCAGCTAGAGCCTCAAAATACATGAGGCATAACTGATCAAACTATGGAGTGAAATACATTCATCACAAGTTGAAATTGGAAAGTTTAACAAACCCTGGATAGAAATTCTCAGTTTAGGAACACAGAAATTAGCAAAGATACATAAGATTGAAATATCATAATTAATAAATTCCAATTAATAAAGAACTTTATATCCAATAGAAAATATACATTTCACTTTCTTTATGTATACAAGAAATATTCACAAAAATCAACTACTTGCTAGAGAATGACCAAAACCTTAGCAAATCCTAGAAAATCAACATTATAGATATTCAAAACAACCAAACTGTAATAAAATTAAAAACCATAGGGGAGGAGTGCCTGGGTGGCTCAGTGGGTGGGTTAAAGCCTCTGCCTTCAGCTCTGGTCATGATCTCAGGGTCCTGGTATTGAGGCCTGCATCGGGCTCTCCACTTGGTGGGGAGCCTGCTTCTCCCTCTCTCTCTTTCTGCCTACTTGTGATCTCTTTCTCTGTCAAATAAATAAATAAAATCTTAAAAAAGAAAAAGAAAGAAAAGGAGAAAGAAGCAGCAAATAGAACGCAACATGACCAAGAACTGAAATAGCTACAGACACACAAGAATCACAAAACAATACTGTGGGTGACTATACAACAATAATTTGAAAACTGGAATAAAATAGATACATTTTGGGAAAATTTTGTACAAATTGGTACAAAGAAGCATAGAAATCTTACATTAAACAACAATACTCAAGTAAACTGGAATGGTAATCAAAGACTTCCTCCCTAAAAGAAACCCATGGATTCCAGGTGATTCTACAGCTTCAATTCTACCGCACTTTCAAAGACTCGATGATGCCTGTGTTATACAAGTTGCTCTAGAAGAGACAAAGAGGCAAAGCTATCCACATAATTTTATGTTGCAAATATAATCTTGATTCCAAAATGGGATGAGGGCAATAGAAGCAACAACGATTATAGGCTCCTTTCATTGATAAGAGGCAGTAAAGCACAGCCCGTAGGAACACAGATGACAGAGCCAGACTCTCTGAGTTGAAATAGCAGCTCCACCACCAACTAGCTGTATGACCTTGGGAATGTTACTTCTTTGTGCCTCAGCTTCCTCATCAGTAAAATTAGAATGGCAAATACTAGTACATATGTCACAGATTGTTGGGAGGATTGAGTTAATATATGTAGAGTCCTGGGCCAGTGTCTGGGATGTAGTAAATATTCTGTTAGTGTTAGTAATTATTAATACTGATATGACTATCAAAGTTCTAAATAAATATTAGCTAACCAACAGATGCTAAAATGCTACATAAAATAGCAGCTAATCAAACCAGAGTTTATTTTACAAATGTAAGATGATTTAGCTTCACAAAATCTATCAGTTTAATTTGCTACATTAATTGACCAAAAGAGAACAATCACATGATTATCATAATAGATACAGATAAAATGTTTAAAGTTAAATTCCTATTCTGTGACTGAAAAATACTAGAGAATTAGGAATATAAGGAAACTTCATTCATAAAGGTTAAATGTCAAATCAAATTACAGGCATCATACTTAGTGCATTCCTTCATGATCAGGCATAAGAAAGTATGATCAGTTATATAGAAAGCCTAAAGGGGTCAGCAGATATGATATGGAACTAATACACAAGTTTGGCAAACTTGTCAGATATAGAATATATATGTATATATGCATACACCCACACAGAGTATTCCTCTATACCAGTAATAACCAACAAAAGTATGTTGCCTTTACAATAGCAACAGAAAATACTGGAATTAACCTAAAAAGATAGAAGAACATTATGTAGAAAAAGTTCAAATTCTACTGAATCATCACACAAATAAGCAACTAACTGACTCCAGCAAGTGGAGATACATACTGCCTGCATGAATGAAAAGGTTTACATTATAAAAATGCTGATTTTCCCCCAGCTAAATATACAAAGGCAGTACAATTCTAACAAAAATTTCAGTATGATAAGTCAATTTTGGAAAAAAGAGAGAGAGTAGACTTGTTGTAGCAAATACAAAGACAAACTTAAGTATATAGCAATAAAAAGAAACGTGGCTCTGACCCAAGAACACAGATTGCCCCAATGTAAACTGAACAACAAGGTTTTTGTTTTCAGTTAGGTCTTTCTCAAACAGAACAACACTTTTTATAGCCACGTAGCCAGAAGCTAGAAAGTCCAAAAAGTCAGACTACAGTTCTGATGCTGATATGCTATGCTGTGTAATTGTTTGTTTACATGATTGTCTCCTTCCTTTCTTTTACCTTGTTTATCCGTCCATTGATGTCGGGCTTGGCTTTGTGGCATGTTCTGGCTAATGGGGTGTGAGGGAACACAACACTCCCCACTTCTGAGCAGAAACTTATGTGATGATGTGGCTAGGTTGGTGCCATCTTGCCCCATTGTTGCACCAGAAGAACACGTCCTAGATGGGGGCTGCTCCTTCAGCCTGGCTTCCAAAATGGGGAAAAAAAACCCCCCAAAACAAAAAACACCAATGGAGCAGAGACCAAAAAAGTTTAGCAGAGTCAAACTCTGATGCAAGGTATGGAAGAAAAACTATTTCTTGTAAGGCACGGAGGTCTGGGGCTTCTTTGTTTTAAACTAGAAAAAGCTGAAGAACTCACTGACTTAGAGGGTGGCAGAAGGATTTACCATCTGTTTTATCCATACAAGTTAAAGATAGTTTTCATTTTTCCTCAGAGGAATAATATCTGACTTTAACTATTGATCCCTAAAAATACCTTTGATTATTTCAGCACTATTTTGCTATATTTTGATGTTATCTATCTCAGAAAAATGCTAGCATCTTACTGAGCTTATAGAAAAGTATTCAAATGTTATGTTTATTTGTCCCCAAATCTTACAGTATATATATTGACCATGCATTATAATGATGGGGGGAGGGAAATGGTAATCTTAAGCAGCCTTTTATGCAGAAAAGCCAAAGGTGGCAGACTAATGGGAGACCACATCTGACAAGTACCCACAGGTATATGTCATCACATACACTTTTTTCAAGCAAATCCTTCCTGTCACCCTGGTCAACATTCTACTTTGACCTTCCACAGATACATTATCCTCCCAGCCTCGTAGGGAACCACCAGAGGGAAATGCTGGTATGATTTTCCTATTTTTATTTATTCTTTATTTCCAAGTGGTGTCTAATATAGGGCTTGTAAATAATAGGCAATTAGGAATATTAATTGACTGAATGACAGAATAAATGTATACACAATGGACTTCCCTACCAATGGTTTAAACGACAGCCAAAAAGGAGGCTAAGAGAAGATACACGTGAGTTACTTTCATTATTTCTCATATCCCAGACATAAGTCTCTAAATGCTGCTTCTGCTTTTGCCTCCCAGAAGCAATAAGATGGCCAAGGAAGATTCTTCTCTGGTATTCACTTTGCCTTAAGAACATCTACCAGTGGAACTATGCTCTAGAAACGTTCAGCCTCAAGGCCGATATGTACAAAGCCATGAAGGAAGTCAGGCTGTGGGCTCGAGAGACAGAGGTAGGAGCAACTAGTAATTGTCATTTTTCTTTCACTGAACCTTGAGTGGCTTCACATCAAAAAAGGTAGTCAGTAGTAGGTCAGGTAGTCAGCATTTAAACAATGACAAATAAAACTATCCATGCCCTCCTAGAGCTTACACTCTACTGGGAACACAATCATTAATGAAGGAATACAGGGACAGATCTGCAACTAAAACCCATGATAAAAGCTATAAAGAATAGCAAACTACCAGAAGCTTAACACAGTTTAAAGATTTTTACTTTTTAGAGCCCTCATATTATTCTTGGCTTCCCTGGAGATTTAAACAGATTTAGCAGGTGACTTTGTTGAAGTCAGAGCAACTATTCAGCTAAGTTTCCAACAATCCAGCTAAATTTTAAACTTCTCCACTTACCTGCTATCAACAGCAATTTAATACCTGCATTTACCTGCCTGGCAGTAGACAAGGTCATGAGCCTTTATGCTGAGGCAGCAGCTAGAATGACTTTGCTTTTAAAAGCTGCAGGATCATTGTTAAATGGTGTGGCAACTTCTGACTAAATGAATGACTTGGCCTGCAGGAGAATTACTTTGGTCTTGAGATGGCTTTCTGCCCAAGTCACTCATCATTCCCAGGGCCAAAACATCACTTAAAAGGTCAGCAGCATAACTTAATAAAATGACAAGTACTTTTACATTACAGGTCTTATTGTGAAAGATGAGAGGCAGCTTTAATTTTGTTTTGGTTTTTAAAGGAGAAAATCTCTTGCTAAATTGATTGTCCTTGTAGAGATACTAAATGGAAAATGCTATTCACTACAGCTACACAAGCTGGTCCTGGCTTTAGGGCTGGCGGGGCTGGTGACAAATCCATTTATTGTCAGCAACAAATTTCTGAATTTCTGGAAAGGTATGGAGTCCATTGTGAGTTTCAGGCGTCCCAAGTACTGATCGAAGAGGCTGGAAGATCCTGTAACCTAGCTGCTGGAGGATCTAATCTGGGTGAGTTGTTCCTCCAAGACAGAGAAGTCTGTCGCAAAAGAGAGATCTGGGTCAATAAAGATAAGCCACCAAGAAATAATTTTTCAGGATTTCCTATTCTTGGCTCCTAGAACCTAAATCTAAGGAACATTTTAGTAAGAGTTTTCTAATCACCCTCAAGAGGCAAAAAACAAACAAACAACAACAACAGCAAACAACAACAAAAAACCCCAAAACGAACCCAGGAAAACACGTGATCTAGAAAATTTTTAAATGGAAATTTCCATTAAGTGTGATTGCTGTTATCATTGTGAAGTAACCACTGGATAGATACTCCAGAGTTTAGATTAGGTTGGCTAACATTATCTATAGTGGTAGAGTCTCAACTTTTGATCTACTTGCTCCTCATCAGAAGAACTCTCAGGAAAATAACATTTTGTTCTCCTATGAATAAATGTTGATTAATGAATGATAATCAGACTTTCCTTTCCTCTCACAAATAGCTCCTCCTCTTTCAAGAGTAGGCTCAACTGTCATCTTGTCTTGGCACACATCATTAACCTCCCGGGGTAATTACTGACCTCTCCTCTGTGTTCCTTGTTCACGTCTTAGTTATTGTACTCCTCATTGTATACTCTGTCTATTTGTTTGGATGTCTTCCACTCTAGTGATTTTGCTTCAGACTACCATCTTATCTTGTTTGTCATTGAACTCTGACTATAGTTCATTACCAAATACATGTTGAATAAATGTTTATGGAATTAAATACAATTGTGGAGAGAAGTTTCTAATAGCCAATCACAGGATCTAGGCTCTCAAACCTTTCATCAATGATAGGTAAAAATCAAGTGATTGTGTCTATAAATAATACAAAAGTTGGCAGGGATAGCAAATATATTGAGTGACAGTCTCCTCTTAAATCTTGGCAAACTAAGAAAATGGAGTTAACCTAACAAGATTAATTTTAGTAGAGTTAAAATGCAAGGTCTAGTTTTTCCTTCCAAAATGTCAACCATAATAATGTAAGATATAAGAAATAGAGCTTATTGATAAGCACACATAAATAAAATCTTAAGGATATTAGATGATGTAAATTCAGCACAAGTCAACGATGTGATGCAGCTGACAAACAGGTAATGTACCTGGTTGAACGGGTGAAAACTGGTTGAATGGGTGAAAATTGGGTGTCCACAGTGGGGGAAGCCAGGGTCTTGCTGTGGAATGCACTAACTGGCTCACACACTACTCAGAAAGATGTTCTTCTTGGGACATAACACTCAGAGAAGGGATTTAGAGGGACTAGAGGGACTAGAGGGCATACAGAAGAGAACAAATGGCACATGGTTTTGAAACCAATCTGTGTCAGTTAATAGCAATGGAAATTTAGACTTTGGATAACCAAAAATGCAAGGTTAGTATGACACTTACGTTTTTATTTTATGGCCCTACATGGTACAATAGGATTAGTGGATAAGTAACATCAATTTATGAGATAAATTTTAGAAGTGGCCAAGAATGGAAAGTTAGTTTGGAAGGCAGTGAATTACCTGTCACTCAGAATGTTCCTAAGGTCTTTTGTAATGGTTCCTTCAAACCCAGAAATTCTCTGATTCTCAGCTCTTTGATCAGTCAGGTTAAAAAAAAAATTATCTCAACACATGAACATTTCTAATATTATCTCCTGCTGGAAAGAATGAGTAGTCATAATCACCTGCAATTTTATGAATAGATTAAACAGCTAATTTTTCATAAGGCATTGAGAATCAAGCTAAAAAACACATTGCGACTGAGTAAGGCCTCTGTATTTCTCTGGGAAGGTTTGCTTCCCAGAGAACCACAAGGTTACATTTTTAAAGTCTTTTTAAACTTTCAGTTGTGACTAGATGTCTGCATTTTATGTGTACAACTGGAGTTGTTGAGTAATATTTTAATCCGTTTTGGTACAGTCAACATTCTTCTGGAGCAGATTCAAAAAAAAGGAATAAGTGGAAACCCATTTGAACCTGTTCCAGCTAGAAGTCTGTTATCTATACCAACAAAACAGATACTGCAGGAGACGTGCTTTTGGTGGCTGAAACCACTACATTTTCCATTTCATTACATCTAATGTAAATGTGTTCTACTGTTGATGAGCCAAATGAGAATACCATTACTATAAAATGGAGGTAGCATCTTTTCCTTAAGGGGACAACAACACAAAACAAAACTTGCTCCCATACCACCTAATACTGAGTGACCGACATATTTTCCTGCACTAAAATTTTTATGAAAAAGAAGCAAATGATAAATAATTAATAAAGGCACAACTAGAGAGACAATACTAAGAATTTAGTGTGGGAAGGAGCAACTTTTAAATTACATCTCCCAGGCAGAGATTTAACTTCTAAGTCATCGAAATGAAAACGGACAAAAAGGTAGATGTTCTGGAATTCTGGGCCAAGATCTGGGCCCAGTTCTTGACATTGGCTCTTACATATGACATTAACAAGTTATTTTCTTCCCTCATAAGAAAAGGATACTAAAATTTCAAGGAAGAGAAACAGAGTATCAGAGAGATCAAATAGAAAAAGTGAGGCCCAGGATCTGAACCCAGATCTCACTAACTCCAAAACTCATCCTGTGCAATATTATTTGTATTTCTCACTATCAAATAAAATGATTCTGATTCCTCTTCCATCTTACCAAACAGAATCTCTGAGGGAGGAAAGGAAAAGAATCAACATTTTCTTTTTTTTTTTTTTTAAGATTTTATTTATTTATTTATTTGACAGAGACACAGCAAGAGAGGGAACATAAGCAGGGGGAGTGGGGGAGGGAGAAGCAGGCTTCCCGCTGAGAAGGGGGCCAATGCAGACCTCTATCCCAGGACCCTGAGATCATGACCCTAGCCAAAGGCAGATGCCTAATGACTGAGCCATCCAGGTGCCCCCAAGAATAAGCATTTCTGAGAACAAATTATGTCAATTAACAAATGTTTTCTGTAAAGGGCAACATAGTCAATATTTTAGGCTTTGTGGGCCATAGAGTCTCAGCTATACCTACTCTGTCCTTGCAGCACAAAAGCCAAAGACAATGTATAAGCAAATGAGTGTGGCTGTGTTCCAATAAAATTTTAAAATAAAATTTTAAAAAACAGGTGGCAATATGATAGCATCAAAAAGAAAGAAGTAATTCAAAAAAAGTTCAATCAAAGAAGTGCAAGACTTGTACAATGATAAATATGACCTAAATAAATGGAAAGATATGCCATGTTCATGGATTGGAAAACTTAATATTGTTAAGATGGCAATACTCCACAAATTATAGATTTACTGAAATCCCTAACAATGGATCTCTATCAAAGTCTAAACAATCCCTACCAATTTCTGTTTTTCAGAAATTGACAAGTTAATTCTAAAATTCATATGAAAGTGCAAGGGACCCAGAAGAGCTAAAACAATATTGAAAAAGAACAACTTTGGAGGACTTACACTTCCAGATTTCACTTACTCCAGAGCTGCATTAATCAAAACAATGTGGTTAGCATAAGGCTAGACATACAGATTAATGGAATAGAACTGAGAGTCTAGAAATAAATCCTTAGTCAACTATTCTAGTCAATTTAGTCAATTATTTTCTGAGCAGGATGATAAGATGATTTGATGGGAAATAAACAATCTTTTTAAAAAATTGTTCCAGGGAGCGCTTGGCTCAGTCAGTTAAGTGTCCCACTCTTGGTTTTGGTTCAGGTCATGATCTCAGGGTCATGAGATCAAGCCCCATTGAGTTCCATGCTGTTAGTGGAGACTGCTTAAGATTCTCTCGCTCTCCTTCCACCCACCCCCAGTTTGCACTCTCTTTCTCAAAAACAGAAAGGAAAAAAAAAGATTCCAAGACATCTAGATACCCACTACATATTAGAGAATGAAGTTGAACTCCTTTATATCTCAAACTAAATAAAACTATAAACACATATAAATATAACTATAAACTAAATATAAATTTATATATAAATATATATAATATAATATAAATTATATTATAAATAATTATAAATTATAAATAAATTATAAATTATAAATAATATAATATAATATAATATAAATTATATATAAATATAACTGTATCTCAAACTAAATATAAATTAACTCAAAATGGACCAAAGACCTAGTGTAAGAGCTAAAACTATAAAACTCTTAGGGAAAAAAACATAGAAGCAAATCACTGTGACCTTGGATTAGACAATATTTTCTTAAGCACATTCCAAAGGCCCTGCCTTTTAAGACCAGTGTCTTTGGGGAATAAGATTTCAACATCTGAATTGGGGGGACACAAATATTCAGACCATAGCAGGGGTCCAGCAAAAGAATCCCTGAATTCTAATTCCTCAAGGAAGGCTCTCAAAATAGTCAAATCCCTGTCAGCTTCAAAGATCTACTTAGAAGATTATTTAGCCTTGCCCAGAAAGCCCATCCAATATTTAACAACGTTCCCTCTCAGCAAACCACTCCTTCTGTCTCTGTGAGGGCGGAATGAAAGAGCAGTGAGTACAATATGGTCTGCCATCGGGAAAAGGAGAGGCAGAAAGAGCCAGAGCTTTGAAAATCGGGGGCACTTAAAGAGTCAGCTTTCAGAGTTCCAAAGGCAGGGAGGGAGTCACTGGAGTTTACACACTCGTCCTCTTTTGTACAGACGGGGTGTCCCTACCATAGAATAAAGTGACTGCCAGGTTTGTCTTTTTTCAATTCAGCATTGTCCTGTGCGGAGAATATAGAAGTGAAGAACTTTGGAGAAATGAACAAACTGCCTGCTACTGAGAGAGAGGAGAGAAGATAGAGAAATGTCACTAAAGGCAGGAGGGAGCCTTTGCTGATCCTGGAGTTTGACTCACTGCCGCCACCACTGATCTTCCCCACACAGGAGGGAAATCCATCTCTCACAAAGCCTGTGCCAGAGACCAGGGAATAGCATCTCGATGCCAACCAAGCATATTGGATTGGGGAAAAGAGGAGAAGTGGGTAATCAGAGGGCTGGATCATCGATATAA